>NC_043711.1:3370901-3382848 GCF_006229205.1 Suricata suricatta | reverse complement strand
CCTCCACGCTAAGCCACTGCCAAGGCGCAGCGTGCCGTGCCCGGGTTGCACCAGGGCTGCCGCATGTTACCTCATGCTATAAAAGCCCCGCTCCTCAGCCAGAGAGGACAAGCAGGTGCAGCTGACCTTGAAAGAGGTGAGGCTCCCAAAGGGAGGGTGTTTCACGTCACCCTTGACCTGCGCTGACCCAGGAAGTCGGCAAGCACACACGCTCCGACCCAGCAGCCAGCCAGCCCCGGCGCTGGGATGGAGCCCAATGGCCGCCCCACACCCTGTTGCCCCGTGACCTCCAGGGGCGGCCCTGCCCTTCCCCCTCTCCCCATCTGCACGCTGCAGCCCTGCCCTGGCTGCTGGGATGGCCCACGCCCCGGGGCCTGAGCACTTGGGGACCCACGGAGCTCCTCCCTGCGGGGGACCCCCTCCTGCCTGCGCCTCCTGAAGTTATCAGGCTGCGGAAAGCACTTAACAGACGCTCTGCTCCGCAGACAAAACCATTTCCCCCCATGGATGCGGATGCGGGGCTCAATGGCAATGAAAGGCCACCTGTGAGGTGGGAAAGAGGTGTCTGGGCGGAACGTGGAGGTGAGGTGGGGAGACAGCGTGGGAGCGAAGAGACTCGGAGGTGGAGAGAGGCGTGAGGGGCACGGGATGAGGCCGGGGGAGCGCCAGTGCAGGGAGAGGCGTGGGGAAGCCGTGCAGGGGGGCACAGGGAGGGGGCGGTGGGAGCGGGCAGGGCAGAGACACGCCTGGAGGGAGAGCCGTGGTGGCGGGTGACCCAGGGCCCCAGGGGCCGGGCGGCGAGGCGCGTCGGGGCTGCTCATGTCCCGCTGGTTCTGCTCATTTATAGAAAGGGCAACGAGGCTGTGCTACTTGTGGAAAAGGCACTTTCCAGAAACGGCTTTGCTCTGGGAGGGAACCGTGCCCCTCCTGCCCTGACAGTGCGCACCTGCCAAATGGAGACCCGCTGAGCCCCCTCCAGCCGGGGGACACTGGGACCTACTTCCTGTCTGCTCACTGCCAAAAAAGAACGGGCCTGGCCTCTTCCCATCTCACAGGCTCAAGGAAACCCGGGGGTCACGGCCAGGGGGCCGGTAGTGGAAAGCCATGGGCCAGGAAGGACACCTGGGTGCCCAGGGCTCTGCCCTGGTCGGGGCGACACCACAAGCCTTCCCCTCGAGACCCTGTCAAGCCCCTCACCTACTTGCGCCTGAGGGAATGTTGACATGGCGCAGGGGACAGTCACAGACGGGGCTAGGGGTCCCCACCAGGTATCTCCTCAGCATGCGAGCCTCCCCCCTCCCCCGAGAATGGCAGGGAGGGACCTCCCCGCCCCCCACCAATGCTGAGGACGTTCCAGTGGGTCAGGTGCCACCACCTTCAAAGCCTGCACGGCTGGGGAGCGCACGGTGGCACCGAAGTTCACCAAGGGGAGCGCGCCAGAGGCAGGGTGGGTCTGGGCCCCTGAGCTCAGCGTCTGTGGGGTGCTGCCTGTGGGAGGGGGGACCACCAGGGCAGTGCCCAGAGTCCAGGCCACACCGTGGTGCCGACGGCTGGCTGGACTGTGCTGGGGGCGGGTGTCCTGGGCGCAGGACGTGTGTCCGAGAGGAGGGCACAGCCCCTCCGAATTGGGCCTCCGCTCACTGCGGGCGCAGCTGCCTTTGCCGTCCTGCCCCAACGCCAGTCACGCGGTCAGGGCCCCCCACACCCCCGACAGGACTGGCCTCGCCCTGCTCCCCTGCTGAGCCCCTGAGAGGCCAGGCCCAGGGTCTGGAGCCAGCCTGGCCCCCGGGGCGGGTCCCTTGCTGCTTATGGTTCCCAGGAGGGGGGACAGTGCAATGGTGGGACGGGCGAGAAGGCAGAACGGCCCCGGATTAGCCACAGGCAGGGCAAGGACCCCCTGATGGCCCCGCAAACCAGGGGAGACGCCTGGCTTCTTTCCTACCTCCCGCTCAGGTCAGGGGTGGGTGTGGGAGGAGGTCCAGGCGCCACAGGGCCCTGACCCCTAAGGAGGCTTCCTCCCTCCGGGGGACACTGAGTCCCGCCTCCTGGGCAGAGCCCCAGGGCCCCCTCTCCTGCCCCCCCGCCACCCCCCAGGGCGCTGTGCGTGCGTGAGGCGTTCACGCTCTCCCTCCGCAAACCCCACACAAAATGCCCGCTGCTTGCCCACAATGCGGTCGCTGGCGCTGACAGCTCTTAGGGACATTAAGCTGATGTTAAAGGAAGCCTGGAAAGCACTTTAAAATCTTCCACTTGATCCCCCCATGTGCGTTTGCCATCACCCCTGACTGTGAGCGCTTGTTTATTCAACGTGTTCAGTGTTCTCTTCCGCCCCAAGGGCTGGGGGTGGGGGGACCCACAGGACTCCGTTGGCAGAGGCACAGGGCTGTGGCGGCCACCCCCGCACCAGATCCTCCTTCCTCCCGGCCCTGGCAGGGAGCACGGGTGGGGGGTCTGGAAGGGGGGGGCGGTGAGCAGACACCACCCGCCCTGGGAAGCTGGTACGTCCTGGGCGGCACTCGGGGAGAGGACGGGGAGGGGCAGCAGATCCAGAGGGCCAGCTTCCAGGTGATTCTCCTGGAGGACCCTGCTCTCAGCAGCAGTGATCTCCGCACAGGAGGCTCTCCGGGAAAGGGGTCTTGACGTCAGCTCCCGAGACTCAGGGAGGCCGGGCCCCCGTCACCAGGATGGGGCCAGGCAGGAGCGGTCGAGAGCCAGTGAGGCCCTGGGGGTGGGCAGTGGGAGGGGGGACGTGGCTTTTGTATAGTCAGGAGTCTTTGGGCAAAGCTTCATCTAGAATTAATAGTCTAGGGGGTACATCTGTCCGGCCCCCAGCCCCCACCCAGCCTCGGGCCTCCGGCCCCTGCAGAGACCCCGCCGAGCCGCCCAAGGCTCGCTCCCTTCTTACTCTCCCTGCAGATCCCGAGACATCGCTATTTGCCCGCCACAGCCCGCCAACGCCGCATCTCAAGGGACGTGGACTCTGTCCCGAGTGTTTGTTAGGTCCCAGGGGCCGGGTGACAGGGGTGCAGGGCCTAGAGGACGTGCTGCCCACTGGCAAGGAGCCCCTTGGAGTGGCCAGGACAAGAAGGTGGCGTCCACAAACCAAGGGGCGGGGCCTGGGACAGCCTCTCCCTCCGCCTCAGAAGGAGCCGGCTCTGCCCACACCTTGAACTTGGACTTCTGGCCTCCAGAGTGCTGTTACGGCAGCCTTGGCACCGTCTGGCCTGGTGCATTCCCTGAACCTGAATTAAACGGGATGTCGCATTGTGCCCTGTGACATTCAAGCCTTGTCTGAGAGTCACTCCTGGGCCAGGCCCAGGGCCTTCACTTCCACCTCCTGCAGGGCCGCGGGGGCTGCCCTGGCTCCCGTGCTGTCTGATCAGGCAGCCTGACCTCTGCGGACCCCTCTCCCCGGGCCTCCCTCCATCTGTATCCAGGGGGCACCCGGGAACTCTGCGGACCCCGAAGGGGCGTTGAGAGCCGGTGCGGCGCTCGGAGGAACCCGCTCTCTGGGCGCACGTAGCTCCATTCACATGGAGAGTCTTCTTGGTCTTTAAAAAGTCTCTAATTTCTCAATGAAGGGCTGTGTTTTCTGCTAGGTTGCTTCCAAAGAGCCAACACAAGGTGGCTGCTTTCATCATAAGCAGCATCTTCTGGAAAATCACCCGCATCAGGCTCCCCTCCAACAGCTCTGCCTGCTGCCTGGGCAGCCCTCTTCCGTGCAGGCGGCTGTGCCCACACCAACAGCGACAGTGTCGCTGTCCTCTAGCAGGGACGCTGGTCCTCGCCCTACCTCGCCCTTCTGGGCTGTCTAGACCCCCTGCCCGCTGTGCAGACAGGGCTTCCTGACGGTGCCGGGGGTCAGAGGCAGCGCGTGTTTCCCCGGAGAAACCCCAGTCCCCCGGGTGCCCTGACCACCAGCCTGTGCGCACTCCGGGGGCACGTGCCACACACCGGGGCTGCAGCGGCCTCCTCCGGGCCTCAGCCTGCGCCCTGGGGCAACACGCTGGGATGTCTCTGACACCAGTGAGCGGCCTCCCTGCGAGCACACAAGACAGGCTCAGCGGCGGCCAAGGCCGCCGGGAGCGACACTGTGCGTCCGAGGTGCCACTGCCAGGGGTTCAGCCCGGCCCCTCCTTCGTGGCCAGTGAGCGCCTGTGACGGGTGTATGGGGGGCAGCTGACGGTGTCAATCAGGGAAACGAAACCGGCCATAAAGCAGCAAAGGCACTTGGAGCAGGAACCTTTACAGCGCCCACAGTGGACAGCCTCAGATGGATGGTGCGCGGGCAGGTTTCCGGACCCCTCCCCAGCACCCCGCAGCACCCGCCCCTCCCGGTTCGCCCTCACATCCGAAGGCCCCACCCCTGGCCCCAGCAGCCCCGTTTCTAGGTTGTCTCTGCCACGTATGACGTGCGTCCGGCAAACTGCAAGCTGGTCCCCCTCAGAAGAGGCAGAGAAGGCCCCTGTTACGGGCTGAGGGCCGTGTCTCCCCGCCTTCGTACGCTGAAAGCTGAAGCCCAAGGTGACGGCGTCAGGCGGTGCCAGGGTGAAGCGGCCAGGGCTCTCGTGAATCTAACGGACAGAGGCCAGGGGCGCCTGGGGGGCTCAGTCCGTTAAGCATCCGACTTTGGCTCAGGTCATGATCTCCCGTTCGTGGGTTTGAGCCCCGCGTTGGGCTCTGTGCTGACCGCTCGGGGCCTGGAGCCTGCTTCAGATTCTGTGTCTGCCCCTCCCCTGCTCACACTCAGTCTCTGCCTTACTCTCAAAAATTAAAAGATTAGAAAAAAAAAGATTAAAAAAAATTAAAAGAGCAAAACCAAATACAGCCTGGAGAACTCTGGAGTGCGCATTTGTGTAAGACCCCCTCCCCCCCAATCTATCCAGGGACTCCGTGGGCGCAGGGAAGGCTGGCTTCTCCACCAGCTGAGGCTCAGAAAGGAGACCCCTGGCCCCCCAGCCACGACTGACCTTCTGTGGCCTCAGCCTCCCGGCCCTGCGGTGGTGTGGGCTGGGGCTCCTCCTCCTCCTCCTCGGGGTCGGCCTCCTGTGACATCTCCTCCTTCAAGCCGCCAGCCTCCTCCAGGAGGGTGGCCCCGGCGGCCCCCTCCCCTGGGGATTTGGGGTCTTCGGGCTTGGGCTTCTTGGACTGGCTCCGTTTCCGGTGGGACCTGGAGAGGGACAGTCATCAGACAGGAGGCCAAGTGACAGGGAGAAGCCTCATGTGTGCGCCCCACCACCCAGCCAGCAGAACAGAGCCCCCAGCAGGGCTGGCTGAGGGGCAGCGGAAGGGGAAGGGGACAGGCCTGGGGGCCGTGTGGGGCAGAGCGGGTGCTGATGACCAGGAGGGGAGATGGTGGGGGGCTGGGGCGGGGGAGGGGGACAGGCTCAGGGACCACATGGGGCAGAGCAGGTGATGACCAGAAGGTGAGATGGTGGGGGGCTGGGGAGGGGGACAGGCTCGGGGACCACATGGGGCAGAGCGGGTGATGACCGGGAGGTGGGATGGTGGGGGGCGGGGGCAGAGCTGCTGGGAGGCGGGGCGGAGGCAGGGTGGCGGGTGGGGACGCCTGCACGCGGGGACAAGATGCACTTACGGCGGCCCCGGCCTCCTGGTCTGCTCTTTCTTCCTTTCTAGACTGGCCTTTCTGTCCTCCTCAGTCTTTCTCCAGTGTCTGTTTTCTTTCAGACTAATTTGTCTAGAACGTAAACGTCAGGGAGGTTTTCTCTAGCACCTGCACTGACTCCCCGGACGCCTCCTCTCAGGGCCTGGCCGTCCCCGTCCCCGTGCTCTGTGGCCCTCACTCAAAGGAGCTGCAGAGGCCGGGGCTCGCCTGCTGGCAGCCGGCCTCCACCAGGGCCACCCGGGCCACCACGGCCCCGAGTGAGACGTCACCTGAGGCTTGGCTACGGCTCCTCCGGGCAAACCAGGAGAGCCGGTTATAAAGGCCTCCCTGCCGGCTCTGGGGACTGTGCAAGGAGGGAAAAGAAGCGGCTTTCAGGCTGACACCCGGGTGTGTGACAGGCCCAGGAGCTGAGGCAGAGGCCGGGGCGTGGAGAAGGCCGCCCTGGGCGAGTCACCAGCGTCCCGGAGGGGCTGAGGGGACACCCCTATGGGGTCTCAGCCTCAAGGCCTCATGACCTACGAGCCTTCCTTCCCCGTCGGTGTCAGCAATGCCGAGAGGCAGTCACACCTCTAAAGATCAGGAGGTCACCAAGCAAAGCAGGGTACCTGACTGGGGCCGGGGGTGCCCATCACGGCCCTGCTGTCCCAGGACACGGGCACCTGACACCTGCCGAGCCCTCTCCTGCCTGTCCCCTGACGCTGACTGTCCTGGGCCTTCCGTGCAGGGCTGACAGGCCCCGGGGATGCTGGCGCAGGGGCGGCTCCAATGACTGAGGGCAGGAGGCAGGGAGCATTCCAGGGGAGGGAGCGTCATGGGCGGAGGCATGGCGTCACACACATCAAGGCGTGCACGGGTCGCTGTGGGGGGTGCGGGGTGGGGTGGCGGGAGGACACGCGGGCAAGGAGCCAGGCAGGAGGGGGCGTGGGGGCCAGGGGAGAACGCACTCTACCGCCACAGAACCCCTAGGGCCTCCACGTGGGGTAACTCCGGGAGGGCCGGACCCCCCCACCCTGGAAACAAGCCCCAGGACAGCTGCGCGGCCCAGGGGGATCTGTCACCAGCTGCCACCAGCAGGGAGCGGCAGCCGCAGGGCAGGGGGCCCACAGGCGAACCCTGCGCTGGCCCCAGCAGCCAGCTGGAGGGCGTCCTCCTGCCAAACTCACCTGGCCTTGGCTTCCCGCAGCTGCCCGGCTCCTTGGCCCCACTCCTACCCGCCCTGCCCCGCCCTGAACCCGAGGCCACTCCTGATGCGCCTGCTGCTCCCAGGGCCGGCCAGGGGTGGTCCTGTCCGTCCTGGGATGCCTGCACCTTCCTGGGCCCCCAGCGCCAGCCCCCAAGCCACACTGGGCCTTTGCTCGTGCGGAGACCCCAGAATGGGTGGCGCTAGACGGATGGACGGATGGCGCTGGATGGACAGATGGATGGACAGAGGCAGAAGGCCACCCCCTACCACAGAGTAGGAGAAGCAAGTGGAAGCGAAGATGGATCTATTTTGTGAAAACGGAAGCTGGAACAAGGGTGGCTGGCTGGCCGGAGCCGCAGGCGGCAGCGGCCACCACGAACCTCCTGGTCACACGGTCTGGCCATCGCGGCGCCCCCTGGGCCAGACCCCCAGACGAGCCGCTGTCCCCGCGGCTGCCGGCACAGACGCCACGGGGCGGGGCGCCTCCTTTCCGCTGTTCTCCCTCTGGAGGTCTCATCCTGAGCTCTATTCTCTGCGCCCCTCCTGGCGCTGGTCATCGCTCCCGTATCAGATGCTTGGCCTTCCAGGTGATCGCCGAGCTCAAGGTGTGGCCTCTAGCGTGGGGTGTCCCCACACTCCTCGACGGTGGCCAGCGGCCTGTCCCCGCGGGCCCCTTGATCTGGCGTCTTTCTTGTTTGGTGCCCTTGTTTATTTGCAGCGTGTCCGCCAGGGCCTCCCTCAGAGAGGAAGGGAACCCGAGGCTCTGGAGGTCTAGAAAGATCTTTACCCCCTCGCACATCTAGTTGGTAATCTCGCGAGGCACATCCTTTTTTTGTGGGTGTGAGAGCGCGCGAGTCGGGGAGGGGGAAGAGGGAGCGAATCCCAAGCTGCGCAGGGCCCAACGCGGGGCTCGGCACCACACAGCTCGAGGTCGTGTCCTGAGCCGATGCCAAGTCAGACGCTGAGTGGACGGAGCCCCGCGGACGGCACGCGCTTCGGCCTGAAAATCAGTTCCCTTCTCATTTTTGAAGGCCTTGTTCCTTCGCGTGCTGGCTCGTAGCATCATGGGTGGAAAGCCCGATGTCTTTGGGCTTCTTGTTCTTTACGTGGACCTGGCTGTTCCTTCCAGAAGCTTCTGGCATCTTCGCTTTAATCCCAGAGCTGGGAAGCCGCACAGCGACGGGCGGAGAGCGTGGGTCACCCTGGTCCTCTGCGCCAGGCTCTCTGATCTGGGCGCAGGCCATGTTCTCTCTCTTCCCAGAGCATCTGGAGAGGCCGGAGCTCCGGGGCCCTGCTGCCTGACCGCCCGGCTCTGGGAGGTGACCCAAGGCGACCCCCGGCCCAGAGGGGTCAGGCGGCTGGCGGCTCCCGCCTCCGCTCTCTCACTGCAGCTGCTGCCTCGCTCACCATCCTCTGCCGAATGTCACCCTGAGCCCCGCGGCGCCTCATGCTCGGCCCCCTGCCCCCAGAGCACCCTGCGTCTCTCCGCGGCCTTTCCAGGCTGTGCCACGAAGTGGGGCCCAGTCTCAGCAGCCACCCTCCCTGGGCCATTCTGTCGCCCCTCTGAGCCCATCCTGGCGGAGTTTCAGGAGAGGGTGGAGATGAAATGCACTGACCATCCAGGCCTGACTGGGGGTCCCTGCTGGAGGCTCCTATGAACCGAATCCAGGGAATACCCACACTAACAGTTCCAATACGGAAGCAGGTGTCTCGGGAGCTCAGATGGCAGGGCGGGGGTGCTCCTCTGGGACCCCTGCCCATGCGGCCGGCTCCTGGTCCGGTCAGCAGAGCGGCCCGGAGCTCCCAAGATGCCAGCTCTTGCAAGATTACCTGCTGCCCAGGGTCTCTGGTCTCAGGGGACCCTTGGGGCGCATCAAGGCCGCTGCCTGGCCCCAAGACACGCTCTCCCCTTTTCTTCCAGCACCCTGTGTCCCCAGAGACAGGCAGGCCTAAGGCGTTCAGGGATTTCACCTTCAAGAAATGCTAGCGGCGCTCTGGGGAAGAACAATCTAGGGAATTCAGTGGGTCAGCAGGACAAGCCCCTTGGGACCACGGGAGGCATGTCTGTGGGGAAGGGCTCAGCAGGGCAGGGCCTGGTGGGCGCAGGTCAGAGATGTGGTGCTGCCCAGCCTGGTCAGGGCATCAGGCACAGGGGGAAGGGGAGATGGGTCACCCACAGGCCAGTGGGCATCACAGGGCTGGGAAGCTAGACCTTGGCTTCAGGTCTCCATGGTGACCGAAGGTGGAGGGTGGAGAGGGGCCTGGGGGGACGGCTGTCGGCAGGAGCGGGCAGAGGCTGCCCTGGAGGCCCCCGGGGCCCCATGAGGAAGCGTGCCCCGTCCATCTGGGCAAGGCTGCTAGTAGCCGTCGGATCGCATGCCTGCTGGGACTCCAGGCCGGTGCAGAGCGTTTCTCGACACGCTTGCCAGAGGTAACAGGGGGCCAGGGAAAGGGCAGGTGGGCCCGCAGAGGGGCCACTTGCTCAGAACGGGGGGAGAAGAGCACGGAGACGCTGGGGGGGACGCAGGGGGGGCTTCCATCAAGGAGCAGGGGGGTCACGGTGTGTCAGCGGGTGGGGCCAAGTCACACAACCAGATCTCCGTGCAGAAGATTCATCCACGGAAGGGTAAGGAGAAGGGCGCACGGCACTCTTCTGGGGAGGCCGTCTGGGGTGCGGGTGGGGGTGCTGCCAGGAAGGGGAGCCCCTGGGGGGCGGGGGCCCGGCTGAGCAAGGACCTCGGAGACACTGCAGGTCGGGGAGGAGGAGGGGCCGGCGGGCAGGTGAGGAGCCCCCCCGCCCCTGTGTCATGTCCCTGGGCGGGGGGCGCCAGACCATGTCTGGGAGCATCTGTGGTCGTCACAACTGGGGGTGCTGCTATCACTGATTGGGGGTGGGTCATGGGTGCTCCTTAACCTCAGCGTAGGCCCCTTCCAGAGAGTGACCCGGCCCCAGGGTCCCCAGTGCTAAGGAGAGAGGCTCCGGTGTGGGGACAGAGCCGGCACCGCCCCTGACCCTCTGGCCCAAGCCGAGGGTGCTGGGGGGGGCGGGGGTTGGGAGGCGCTCCACCTGAGGCTCCGGGGAGGGACAGCGGGCAGGGCACCGCGCGGCCAGGAGAGAGTCACGTGGGACTCTGCACAGCACTGAGCTTGGGTCCCAGGGAGCCTTTTCAGAGAACAGCCCTAACCCATGACTGAAGGAAAAGGGAAACCGCCCTGTTTTAAGTGTGTAAAGGCCTTGAAGAAAATTCTATCCTTGGGATCACAACTAATCCATTAGTCCCCCTGCAGGAGGCTCACAGCTCCCCTGGCAGCGAGGGCGGGAGAGGCGCAAGACAGGAACGGTCCAGAAAGGAAAGGTGTGTGGATGACAAGGGGCCAAACGGGGCGGGGGGGTGGGGTGGCGCAGGGCACTTCCTCTGGCACAGAAGGTTCCGGGCTGGCAGGCTGTGTGGTCTCTTGTCCTGGGCAGGCTCTTCCGACAGCCGCTCACGCCACTTGTTTCTGGCGGCGGGCCTCTGTTTATTGGCAGTCCGCTCTGTTGACCAATTAGCCTGAGCCACGATCAATCGGCCCTTATGCAAATGCACGCCTGGCCTGGGGGACCGGCCTTCCTCTCAGCCTCAGCCAGAAGGTGCTCCCGTAAGGAGCACCCGAGAGCCGGCACGGGAGCGCGGGAGGGCAGGAGGTCGAGAGGACAGACGACGAAAGAAATCAGAAGAAAGAGACTCACTTTCACAGGAGCTGCCGGAACATTCTCAGAGAGAGAGGCCCAGGTGGGGGGGACCTGCAGGGCAGGCGAGGCTGCCCAAGGCTCGCAGACTCACGGGCGGGACACATGGAAACAGGGCAGCTCTGGACCAGGACGGCCGTCCCCAGAAATGGTTGCAAGGATGTCCCCACAGGGTATGGGAGCGCTGACGACAGGCTCCCGCCCAGCCTCCTGAGCCCTCAGCGGCCGGGCCCCAGGGCGACCCCACCGGGGCCACGATCAGCTGGCAGTGACCGGAAAGGCCTTGCTCGGGGCACAGTCCCGCCTGCTGCCTGCAGGGAGTTCGGTTCTGGACGGTTCGGGGTGCTAAGACGGTGTAATACTTGGCGGCAGGTGAAAACAATACGAAATTCCGGTTTCAGTGTCTGTCACTGAAGTTTTACCAGGAGGCGCCACACTCGCTGTTCATCGAGTCTCTACCGTCTGCGGCGGTGGCTTGCGAGGGGCCGACGGGCCCTAAGAGACGGCGGCGGGGCCCCAGCTCACAGCCGGGGGCCCCGCAAGCACTCGCTGACTGGTCCCCAGGCGCCAAGAAGGAAGCCGGCGGAACACTGTCCGTGAGCACCGGGACTCCCTCGGGAAGCAAATGGACCGACGTTCTGGACACCGCCCTGGCTGTCTCTCCTCCCTGACAATGCTGGTTTCCTCCTCAGCCCAGACCCGCCCCCACGTCCTTTGGGGACACTCCCGGAGGGCGTGGTCGCTTTGCCCTGCCCTCCCCTACCCAGGCATGCTGCCGGGCAGCACCTACACAGTCCTGGAGGGGTCCGCGCTGCAGAGAGGACAAAGGACGTCCCTGAGGGGGACTGTAACTGCGAATCCAAACAGCATGTTCGGGAAATGCCAAATGAGCGCCCACAGACGCGAGAGGCCCACCGGGGCCCCGGCCTGCCACCTGCCACCACGGGTCCCCGAGAAAGGACCAGAGCACCGCCCACGCACACAGACAGGGCTCTTGAGCCCAGGACCGTCCTCCCAGAGAGGAGACAGTGCGGCCCAAAGGCCAAACGGCTGGCCTCCCAGGAGCTGGGAGTGAGGGGTGGGAGGGAACCGGGGTCCCTGTGACAAGGACGCCGCCTGCCCCACGGCCCACTGTCCATGTTCAAGGACGCGGAGGCCTGAGAAACACACTTGAAGAAGAAACAGGAGGAGGAGGAAGAGAAAGGAGGTGGGGGGAGGTGGGAGAGAAAGGGGGAGATGGGGAAGAGGGAAAGAGGGAAGGAGGGAGGGTGGACTGGGAGGAGGGGAGAGGAGGGAAGAGGGGATGGAGAGGGAGGAGGGGGGAAGGGAAGAGGGAGATGAGCAAGAGGGAGGAGGGGAGGAAGGGAGGAGGGAGGAGGGGAGGAAGGGAGGGGGGAGGAGGGGGAGG
>NC_043711.1:3350545-3370801 GCF_006229205.1 Suricata suricatta | reverse complement strand
CACCAGCGCCGGGCGGGGCGCAGCGGCTCAGGCTGCCGGGTGCCTCACCTGCGCAGGAGCTTGGCCTTGAGCGAGGCCCGTGAGGCGCTCCAGGTGCTCAGCTCGGGGCTGCTCAGGGCCGTGGGCCGCGTGTGGTCGAGCACCGTCAGGTCCTTGCCTTGCTTCCACAGCTCGTACCGTTCCGGCTGCAGGATACGCACGAAGACGTCCATGGAGATCTTGACCATGTCCTTCCGGCACGTGCACTGTGGGGGGCGGGGGAGACCAGCTGAGCCCGGGGTCAGAGAGCGGAACAAAGGCGGGGTGAGCCCAGGCCGGGCTCTGTCCTTTCTAGAACTTCTACCTCCAGACAGGAAATGGGATCTTTCCATCCCAGGTGTAAGCTGTGCCCTCAGGTGTGAGCTCCGGGCCCGCCCCACTGGGGTCAGGGCCACCACGAGGGCCTTGGGCGTCAGCAGGTGTAGAGACGCGGCTCAGGAGCCCAAGGCCGCAGGGGTCCGAGTTCCGGTGGCCGTGTGGGCTCTGACCCCAATCTCCGACCTGCTGGACACACGTGTCCCCAGGCGGGTGAAAATGCACGGGGAGGTGCCTCCTAGCAGCAGTAACTGCAAAGGCTAGGAAGAGGGGCCAGCTGTCAGTCCCAAAGGGCCAAGAGCAGAAAAGGAAACACAAGTGATTTCGAGAAAGTACGGGGCGCCCAAGGGCGCATACAGTCCTGTCCCAACCTCTGCTCGGGGTTTGGGGAGAGGACGCCAGGACCCAGGGGCTCAGCGCCTGGCCCCAGGGCAGCGAGAACCCAGACACAAAGTGGCCGGCTGAGGAGGGGGCTGGCACGCTGTGCCGGGAGGCCTGGAGGAGTGCCGCTGGGACTGGAGGGTCTCAGCGTCTGGGAGCTTCGAGCACCGGGCACAGGAGTGTGGGCGGACACGGTGTCCCCAACCCTCTGCCCTGAACAGCTCCCACGTGCCACGTGTCACAGCACAACCCCCAGAGCTGGGCGCCGTGCCGGTGGCACACAGGCGTCCCCAGGGGACACTCAACACCCTGGGCAGTTGCAGTTGTGGGCCAGAAATGCCAGCTATGGATTCTGGAAGCTGAGCTCTGGCCAGTGAGCCAATGACTTTCTCTGTCAGCAGGACGAATGCAGGCAGCCCTGGTCTCCTACTAACCTGGAAGATGAGACCAAAATGAGGCTAAAAAAGGGAGGTACCAGAGGGGACACTGGTCTAGGGCAGGCCTGGCAAACTGTCCACTGAGGGCCAGGCAGCGAGCAGTCTCAGCTTTGTGGGCTGCACGGTCTCTGTCACAGCCTCTCAGCTCTGGAGCTGGAGCTCGGAAGCATCCCAGATAAATATGTAAATGAAGAGGTGTGGCTGTGTGCCAATAAAACTTTATTTAGGAAAAGACGTGAAGGGCCGGTTTGGCACAGGCCCTGGTTTGCAGACCGCCAGTCTAGACTCCGGATGAGGAGTCAGTCCCTGGAGCAGGCGGCCGACTTGCCCCTGGGGTGCTGCGTTTGCATCTGTCTAAAGCGGTCACAGTCCTCGCTTCCTTATGGGGACACGTATACTTGAGACAAGTCTGTTTGGAGACCCTGACAGGAGGCAGCAGGGCAGCCACCCCCTGGGGGACATGCATGCCAGGGACCCCTGCACTATGGCCCCTGTTGCTTGGACTCTGAACTCCTGCCTGGAGCTTCCGGGGCCCCTCTTTCCGCCTCCCAGGCAAACAGACGGGCTTAGGAGAAGCCCATTTCCGAGGCTGGAGCCTACAACCATTTCCATTTTAACCACATGTCCCTCCCTCCCTTTATAGCCGCATCACTGCCACTTTCTCAATGGGAACGATGGTGAGAAGGAAAAGAGGTAACTGAATGCGCCACTGTGCTCCCTCCCCTTCCAAGCGTCCCCCATCTGCTCCAGAAGCGGTGTGGGCTGAGGACCCCCGGTCAGCGGTGGGCTTCAGGAAAGGTCCAGAGGGATTTCCTGCAGCCCCTCGCCCCCACCCCCACTCCTCCCGGGGCTGGATCCGGGAGCTCGGACTTGGGGACAGCAATAACCTCGCCACGCCGCGCAGGAGGGAATATTTATGGACAAGCGATTCCCGGCAAACGCAGTTCGTTTAATGAAAAATCGTGCAGCAGAGAAGGGCTGGCGGTGTAATTTGGCTTCGTCGGGGCGGGGGCACAGATGGTGCCTGCGTTTCAGACTCCTGGCCCGGCCGCAGCCTCCCCGAGTCACCATCGATAGCGGCTTATGGGATTTCTATCGAGTGGCTTTGCAATCGCTTTTCCTCAAATAATTAAAAAAGCACCTGTGTGCGCCACGGAGGGGACCCGCGGATGTGCGCCACGGAGCACTGCCCGGTGGCCTGGAGCCCGGGCCACGTGGCCGCACTCATTCCGTGCAGGTGCGGGCTGTGGTGGGCTTGTTGATGGGAGGGCGGGGACCGGAGCACACGCACCGGGGAACAAACAGTTGGGACCCAGGAGGGGAGCGACAGCCACAGACACGGCCACGTCACCTCCAAGACGGAGCAGCCACGGACCCACGGGCTCCTGTCAGCCCACCGCACAGGCCCACGAGAGGACCCCAGCTCCTCCTCACAAGCAGCGTCCTGGGGTGAAGGTGGCAGCCCCCCAGCAGCCCTGCCGGGACCATCACACATGGCTGCTCCGCCGGGAGTGCGCGCAGAGGCTCTGTGCTGCAGGGGCGACGTGGGAGGGGGCTCGGGGCGGCTGGGCCTCGGGACGGCCTCTGAGTGGGGCCGGAGAGAGAGAGGTCCGCAGCAAATGGCTGTTTGTTTTCCTTCTCTCCCTCTGGCCCCCTCCCACCCCCAAACCTTCTGGGACACACGAGCGCCCCAAGTTAGCAGCTCCCTGTTGGCACCAGCAACAGAGAGACCGTGCGCTCAAGAAGGCTGGCCGTGGGGCACGGATGTGGGGGAGGCGGGGTGAGGGGCCCCCCTACAGGCCCGAGCCCACCCCAGGGCCCCGGCACCACGGTCCATGCACACAGCCCTCAGCCACCAACGCCGTGTGTGCAGGGGCACTGCGCGGTCACCAGGACGCAAGTGGCACACGTCCTGTCCAAATTAGCCAAGGCCGGGCGGCTGGTGATTCCACTCCTGCCAGCCAGGAGGGGCCTTCTGGGAAGCGGGAGGAAGCAAAGGCAGGGAATTGGGGTGGGGTGGGGGGACTCACTGTGGGGCTGGGTCCCCCCCTGCCAGCCTCCAGCGACAGCTGCCTCACCGGTGGCCCCCACCCCGGGCCTGCCTGCCTGCCTTAGGTCGGCCTCCCGTCACAGGACGGGGGCCTGCTCACCACAGGCGCTGGCCCTGGGCCCCGATCCCGGGCTCCCTTATTCCCTCCACTGGCCCGCCGGCCACGAGGACACAGGGTGTGGGCTGGGCAGGTGGACACCTGGTGAGAACCTGGTTCCAGGCTGACGCCACGCACAGAGAGGGGCCCGACGGCCTGCACAGTGCGCGTCCCAGAGCCCCGTGCCAGTGCGGCTCGCCCACGAGGCCCTTCCGCAATGCAGTCAAGACACGCGCTGCGGAAGTGACAGTGGGGAGGGGGAGCCGTGGCTCCCCGCCCCCTCGCCAACCCCCTCATGGAGGACAGGCCTGCCTGCCCTGCTTGATGGGGGGGCCAGCAAGGCCACGCTGGTGGGTCGGCAGCCGCCAGCCGCACCCCGTCCCCAAAGGGACCTCACCCAAGGGAAGTGAGAAATGCAGACAGAGCGGGTCTCAACTTCGCTGCCAACGAAAACGTGTGCGCACCAGAAAACCGTGCGCGGGCTGCTCAACAGGTGTGGGCAGACGGCATAAATGGTAGGTCTGCCCGACGGCCCCGTGCACGCGGCTCAGCCTTGACTGAACATCTTCGGAGCAAGCCAAGGACATTCACTGAACACCGACCACGGTCCTTTCGATCGTGGGCCAAACAACGAGCCATTTATTTTTCTAAATCTCTTTATTGGGCGGTGTGTCCTTTAAGCCGAGGGTGGGCCAACGCGGCCCCCCGCCTGGGTGTGAATAAAGTTTTATGGGCAGGCGGACCTGCTGTGTGGGCGCTCCGACAGCAGAGTGGGGCCGTCAAGGTAGCCTGAGGCCGAAGGACCCCCGTGGGGGACTCCACACGTGCCAATCTTAGGACACTACGGACTGAGTTGTGTCCCTCACCCCCAATTCCTGTGCTGAAGCCCTAAACCCCCAATGTGACTGCTTGCGGAGGTGAGGACATTAGCGGGTAATTACGGTGACGTGAAGTCCCCGCCTCCCTGCCCCGTCCTGTCCCCACCTGCTCCACGCAAGGGCCCAGCGAGAAGGCAGCCGTCTACAGCCCGCCGACCGCTCTCATCGGAGCCCAGCCCCGCGGGCTCCCTGGTCTCAGGCGTCCAGTCTCTGCAAGTGTGGGGAACATGTTCCCCACTGTTTACAAGCCCCCGGCCCCCCATCTGTGGTGCTTGGTCACCGCAGCTCGAGTGGACCCAGACAGACATCCCTGCGAAGCCTATGGTCCTGGCTTTCACACTGAGGGGAGCGGGCCCCGTGCCCCCTGCCGCCTGCTCCCAGAGCCCGGCCAGGAGCCAGGCGGCACTCCAGGCTGTGTCTCCTCCGGGCCCCCTGCCCTTGCGGCCCCGCTGGCCGCTGCCCATGCACATATCCCCTCCAGGGTCTGGCCCAGTTGCATTTCACCCACGCCGGGGCCCGGGGGCCTGACGAGACCCGCCGTGTGCCGTCCGGGGGCTCTGAGCCCCTGCTAGCAGAGACACCAGCTCCCGACCAGCAGAAAACAAGAGGCAAAGGGCCGTGGGGGTGGGGGGTGCGCAGGTGGTTTGTTTCCGAATCACCTGCAAGCAGAAACGCCCCGCGGGCGGCTGAGGGACAGACCCCAGACGAGGCCCATGTTGGGGGACCAGCTTCCCCGGGGGGTTCCCATTACCCCAGGGCTGACCTGAGCCTTTGGAACAGCAGCCCGCGGCGGACGTGTGCTTTGCGGGCCTTCAGTTTCCGAAGCTTTAGATGTTTAAAAAGAAAGATCCCGAGATTCAATTCTGTAATTGAAGGCGTCAGAACCCAGAGCAGCCGCAGCTCAGAGTCCCGCTCCCCCGCGGGTGAACTACCGCGTCCTCTGAGCCACAGAGACTCAGCGGTGAGGGTCCCTGCCCGGCAGCGGCTCTCACGGTAATGGGGGGGCAGGTGTGAGGGGGCAGGCGCACACAGGGCACCCCCCCACTGCAGTCGCTGGGGGCACACACCTACTGTGCCCTCCCCTCGCCTGGTCCCTCCAGTAACTGCTGGCTTTGACCAGATAAGCACCCTGGGGGGAGGGGCAGGCTGCGAGGCCTCTGCACCCCCCACCCTGGGGCTGAGTCTCAGGGACATCTCACCAGGGTCCCTGACAACACTGGTGGGGGAGAGGCGGGGTGGAGAGGAGAGAGGCAAGGCAGGCGCCTCCTAGGCCAGAACCCCGACACAGCGCCCCCCCCAGCCTTCTGTCACAGGAGCGCAGGCCTCTGTCACCCCCAGGGGACCACTCCTGTCACAGGAGCTGGGAGCCTGAGAGCACCAGCCAGAGGCTCAACGCGAAGCTCGCTCCTGTCACTTCCAGATGACAAATGACAGAGTTACGCCCGTGGGGTTTGGGGGCCCTGGGCCTAATGTGAGCTCCGACCCGGGAGCAGGGAGGCTGTCACCCCAGGTTGGAAGGCTGACATGTCAAACGGCCTGATGCTCACACGCGGGCCTCCCAGGATGTGCCGTGGAGCCCGAGGAAAATGAGAGAATGGGACGTGGGGAGGGGGGTGCTGTCTGGTTATCAGACCAGGGGCCGCGGGCGGAGCCAACCAGGCTCTCTCCGGAGCATGAAAAATGGAAGCTGACATATCGTCCGGCTCAGAGCGGGTGGCCCTCGGGGCCCAGCAGCCCTGGGCTCCGGCTGTGCGGGCCGTGGGGGGCAGGGGACAGGCTCAGAGGGCCCGTGGCGGCAGGGACTGCCGGAAGCACCACAGGAGGCCCTGATGATAACTGAGCTCCGCAGCCCTGACTCCAAGCAAAATAAATTCAATCTTTTTGTAGGAATATGAAAAGCCCCTTATTACCGCGAGGACACTTCCAGCTGGAGGGGGGCGGGGGCGCAGAGTCTATCCCAGCGGATCGGTCTCCCAGGCCAGCACTCTCGCTGGCTGTGCGGACAGCATCAGCCCCCGGCCCAGGATGGAACCCCATGTCCTCCTGGCGAGGCTGGGGCCTCGTCTGGGCTACAGAGACAGGAGGGGACAGAGGGGACACAACGTCACTGTGACAAACCCTCTGGGGCAGGAGAGCTGCCTCACGCTGCAGGGGTGTTAAATGCGATGACGCACCAGGGGCGCCTGGGGGCTCAGCCGGTTAAGCGTCCAGCTTTGGCTCAGGTCATGTTCTGGCGGTCTGTGGGTTCGAGTCCCGCGTCAGGCTCTGTGCTGACAGCTCAGAGCCTGGAGCCTGCTTTGGATTCTGTGTCTCCCCCTCTCGCTGCCCCTCCCCTGCTTGTGCTCTGTCTGTCTGTCTCTCTCTCAAAAATAAGTAAACACTAAAAGAAAAACAAACAGAATTAGCCCTTAAAAAATAAAGAACCCCCAATACGAAGCGATGTTTCTGGAGAATGCACATGGTCCTACTCCTCCGGCTCGCTCGCCCCCACGTGTGTGCAAGTCCGAGTTCTTTAACGTGTGGATTCCGATTTAAACCAACCATCCGCTCAGCCCTCCCCCCACAGAATACCTCCGCCGGTTCCCAGCTCCCCCTCCCAGGCAGCAGGGAGGTCACGGAAGTCAAGAGGCTCACCTGGGGGGGTGGGCGCCCCTGACGGCACTCAGGCCAAAGTCACCACCACCCTAGTACAGCAACGTCTGTTCGCAGAGGCGGGGAAATGGGGACCGGCTGCGCGGCCAGGGTCCGAAGTGCCTCCCCGCCGCGGGGAAGACAGCTCCGTGCTGCCGGAAGTCGGGCGGGGAGAGCCTGGGGCGGGCACACACTCCACTGGGACCCCAGGGTCCCGCCCCAGGCCAACAGGGCCGGTGGCCTACGGGGAGGCCTGTGTCACAACCCCAGCTGCCCAGGCCCATTCGCTCCCAGCGTTCCTGACTGGCCGCTTGTGCTCTGGTCTGTGCCAGGCCCCGTGTGGCACAGGGACACCCGAGCCTGATGGCTGGTCACAGCAAAGGTGGACGTTTCAGGCAGGACCGAGGCAATCAGAGTGCGAGGCGCCCCTTGCTGGGGGCTCCGGCGGTGGGTGGGCGGCCCTGGACACTACCGGAACGTGCTGGACGCTCCCGAGGCCAGGCTGCCTCGGAGCCCACAGACCCACGTGCCGCCTCACGCCCCCATTTCAACAACACCGAGCTTGAATCAGAGGCCACCTCTTTCTAAAAAATGGAACAGACATTTAGAGTCTGCTCTTGTAAAAGAGCAAAATGGGATGGAGAAGATGCAGTGCCGGCCCAGAGAGGAAATTATTAAACACGGTCCAACGAAATCATCAACCCAAACAGCACGTGCGCCGGGGCCCCCCTCGCTTTCCGCGCCGTCAGGAACCGTGCGGGGCTGCGCCAGGCCCGGTGGGCGGGTCGGTGGCCACCGGCCACAGGCAATCGGGGACCCGTCTGCTCCCTGGCGTGCTCGAGGACGGGCACCCGCAGAAGCAGCCGTGCCCACGGTGAGGCCGGGCCAGCGAGGGCCTGTCTTCCGGCCGACGGCTCCCCATCCCTGCAGAGCCACCCGTCCGAACGCACACTCCGCCCTCCGCCCGGCCAGGCAAGCGACAAGCACGCTCCTCCCCGAGCACTGGGGCCCACAAAGCGTTAAACACCCCCCGACGGGGGCGGAGAGGCAGCCTCAGAGCCCACATCTGCTCGTGACGGCTCACAGACGCCGCGGCCCCCCGGCTCTGATGTAATTACCAGCGCTGCAGCAAGAGACATAACAAACCAGTTCATTAGGAAATCCACTGGAAGTTCTCGGAAGCGCTTCATAAACAAAACAATTAGGTGCACGGCTCCTAGGGCTCCCCTCGGTCCTCCGCCACGGGCTGCTTCCCGCGGACCCCATAGCCAGCCTGGCTGGCAGTGCTGACCTGGGACCCAGCACACCCCGGCCCCCGGGAGGCCAGGCCTCCAGCGGCACCGCCCCCCTTCTCTATGAAGGAAACCTCACCCGACTGTCCTGTCCTCTCCGGGGCCCACCTGTGTGACCTCGGCCACCGGGACGGCCGGACAGTCCTCCTGTCTGTCTGCAGCCTGGGCTCCCTCCCTCCATCTCCCATTCCAGCACCGTAAAACTGACAAACTGGGCGCCCGGCGCTGAGCGTATGGCCACCACAATGACAAAGGCCACGGGAGGATGCCACGTGCAGCTGAATCTAAAACAAGACCGAGAGGCCTGGGGGCCGTCCCGAGCAACTGTGCAACCGTAACCCCCAGAACTTCTGACAGGGGCAGAGGGGAGGGGGACAGGAAGCCCCGGGAAGGAGCGAGGGGAAAACACATTTCACACGGCAGTTTGCCGTGAGCCCCGCGCACCTGCCTGGCCCGCGCCACAGACCACAGGGTCGCCGAGGCGCAGAAGGGCCGGTGTCCGGCCCGCCTCCAGCCCGGGGCTGCCCACTGCGGCCCTCTTCCCCACGCATTCACCCTCACCCCGCACCCCTGCCTCCTGCCACTGCCACCAGGGCTCCTGGTTCATTGCTGGGGCAGGCGGCATCCTCACCCAAGTGGAGGCCCCTCGACCTAAACAAGGCAGTGCCCGGTTTACGGTAATGACCCACAAGGCCCAGGCAGGGGCTTCAGAAGGGGCCCCTCACCCCGCAGGCCGTGTGTCCGGGGGGGGCCTCTCCCCTCCTCCACACGCCACAGAAGCCCCCCCCCCCGTAGATGCCTCGGTGGGGGGGGGGGGGCAGACGGCCGCTGGAAACCCAGGTCAGCGCCCAGGCTCCTGGCTGTGCGAACTGGGTTTTAAATCTCTCATTGTCTCATCCAAAGTCAGCCTCTGCACCTGCCTCGTGGGGCGGTCCGCGACAGCACAACCTCAACGGGGGGACAGCCCCATGCCGGGCTCCTCCCCGTGCCACCCACCCTGGGAGCAGCTGGGGCTGCTCCAGAGCTAATCCAACGTGGCGTGCAGCCTTGTAGGACTAATTCGAGTTCAGACCCCGGAGGGGTGGTGCGGGCACATTTATCTTCGAGTGAAGCTGCCGCATCCCTCTGATCTCCCCCGACAGTAATCCCACTACAAAGCCTGCGGGTCTGAGCGTGCGCCCAGGGACTTCTGTTCCTAGAAATGGAGCACAGGCCTCAAGAGGAGGCCACCAGCCTGCAGAGATGCCCGAGGGCGGGGAGGGAGGGGTCCTCCAGAACCCTCACAAGGTGCATGTCCCCAAGTCGGGGGAGGGAGACAGGAAGGGCGAGGGTCCAGCCCTCCTGCTGCCGTGACCTTGGTGAAGTCACGTCTCTTCTCTGGTCCTCGCAAGGTCACGAGGTTCAGAGTCACGGTGCCATCCGTAAAGCCGGAAAGAAAGATGGAGGAGGAGAGAGACGGAGGAGAGAGACGGAGGAAAGGGGAGGGGGAGGCAGCGCGACCCGCAGGCGGGGTCCAGCTGAGGAAAGGCAGGGCTCCAAACAAAAGCAGCAGCAGCGCGTGTGACCCGCCCACTGCCCCCCCCCCCCTCTCTCCCTGCAGCGCTCTCTCGCTCTCTCGGGGACCCTCCACAGCACCGGCAGGGCTCGGGACGCTGTCTGCCTGTGACATTCGGTGCTCCCCTTGTTTCGGGCCTGGCGAGGAGAAAGGACTCTGGGGCTCCAGTGACCCGGTTCTGGCCTGTTGCTCCCATTCTAGAAAACAAACGGACAGGACCGCCAGGAACACGGACTACAGGCCAAGCCTTCCCCCCCAGGGGCTGCAGGCCCCATAGGAGGAAGCACCTACCAAAGGCAAGACCATGCCTCCCTCCCTGAAAGGCGACACCTGTTCTCACAAAGAAGTTGTAACAACAACAACAACAACGCCTCTCCTGCCTGGACCAGACTCCTGACGGACGCAAAGCTTGCAAGAGGCCGGAGCTGCTGCCCCACTCCCCGGGCGGAAAGCCCGGGAGCAGACGTCCAGGACCTCACGGCCTGACACCTCCCGGCAGAGCCCCTCGCCTTCCTGGCACGGGGCCGGGCAGCTGGGGTGACCCCGCGAGGGAGCCCGGCTCAGGGCCTGGCCACCCGCCTGCACCCCGGCCTGGCGGGCACCGCGCGCCACTGGCTCAGTCATTTCACGCTCGGCCGCCTGGCGCCGCAAGCGCGGGGCCGTCTACGGCAGCACTCCCCAAATGTCACGCGCTTGTGAACGCACGGCTGAACCCGAAACTGCTTTTACTATCTGGGCAGCCCCTGCCGGCCCCACCGCGGCCCGGGCTCCGAGGCGCCGCCGGGACAGGCCTGCCATCTGGCCCAGACCTGACGACTCAATCGCGGCTCACACCGTGGCCGGAGCTCGGCACACGGGCCCCGGGAACTCCCTGGGCTTCCACTCCTGTCCACAGCGCCCTGCGCCCACAGGGGACCTGAGATCCTTCCTTTACATCAGGAGAAAAGCCCCCGACGACGCTCAGAGGTCTCCTCTCTGAGCAAAGACCAGTGTCTCTGCCCAAGACCCCCTCCCCCACTGGTAAAAATCCCGACACTTAAACCCCAGGCCGCCTTTCCGGTCTCCTTCCTACAAAGCCCACGTCCTGTTCTAACCTGCACTCAAACAGCGGAGCCAGAGAAGCGGGTAGTTAGAAGAAGGAAGGTGAGCCGACCCGTCTAGACCCGGGCTGCCCACCAGAAATAGAACTGTATGATCTCCGTTCGTCTGGTCTCCACGTCCAAACGGTAAAAGGAAACTGGCTACATTCCCATTAATATTCTGTTTAACCCCATCCATCTGAAAACACCGGCTCCATAACCAGCACGAGCCAAGTATCTGTGCCCTACTTCATGTCCTTGGTCGCGCAGGGCCTCGGACGGCGCGTGTCTGACACTCACAGCTCACGGCCACACATTCGTCACCCCGGGTCACCGCTTGCGGATCTGGTGAGAAGCCGTCTGCTCTGGCCCTGGGTCGGAGCTCGCCAAGCGATCCCCGGGGGGAACCCCCAGGCTCCAACTTGGGAGCTGGCCGGACGCACCCCATTTTCACGCCGCGCTGGCCTCGCTGGAGGGGGCCCTCCTGTGCTGGGGGCCCCAGCGCTAGGGAGCTGCCATGAGAGACTGGGCCCATGTGCAGGGGACAGAGGCCGAGGGGCCGAGCCCAGCCTGACGGGAGGGGTGTGCGTCTCCTGCACAGCAGCCCGCGGCCTCAGTGGCAGTCCTGGGAGGAGGGGCTGTAGGCCAAGCAGCTGGGCGCCCACCGACAGCCCCTCCTGGCTGGCTGCCCTGCCAGGCTCCGTCTCCCCACGAGGGGAGTGTGAGTCTGGGGCTCACACTCCCTGAGTACTTCCCCTCTCGGGGCCCCCAGAGGGAGCCGAGGGGGCGCGGGGGAAGGGAGGCAGCCACGGGCCCACCCTGTGCCCAGCCGCTCCCAGCAATCTGCCAGCTTCAGGCTGTCAATTGAAACCACGCAGAGGGGCACGTGTGCCAAGGACCTTTGGGGACGAGAACTCAGTCCGGATGTCACGTCTGTCCGCCAGTGACCGGTCGGAGCTCTCAGAACGAGCAGGGAATTCCCGGGAGGAGAACCCGAGCTGTCTTCCTGGCCTTCCATGGCCTCCGCGGACAGCCCGGGCCACCGGGAAGCCCACGGGTCCCAACGGTAGAGTCTGCCGGGAGGGAAAGCCCTCGGCCGCAGGCTCCAGGCTGCCCCACGTCCACCCGCCTGCCCCACGCCTCCTCCCTGATTGTTCCAGAAACACCACCGAGTATAAACAGAGGCTGCCCCAGCCCTGGTCCGAGGGCGCGGGCTGAGAGGGACCCACCCCCACGCGGACCCCGTCACACGGCCTGCGGGCACTCACCTGACTGGCCACCTTGCCGTAGTCAATCCACCGCAGGGTGGCGAAGTTGGTGGACTCCGCGCAGTTGAACCCGTGATTGAAGCCGGCGTGGTAGCCGTAGGGGAAGGTGATCATGAACTCGCCGGCCTCCTGCGTGATCTGAGGAGGGACAGGGACAGGTGAGCGGGGAGCCCGTGGCCCAGGGGCGGGGCCAAGGTGGGGATGGTGTTTACTGCTCAGCTCCCCTACCAGAAGCCAGGCTGGCGGCAAAGGCCACCAGGAGGCACCACCAAGTGCCGCAGGGGCACGTGGGGTCCAGAACTTCCTGGTGAGTGCCAGGGAGCCCCGGCTTCAGGAGCGAGCGGGGTTCTGCCTGGTGGAAGGCAGCCTGACTGCCCAGACTCCAGCTGGTCCCCACAGTCTCCACGGCGGGTGTGGCCGTGATCAGGAGGAGAGCTCTGCTGTGCCCGCCACTCACCGGGGCCCCAAGGTGACAGACACTCTGTTTCCTGTGGGGCAGGCCCCTGGGGGGCTCAGTCGGTTGAGTGTCTGACTCCTGGTTTCAGCTCAGGTCATGATCTCAAGGTTCACGGGGTCAAGGCCTGAGTCAGGCTCTGCGCTGACAGCGTGGAGCCTGCTTGGGACTCTCTCTCCCTCCACCCCTTCCGTCACTAGCTCTCTCTCTCTCAAATAGTCTTTAAAAAACACAGTCTCTAGACACACAGGCTGCTCAGTGCTACGCCTCTGGGCGCTCCAGGCTGCGGGGCAGGAAAGGGTCTCCGCGTCCTGTCTGCCATCCACTGTGAGACGCTCTGATACAGCACCGAGCATAGGACAGGGCATCCTCCAAGTTCGGGGTCCTTCTTGCCCTTGGGAGGAAAGGCCTCCCGCTGCACGTGTAAAGACGTTCCTGGAAAATGACCCGAGTTCTGAGGGTCCGTCCCTCACATCCCGGGAGGCGGCTCCTTCCAAGTGAGGTGGGAGGCCGGAGAAACACATTAGAACACGTTATAAGCGTGTTATAAAGACAGAACGTCAAGGTCGGAACTCTGTCAAATGAGCCGATGTTTGATGGTCTGATCCGATCTCTGAAACAGATCCCAAACCGAGGGGCGGTGTTCGTGACAGGGGAGAAGGCCCATGGTGAGCCCAGACTGGCTCCCAGCCCTGGAGGAAGAGGTGGGGGCTGCGGCTGCCCCCCTGGCCCTGCTCCCCACGGGGGGAGGGGGGCACTGAGCCCACCACCACGCGCTCCGAAGGACGGGCAATCTGGAAGGAGGAGGACACGTGAGAGTGGGCACTGGTCCCCTCACTGTGCCAGAACATGACAGGCGGGGCCAGCGGCCCGCTCCACGGATGGGGAAACAGGTTGGCGGCGAGGGAGGGAAAGTCCGGATTCCCTGAGGGCTTAGGGGAGTAGCCGGTGCCCCAAACGGGAACGGACCCGTCGGCAGCCCCTGCCGCCCGCAGTCCCCAGCCTGGGAGGTTGGCCTCTGTCACCAAGAGACACGTTCTTTCTAGGGTTTCACTCGACGGCTTCGCTCCCACTGCGCTCCTGTGCTTGACTCTGTCTTTGCTGTGTCTTCGAGGTCCCCTGTCCCTTCTCGCTCCTCAAGGGCAGTTGTCGCCGGGATGGCTCTCCGGCCGGAGGAGGCTGGGCGGTCTCTGCTCTGGCAGGTCCGGCCGCAGGGGGCACTGTGCTCCTGGCTTCACACGGGTGGGGGGCGTCTCTGCAGGGTCTCCGGGGGGCGGCGGGAGGTCAAGGTTCCCAGGCACCTGGCCAGCGGTCCTGCGTCCCTGCGGGTGGCGGTGGGAGGGTGGATTTTCGCCGGCCCAGTGTCCCTCGGTGGTTTCCGCCGCCTCTCCGGAGGCTGTCAGGTGTGTCCACTCCTTCTGCCCCTACTTACTCGGCTGTTCATCTTCCTGCTGTAGCTTTGGAGTTCTCAAGCTTGCTCATCTTTATTTATTCCTCCAGAGAGAGGAGTAGAAATTGCTGGATTCATTTAAGTAGCCCGTTAGAAGTCAGACCCTGAGGGGGTGGGGGTGGGGCGGGAGATGGGGGGCGGGAGACTTCCAGAAGCCGACCACAGAGTCAGAAATCAATCAAAACCGACACAGCCTGGAGAAAAGCCAGTCCTTAAGAACGTGAAGATATTTTTCTTTTCAAGTAATGAATTGCACCAATCAAGGGAAGTCAGCGTGCATTAAGTTATATTTTTAAATTCCTGTCCCAGTGACAGGCATGTGGGGGATGAACCACACGCACGGCGGGAGGTGGAGGTGGAGAGAGAACACCCAGTGTCCCCAGGGCCACAGCAACGTCCACATCTAGAATTTTCTGGCCTGGTTCCTGCCACAGGACCTCGTGAAACGGGTTCCAAATAAAATTAAAATTTAAGGATTTTTTTCTTTTCTTTCAAAACGTTGATTACTGATTTTCTTAACTGTTTTTTTTGAGCTGACCTTGGACAGCGCCACCTCATTCTTCCTCCAAGCCTGCTCGCCTCCACCCCGCCCTCCACCAGGCTGGCAGCGGCCTGGCCCCAGCTGGTGGCGGGGGGGTACTCACTGCAGGGTCCCTGTGTGGGGAGGTGCCCGGGCGGACTTGGGAGCCCTGCTCTCCCGGCGACCCCTCCACAGACCATGGCCCAGAACGGATGCGCTCGGTGAGGATGGCAAGTAGATTATGTTCCTGTCACCGAGCGCCACAGCCTGGTGGCTTCGTCTCCGGCCCACAATGTCTGTCCTCCATGTCACAGCCGTCAACATTATCCCGACAATAAATTAGGAGGCACTTGGGATGATGGATAGGCCGTGCGGCACGGCAGTGAGCGGCCAAGGGAGCGCCAGCCTCAGCGCCAGTCACGGAGAAGCCCGAGCTGAGCTGCTTCCTCCAGCTCTCGCGGAATAAATGAGGAAGTCCGTGGCAGATTACAGAAATACACACTTTTAATTATTAAAAAGCTCTGCTATTGATCTGCTTTTTCTTCCAGAAGTAAATACCATTACAAAGATTTATAAGTGGAGTGCGGGAGTCACTCCCCCCAGGGCTGCCAGGAATTCAGATGAGGACCCTGGCGGGGCATCCATCTGGAGCCCGCCACCAATGCTCCCTGCTGCCCAGCCATGGCCATCGTCCCCCTAAGGCCCACGGACAGCTGGTGGGGGGCAGGGGGAGGGGGAAGGGGAGGGCAGCCTCTGAGGGCCGGCAGCCGCCCCGGGCCAGCAGGGCAGTGCTCACACAGACGGACAGTGACGCAGGGGACAGGAGGGTGCCCCCGCCAGCCAACCCTTCGACAGGCATCTCTAGGAAGCACTGTGGGAAATCACGGACTTCTCACTTCCTGAGTGGGGCAGGGTCTGTTCGCAGGGCTGGGGGAAGGGCACAGAGAGAGCCTGCGTCTCTAGCAGCGGAGCATCCCGCTCTCTGATGGACCAGCCCGACAGGGAGAGCGAATCCCCGATCTGAGCGCTAAGGCCGCGGGCGATGTGACTGAAATGTCAGAAGCAATTACCGAGGGGCTGATGCCGGTGGCCAGGATGCGGCGTGAGGGTCTGCTCCGGCCTGACAAGCGTTCCCAGGGGGAGACCTTCAGACCCCAGATCTCCAGGAGGCTTCCCCTCTCGGGGCCTCGGGCCCAGCCCAGAGTCTGCTCAGGCCTCCCCGGAAGGTTCTAGGCACGTGCCTCTCGGGGAGACAGGTCTGGGCGTCCCTAGCCAGGCTTGTCTGCAGGGTGCCTGCTGTGGACACCGGCTGCGCACCCCCCCAGGGCAGAGCCCCGACCAAGGCCCAGCCCCCCTCCTCTACAGGGTCCTCGCCACCCAGACGCCCCCGCCTCAGGCCTCAGTCATCACAGCCCGTCGGAGGAGCAGAGCTAGGCAGCCCCTGAAGCAGGAAATTGAATGAGTCCACAGTCTTCGTGAGGCCCGAGAGCCAGACCATTCATTTCCAAACAGGTACTCATTCTCTCAAAGGGCATCTGCCGTGGGCCACAGGGTGGGGCCAGACATGGGGCAGAGCTGGGGGGTGGGGGCATCGAGAAGCCTGCCCGGTTCTCCAGGGGCCCCTCCCCTGCTGCCCTGACCCTGAAGGGCCCCTCTGGCAGCCACCGGCCACATGGACATGGGACTGGGTCCAGGAGGGGCTGGGCGGTGAGGGCAAGGCCCCGCCCTCCGCCCTCCTCTTCCATCCTCACCCCCGGGCACAGCAGAGCTGGAGGCTGACTACCCAGCCTCCCCGCCCCCTCCCTGGATTGCCAGCATTCTAGAACCTTCTCAAGGGGTGAGAAGCCAGTTCCCTGGCTGGGACGCTGCTGGCTCCCGGGCAGCATCTACGTACCCGGCTGAATGGGATCCCGTACTTCTTGAGGATGATGGGCGAGATGAGGGTCATCTTGTGCCGCAGGAAGGCGTCACAGCCCTGGGAGCTTCCGGGGAAGAACCCTGCAGCAGAGAAGACGGGCGTCGGCCTGACGCCGGGGAGGCCTCTCTCTGGGCAGCACACCCCCCGCATCAGGCACGGCGTGCGGGGCCCCAGCCCCGAGGAACAGAACGGAACGCACAGGACCCCGTGGCAAAGCTGCTGGTGGCCTTGACGGCAGCCCCCTGGCCCCAGTCAGGGAGCCGGAGCCCGGGACGGCCTGCTGAGGGAGGGGCGCGCCCTCCGAGTCACAGACGGGTGCAGACAGGGGCTGCCGCTGCGCAGACGTCCCCTCTGAGTGCCCCCATAACACCTGCCGCACGCAGGGGTGCAGCCAGCTGCGGAGATGACACAGGAGGGGTGCTCCCCGCCCAGAAGAAGCTCTCTGCACATGTGGCCCCACGGCAGGCGAGGGGACGTGAGCTCCAGGCATCACAGAGCCCCGGGGCCTGCAGTCTGGCAGGAAAAGGGCTGAGTGACCCACCTGTGCCCGTGGCTGCGGCTGCGCCCCACCCCCCACCCGGGCGTCCGGGATGCACGAGGCAGCCTGAGTTCCCGTCGGGGGCCGCCTCCCGTCTCAGGGAACCCCACGGCAGCAGTTTAAAACGATGCTCACAGGGGCGCCTGGCGGCTCAGTCAGCCGAGCGTCCGACTCTTGGTTTCAGCCCGCGCCATGATCTCAGGGTTCATTAGTTCGAGCCCCGAGTCAGGCCCTGCACTGACAAGGAAAGCCTGCTGGCGATTCTCTCCCTCCCTCCCTCCCTCTCTCTGCCCCTCCACCCCCTCTCAAAATAAAAAACTTAAAAAAAAAACATAAAGTGATGCTTGTCAGTGTATGGAAGTCAGACCATCAGTTCTACCTGCTCAGGAACTGTGTGTTTAACCGACACAGTTAATGGGGACATTTCCAAGTCACTCGCTGCCTGAAGCTCAAGTCAAGGACATGTAGGTCCAGCGGTTGAGGAAAAGCCGGCCCTGGATCGCACGCGGAGGGGCCGGCCTTCTTGCCCCAACCGTGACCCAGAGACGGCACGACTCAGCGACGTGCAGGGCGGGTCACAGCAGCAGGCCTCCCAAGGTCCCTGCTCCCTCCAGGACTGACCCCCAGGCACAGCCAGCCCCCCCAGGGACCCTCCTGGGAGCGACCCAGACCTCGGGCCCCAGCCCCCAGGCAGCGCACATCCCCACGGCCGCCAGTTCAAGGGGGGACACTCACGTGTGCCCACCCCACCTCCCACCCGCCTGCCGGGGCGGGGCGGCTCCGAGGGACAGCGCCACAGTGTTGGGGTGGGGGCAGGGCGCCTGCCAGCATGGACGCGACGGCCAGGTTCTGGAAAGTGCGAGGGATTACTGAATCCAACAACTTTCCTCGGTGCTAAAAGCGTTTCAATTAGAGTTATGGCCCCTGCCGCCCGGCCCGCGGCCTCTCTGCAGTTCCTCTTTTTAATGCACAGTTTAAGTGGCTCTCATTAAAGCTCTAATAAAGGCGCACATTTTAAGTGATTAGCACCAATAACACGCCAACACGTTAATGCTCTCTCCGCGGGCTCCCGACTCCCCCAGCGAGCCCATTGGAGCTCGGCTATTCATTTTCCATATTCATCGCAAACCCATTCCATCCATCTCAATAATGGGAGTCTGTGACGCGTGCCCCCAAAAAAGTTTGGAAGGGACACCGAGGAGGGCAGTGACTCACGTGCCCTAGAATCTCTCCCGTCCTCCCCAAGAGGGGGCGCAGGCCTGAGGAAGGGGCACAGGGGGTGGCGGGAGCCAGCCCTCCCCCCAGGGCAGACTGGAGCAACTTAGTGAGTCTGCACTGTGCACAAAGCCACACAGGGAGGCTCCTGGCCTGTCCTGGCCCCGGCCCCCTGCACACCCGAGAACGGGAGCCAGGCCGGGTCCCCGGGGAAGCAGGGCGCCGGCCACGCTCCAAGGGGGTGGCCACAGTCCCACAGGATCCCGTTCCCAGCGTTTCCGAGTGGTGCTCAGATCGTCCAGAACTTTTCTAGCAGCCAAAGCACAGAGAGGAAGAAGGTGCTGGGCACGGCTAACTGCAAACCCCAGGGGAAGCCACGCCGGGCAATGCCAGCGCTATTGGCCACCAGAGGCCGCCCGTGTGGGCCACTCCGGGGCTGTGGAGGCGTGGGAGGTCCCCCAGTGGCTCCGCGAGATGTCCGTGGCCTGCTCCGCAATACCTGTGCCTGTGCTGCCTTGCGTGTGGCAGGAGCTCCACAGAGGGACTGAGGGCAGGAGCCCAGGACCGGCGACCGCGTCACTGCAGGGTCTCCATGGGGGGGGGGGGCGGCCACGTGACCGCAGACAGGGACACAGGTTGGTGCCTCTGGAGGCAGGAACAGCTGGGGACACCTGGAGTGAGTCTGCGGGTTAACTAGGGCCCCTCCGGCTCACGGCAAAGCTGAGAGGCTCGCGCTGTTTGGAGCCACTGACTCTAGGGATTTGTCACAACAGCGACAGGAAAAGAGAGCGACGGGGGAGACCTTTGCTGGCCTGCATTTTACCATCAGCATCTGTGGCTTAGATTTATGTTCAAAAGGGTGCAAGGGGAAGCCATTTCAATTGGGGGTCACTCGAGATGTTAAGAAGGGAGAGAAATCGCTCTTTGCGAGGACAGTAACTGGCATTTCTGGGGTCTAGGTCTCCAACAGGACCGCGTCCCTGACTGCGCCCCCTGCTGCGGGGCCAGCCTCACCCCTAGGACAAGCCTCCCTCTGTCCTCATCCTGGGCGGGGGGCGGGGGGTGGAAAGCAGGCGTTTGTAGAAGAGACGGGCTAGACAGCCAGGACAGAGGCCCAGTTTTCAGAAAGAGCCACTATTTACATCTCCAAAGTCAAAGGGGGCAGGGGAAGCGTGAGGCGGGCACCCTTGGAGGGAGGGGTGGGGAGGGGGCACAGGATGTGGCAGGGAGTCAGTGTGCTGTACCAGTGCTAAGTGATGGCTTCTGGAAGATTCCCCTGGCTGCCTGCCACAGCCACCCAGAGGGATGGCCCTGCACGGGCCCAGGGACTCCTGGGGTCTGTTAGCGGCCTCGCAGGCACTTAGGGCCCCCTGAGGTCAGAGCAGCGGGCAGGGCCCTGAGGCGGGGAGCCCCACGGCCCCTCTGTCACAGTGGCCAGGGTGTCTGGCTTGTCTCCAAGGATCCCGTGTCCTGAGGGCCTGCCTTCACCCTGAGAGGTCCATGCTCCCTCTCTGGACACAGCCGGGGACCCTCTGACAAACCCCGTCTGCCCAGGAGGTCCCCTCAGGCCCACGCCAGCCACACGCAGGCAAACAGCCTTGCGGTCACCACGGGGGAGGGGCTCCTGACTGGACGTCTCATTTTCTAGACTAAACACAGACTTGAAGGCCTGGAGGGCGCGACTCAGTACCAGGCGCGGGGAGGGAGACAGAACCCGGTGCCCTCCAGGCCCGCGGGAGCCTGCAGTCACGTCCCGCAGCCCGGGCTAACAAACCGGGAAAGAGTGTTTCAGGCAATGGCATCTGTGCGTCATTCACCGAGTGACAAACCCCAGAGGGGGGCTGTGATCACAGAGGGAAAGGGAATGGAAAATCAGGCGGTGACGTCTTACAGCACACTCCCCCCAGAGGTGGAGACTCACACAGGAAGGAGGCCCAAGATGCTGGGGCTGTCACCCCCGCCCCCCAGCTCCCACCTTGGCCCAGGTCCCTGCCCGCACCCCCTTCCCCATCCTCGGCCCAGGTCCCTGCCCGCACCCCCTTCCCCATCCTCGGCCCAGGTCCCTGCCCGCACCCCCTTCCCCATCCTCGGCCCAGGTCCCTGCCCGCACCCCCTTCCCCATCCTCGGCCCAGGTCCCT
>NC_043711.1:3334831-3350445 GCF_006229205.1 Suricata suricatta | reverse complement strand
CTGCGGCCATGGCTTCGGGGAGACATGCAGGCCATGCACAGAGCAGAACTGGGCCTGGCGAGAAGGGTGAAGGGCAGCAGGGAGGGTCAGGCCCCATACAGAAGTGAGGAGGGGTGAGGCGGGAGGGCCAAGGGCCCCCACCAGCTGTGGGGCACCCATCCCCAGGCCAGCACCGGAGATGCTCCTAACTCAGAGCCACTAAAGCCTCGATAAGGCTCAGAAAGCAAAACACGAGAAAGCAAGCAGGGGAGGGGCCCCAGGGGAGAAGAGGAAGCCCCCCCCCATCGGAGCTGCAAGGGTGGGGCCCAGGGGGAGAAGAGAAAGCCCCCCCCATCGGAGCTGCAGGGGAGGGGCCCCGGGGGAGAAGAGGAACGCCCCCAGCCTCCCTCTGTCGCCTCTTTGCCTCCTGCTCCCCCAGCCCCAGGACCAAGAGCCAACAGGGAAAGAAGCTTCAGGAATGAGAAACGCTCCATTTGTCACCACTTCCTGAGTTTTATTTTTACATGTTCCACATTTGAAAGATTGCTGATGCTCCGTCATAAATAAGAAAGATGTAAGGCGAAAGTTTGCAAACAGATGACGTGAGAGTGACATCCACTGATGGTGTGTGCGGAAGGAGACGTGGGGGGGCACCGGGGGCTCTTTCCCGGCAGAGAGCGGCGCCAGGAAGGGGCAGCGCCGAGGACGCGGCACCCTGGCCACCCCGAGGGGCTCAGCGGGATGCAACGCTCCGCGTCCAAGCAGAGGCGGGCAGAGCCTGGGTGTGGGTCCTCAATGTCCCGGAGTGCTGAGCGCGACTGTCTGTCTGTCCCGTGAGGACAGGGAGCAGTAGAGGCCGTGGCACATCTGAGTCCTGTCCCAGAGAAATCCCAGGGCAGTGGTTCCCTGCCTCCAGGGCCCAAGAGCCCACGTCCGGGGACATCTGTGGTTGTCACTCTGGGGGCCTCCCGGCATGGAGTGGGGGGCCCGGGGACCACCCCGTGTCCGCAGTGCCGAGGGGAGAGACGCTGCGCGGGCAGCCCTCGTGTTCTAGAATGAGGCGGGCGTGGGGTCGCCTGGTGTGGTCACCCTCCTCCCTCCCTCATGGCGCAAGACACAGGACGAGATGCGTGCGAGCCGGCCCGGACCCCGCGGCTGGCCGAGTCCACTCTGATCAGAGGTTTATTATTGCTTTTTAATAAAATAACAGCCGTCTCTAATCATTAACGCCTGGGCGCAGTGCGGGGCCCTGGCGGAGGCGGCGCCCGCACCCCGTCGCTGCCGGGCAGGTTTCTGCGTCTGGACAAAGCGGAGGTGGCTCTTCTTTAAACAGCCTTTTATCACTTACCTAAAGATGATAAAAGTTAATCCCAATCCAAAGCACCTGTGTGGGATTAACGTCCCCCCCCCAAATAAGGAAATGCAGCGCTCCAGCCCTCCTGGGAACATGCCGGACGACGGGAGGAGCTAATTTATGACTCCAAGGCTGTGATGATTAATGCAATACCCCCGGTCTACAATGCTGCTTTCACTTAATTACCGCCTGTAATTGGGAGTTGTAAAGATAAGATTAATTGGATCTGGTGGATGTTAACAGTTTAATACATTGGAACGTGGCCGCTCTGTTATCGGACAGCACAGGCTGCAGGATGCGGCCGAGCGCGGAGGAGCGCGGCCCCTGGAGGGATTAGGCGGGACTGGAGGACGGGAAGCCGGCAGCGCAGGGACTTCTGGACTCCGGTGGCCACGGGAAAGCTGCCGTCCCAGGGCTGGGAGTGACGCACCACAGCCTCGGTGTGCTGAGAGCCCCAGAGCCAGCCATGCGCCCCCCCACCCCAGGCCACCCCTGGGGGCTCGACAAGACACAAACCTCAGATTTTGCGGGGAGACGAGCAGAACTGGGGTGCAGGCGCGCTACGACACAGGTTCTGAGTAAGGCCCATGTGCCCGTCTATTAAAACAGGGCAGGGTCCTCCCACGGCCCGGAGAAATCCCGGCGCTGTGGACTGCTCCCCGGAGCCCTCTCTCCATGCCACCGCCCTGGGCAGCTGGGTACAGACCTAGCCTCCCACAGGGATGGTCATGTGCCCCCGGAGGAAAGTCCCCCAGACCCCACGGGGCCCCCAGAGCAGAGCCGTGTTACGGGGCATCCCTGCCCCTCGGCCTGGCTCTGGGAGGACAGGAGGGAAGAAGAGCCAGCTGTCCGGGCTGCGCAGGCTCGCCCGCTGACCCCCCGGCAGGAGCATCTGTCTGGCCATTAGCGAGCGAGTTCTCGGGGCCATAAAAGAGTCGGTTTTATTGGCCACCAACATGGGGGCAATTTGTCTTGCTCCCCAGGACCTCTGTCCCCATCCCAAGGTCAAACATCATGGCCGAAAGCAGTCCACTCTGCGGTCCCACGAGCCCAGTGGCCGGTCTCTGGATATGGCAGCCCCAGTCACCCGGTGGCGAAGAGTTTGCCCTGACAGCCAGCCTCCCTGCGTCCGGTCCCTTCGGGGTGGCCAGCAGCAGGGCTCGGAGGGCACGAGGCCCAGCTCCTGAGTGGTGGCGGAAGAATCTGGAGAAGCCGGGGTCATAAATGGGGGCGGAGCAATCCCTGGAACCTAGCGGGCTGGGAGGGGGCGAGCTGACCCGGGGCCTCAGGGAGCAGAACCAGACGTGGGAGTCGGGGGGCCGGAGGAGCCCCTGGGGAAGGCAAAGAGGCAGCCGGCAAGGGGTCGCTCAGGCGCCCCTGGCCGCAGCCCCCCTGCCCGGCCTGTGATAGTCTGGCAGCTGTGCTGGGCCCACGGTGAGTCCCGCACCTGAGGTCGGCCGGCCGGAGTCTGGAACCTTCTCCGTGGTGTCCCGCTGCGTGTCTTGTCTCCCTGTTTCCCCAGCCCTCCCCCTCCACGCGTTCTCTGCTCTGGAACCTTCTCCATAAAGCGCTCCTGAACGACACTAAGCCGGAGAGCCGCAGAGCAGCCGGCCCTGCGGGAGCCGGGTCCCCGACGAGCAGTCGGGGGCCCACAGGGGCTGTGCAGCCCTTGGCAGGCCCCATGACTCCGGGGCAAGGCCCCGGAGGCCGACACACGAATCGGGCATCGGTTGCCAGAGGCGCTGTTCAGAGAGGCCATTGTCTGCGGACATCAGGGCCTCTGGCAAGAAAGGAAACCACTTCTAGATAGGAGTGAGGCGCCCGGGGGACAAAGGGGACACAAGGGTCCCGGGCACCAGCCCCGAGGTATGGAGGGAAGACGTGTGACGCGCACTGGCTGCAAGGTCGTTACCATCCAGCCCCCTCTCGGGTCAAACGACCGACCAGACCACAGGAACGCGCTTCACGCACAGCAGCAAGAGGCCAGCCCGGCGTCCAGACAGCACTTGCCAGAAAGAAGCGACGCCCGGGTCTCAGGGGGCACGGGAGGGGCCGCTCCGGGAAGACGGGTGCCCCCCAGCTTTCCCACGTCTCCTGGGGTAGCTGTAGAGAATGCACTCTCCAATCACGGCTGCCCCACAAGGCAAAGCTGAAAGCCACCACCCTGCCCACTGGCGGGGCTGGGGCAGCGAGCAGTCACATCCAGGGCCCACGGCCTGGCGTTCAGGAGGCCTGACCTGTGTACGGGGGCATCGGGGACGCGCCGCACGGCTCAGGCTCTGGCTTCAGTGCTGAGGCCGGAGCGGAGGGTGTCTTGGGAGCCCGATGAGGCCAGGCCGGGTCCAAGCGGGAACCTGAACGTCCCCAGACGACAGGAGGCTCCTGCCCGCACAGGTCACAACAGACTCCGTGGGCCTAATAAAGATGCTCCGGGACCTGCGACCCGGGCCAGGCCGTGGGGGCTGGGACGGGCAGAGGCCTCCGCCTGGCAGCCGGGCCGGCTCTCGGGGCCAGACCGAGCAGGGCAGCCGGGAGGCGACGTGAGCTCCGCGGGCAGGCCTGTGGCCGCCCCGGGACGGGTGGCTTCCATTTCCCTGACTCACCGGCCCGGGAACGTCTTCCTGTCGGCCGTGGAGGATGCTATTCATAGTGTCATCTTTGTGGTGTTTTGTTTATTCCCCTGGAATGGCTTGATGGATGTGAATAATTATCAGACTATAAAAGCCAGCAAATGTGCTATTTTCTATCGCTCTAAATCATCAAACAAATAAAGTGTGAAACAGCACTTTTGAATATAATTTTCCCCTCTAATGGCTTAGAATTATTATCAAGAACAATGAAAATAAATAAGCAAACGCCTTGTGAGTTAAAAATTAAACGAGCGTGTCACGGAGAGGAGCGCAGAGCGTCTTGGAGAGCAGGGACCTGCTGGTGACCCGCTCGTTACGAGGAGGGCGGGCGGCAGGGCGTGAGCCGTGCGGGGCCCTGTGGCCAGAGGAGTGAGCGCCCGGGGCCGCCTGCCTGCGCGGTGGCACAGCGCCTTGGATCAGGGCACCAGGGTGCTTGTGCCTGGCGCCCAGCCGACCCCCCGCAGCCCCCGGATCCCGTGTGTCATCGCCCGCGACAGCCACAGAACGGTGGCGGGGGGGCGGGGGGGGCTGGCCTCTTCCTCGCCTCTCCAGGGGCCCCACCGGGCCGCGCCAGAGCGGCCTGCTGCCTCTTACATCAGCAAGAAAACCCCACGGGGCGAATTCTCAGGATAAGGAATGTGAAACTCAGCGGAAGCGATCCCACCACCCCCGGAGCCCGGGGGCTGCCCCAGCCACCCCTCGTGTCCTCCAAGGCCTGGCTGCCCGGGGCTGCAGGGTCAGTTATAGGCGCACGGGGGCCCTTGGCAGAAGGGTAGGGTTTCCATGGTAACGAGGTAACTCCCAGCACGCTCTCCTGCGAGGATAAAAGACTTACTGGGGCCGAGGCTCTCCAGCCCTTCCCGGCGGGCCCCTCGGCACCTGCTGGGCCGCCTGGCGAGGGAGCTGGGACATGCGACACTGTGACGAGCTCTCGGCCCGACAGCTGCCGCCGCACGAGGCTCCCGGCAGCCAGGTGTCGCGGTGAGGGGGCCTGTCTCCCCGCCCTTCCTGGTGAGGGACATGTGCCAAGGGCAGGGCCAGCCAGGAGCCTTGGAAATGTCAGCTCGGCCTGACGCACGTCGGAGGGCGAGGAAGTTAATTTCACAGTGTCTGCGCAGGGCCTGCGGAGCCGGGCCCCGGGCCGTTTAACGTGCCGCAATTACGGAAGCAGAAACAAGAAGGCAGGGCCACTGTAAGTGCTGAGAGCGCATGGCACGGAGCAAGCCGCCCGCACGAGCCCAGGAGGGCCCGCAGCTCCAGATGCCAGCAGCCCCGCCAGGGCCCCGCGTGCCGGGTGTGCGGAAGAGCCATCATTTATGCCGTCCTCAACCCCAAAGGCCCGGCCGGGCCCACAGCCAACGCCCTCTGTAGCCATGCATTGGCTCGACGGTTCCAGCACATGGCCCCGTGGTCTGGGTGGTCCGAGCAGAACGGCCCGGTCACAGAACAGGCGGCCCCCAAGCCTCCCAGCCAACGTGCGGAGCGGGAGGGCCCCCCAGAGCTCAGGCACAGGGGTCACTCTGCATCTGAAGACCACCGAGACCAGCCACATCAGCCAGGTCTCCTGAAGTGTCCAAGCACAGCAGGTGCCTACTGCGTCTGGCATTTCGTGTGTGGCATGTAAGTTACGCCTCAGTAAAGCCACCCACAATGACTCAGCCCTGTGGGCACAGGAGCAGGGGGCCCCAGCCCTGGTCTCTGGGCTGAGCGCCACAGATGCACTGAATCAGAGCATCTAACAGGTTACCATGAGCCCTCTCAGAGGGACTAGAAACCTACAGATGCCACCTCTGGAAAAGGCACCAGGCCCTGACAGCTTTACGGAGAGCCTCACAAAACTTTCACACTGGGGGGCCGGGGACCACTTACACACGGTTACCGATCAGACAGGAGTATCAGACGCCTCGGCACTCCTCCTGTGACCTAGCACATTTCTGAATGAAAGAGTGAATGGGAATACGTGGTCACCAACACAGGGACAAGACACACAGGAAAAGGACACTCATACAGCTGCCCTAAATATCACAACATCAGACCCAGAAGCGTATCATGAGACCAAGGGTTGCAAAGACAGTGCAACAGATGAGAATCCACATGAAATTCCACACCGCTGAGTGTCAAAGCTCTTAGCCGACTGGGGCTGGGGAGGGACCTCCCCGCGGTCACAGGGCCCCAGGCGCAAGGGGCACGCTGCCCGGGGTCACGCGCTCCTCAGCACCGAACTACAGGCGCTGGCCAACGTCACAGGTCAAGAAAAAAGACTCAAGGGCAGAAACAACTAGAAGGGAAGAGACACAGTCTCCCACTTGGGGAAGCTGAGAGCAGCTGACACAGACAGAGTGAAGCAGTCCAGTCCGGGGGCAGAACGGAGGATCAGTGTGAGGACAGCCAGGCGTCCCCGGCCCCAGAAGGCCGTCCACAGTGCGTCGCCAGGCCCAGCAGCGTAGACCCCGCCCCTCGTCTGCGGTCCAGGAGGAGGCGCTCTTCGCCACGAGGGGGCTGAACACGCGCCCGGTGCGTGCTCACCACCGCCAGGCTCTGCGCCCGAGCGAGCGGGCACCGCGGGCCGGGCAGCCGGCTCACGGCCTCTGCCCGGCACAGGAGAGCCACGCGAACCGTCAGGACGCTCCCTCAGCTGCGAGCGAGTCCTTCAGCAAACGAGGTAAGGAGACCACGCTGCGATGGGACCCAGGGCCGACTGCCTTCACGACGCAAGCGTGGGGGGCCCTACGCTGGGTGAGGGCAGGGTGGCCTGATGGGGATGGCTGGAATGGGAGAGAGGCGTTAAGGACAGTCGCACCGGGGGACGCCTGGGTGGCTTGGTCGGCTAAGCTTCTGACTCTTGGTTTTGGCTCAGGTCGTGATCTCACGGCTCACGGCATTGAGCCCCAGGTGGGGCTCTGCACCCACAGCGTGAGGCCTGCTGGGGACCCTCTCTCTCCCTCTCTCTCTCTGCCCCTTCCCTCCTCCCTCTCTCCCTCTCTCTCAAAATAAAATAAATTTAAAAAGACAGTCACACCAGATGGCAGGGGCACCCCACATGTCAGTCTGGAGAAAAAGAAGATGCTGGAAAGAGCACTCGGCAGACAGGCTTGCCCTCGAAACGGGAGGGACGAGGAGCCCGTGGGACGGGCAGCTGGGGGTCCCCGTGCCGCCGGGACGGGAGGGAGCGCTGTGGCCGGCTCGGTCTCCCTGGACGGGGACACTGACTACGGGCGCTGGGCACTCGGGGAGGCCTGAGTGGGGGCTCCAGGCCAGGGGGCTCCCTGCAGCCCGGGAGTCTCTGCGCCCCGAGCGCACGGCTGGACTGTCCAGCACACGGACGCCTGCGGTTTCCATCGAGAAATCGCATCTCAACTCCGCAGAGACGCCTCCCTCACCGGTCCTGGCGCCGGGCCCCTTCACGGGACGCGCGCAGACACTCGCTGGGGAGGCAGGACCGCGCGGCCGAGCGGCTTGCTCTCGGGAAAGAACCTCCCTGAGTCACAGCGGCTTTATCTTTAACGGGTCGTCTTACGAACAACAGGCGACGGAACTCGGTGTCTGGCACCAGCAGCCAAGGACCTCAGATAACGACTGTTTTATGGAGACGCGCACAGGAGATAAACAGAAAACAGGGCGTCTCCGGTGGGGACGTGCCCGGGAGGGAGCACAGAGGCCTCTCTCGGGGCCCGGGCCCCCAGCTGCTCCCAGCCCACTCCGTGGCGGCCAGGGACGCTGGGGCTCCGGCCGGCTCACACCGGGCCAGGCCACGTTAATTAAGGACCAGACCCGGCGAGGCGATGGTGCGGAGCCGTGAGCGGCTGGCCTGGAGGCCTCTGACCCGGGCCCCGGTTGACTGTAGACCCGGGACGAGGTCTGTGGTGGGACAGGACTGAAAACGCCCAGGCCCGTGCGTCTTGTTTTTGATGTCTCAAAGTGGTGGGGGGGCCTCCTCAAGTGACGTTCTGCACGGCTGGCACAGGGGACGGGGTGTCTGGCCACGGCCCGGAAGAGAGACCGATGTGTGAGGATGCGCGGAAAGCAAGCCTCCGATGGCGCCCCCCCCCCCCCGGTACTGATGAAACACACGCAGCGTCCGGCGGGAACACGGGTTCAGAGGGACGGCCGCTCATCGCTGTTCCGTCCTCCGCCTCATCCCCCTCGGTGGCCGAGGCCAGCTGCCCCGGCTCTGTCCCCGCAGGAGCCCAGGACAGGACAATCAGTGGGGTGGGGCCTGGGAGGGTGGCCGGCAGTCTGGCTCGCTCCACGGGCGGCTGGGACGTGGTCAACGCGGGGGCACAGGTCTGTCAAAGTGGTTTCCAATCCGATGCCCTGAGATGTGCACTCGCCGCCGCACACACCCGTGACCACAGGACGGGCCACAGGGGCCCCGAGCTCCCCACCTCCTGTGGCTGCGCCGGGAAGGGGGAGCCCACTGGCAGCCAGCTTTCTGTGCAAAGTTGGCAGACTCCGCTCCCGGATCTCAGGCCTCTCCCTTCGGAGGAGCTGAAATCTGCCCACAGCAAGCGCGCCAGCACGGGAGAAATTTGCCATGGAAACCAGACCCCGAGGGCAAACCCCCAACCGTGGAAGGCTTGTCCGGGCGACAGGCGGGCCCTGCGGTAGGGGGAGGGTCCCTCTCTGCTCCTGATCCCAACACTGGGGGTGGGGGCTGTCAGGGTGGGGACTCATGCCCGGCAACGACATTTTCAACAGAAGAACCAACAGCCTCTTAGAGGGCTGGGCACAGAGGGGGCGCACCTGGCACGCGGCCCGGGCCGCCCCTCGGCGCAAACCCTCCTCCCTCAGCGCCGATGCTCGGCTCCACCCTCTGAACAAAAGACTCCAAAGTGAGCGAGGGGCCATCTGCTCCTGCCAGACCAACCCGGGGGGCGTGTGACAGGCCAGCGTCGCCTGTGTCCTCGAGTGGCAGATAGAGGGTGGTTCCGCCCAGTGGGGAAGCAGGGTGCCAGCCCGACCCACTGGCCCGAGGCCCCCAGCTGATGCATCCTCCGGGCCAGAGGAACCTTGCTGGGATCTGGCTGCGTGGAGGGAGTCCCCCACTCCACAGCCCCCCAGCCCCCCACTCCACAGCCCTCTGGTCCCATGTGCCTGGCCTGGCCGCCCGCCTTGCAGCTGCGCACTCTCCACAGGCTGCCCGGCTCCGTCTCTCCCTGCAGACCTCAGCCCTCAGTCCTGTGGGCTTCCGGTCGCTGCCCCCCCGGTCCTGCTCTGGGGGTGGCGGGGGGGGGCCACACGGCCCATGTGGCGTGGTTTGTGTGGGACCCAGAGTGGGCAGGCCGTGAGGACACGAGCTGACTCATCTCCTTCTCTCTGGAAACCCTCTGTTCAGCACCCGTGTGGTGGCAAAGCAACTGCTCATCCACCCCTTCCCCTTCCTGCCCCTCCTCCCACACCCCTCCTGGACCAGGACGTAAGTGCGGCCACGTGACCAGGCACCGGCCAGTGAGACGGGAGAAGCCGTGGGCCTCCATGGCCACCCATCAACGTTTCTAGAATACGCCCTCCCTCGTGCCCCACCAGCCCGGGGCCCCGCAATCCTGTCTCCGTCTCCCACAGGAACCTGACAGCTTCTACTGCAGCTCAGCCTGACTCAGTGATGGTGCCGGGGACCCCGCAGGAGTCCCCTCCCTCCCACGCCTTCTGGGCCAAGCCCCCTTTGCCACCTGGGACACACACTGTCTCCAAGGCTGAGTGACCTCCGGGCCACCCGCTTCCAGAACCCGCCACCCCTCCCGATTCTCAGGGAGACGCTTCGAGGGGCAGGGGGAGCAGGGGTGAGGAAAGCGGGCTCGACCACCACCCCCGCAGTTGGGAGCACCGCAGCCCTGCACTAGGGTCTGCCCGGCCTGGGCGTCGCCCGCGGCCACTACCATCAGGATGTCTCTGGCCGTCCTCATGTGTCGTCAGGGACCTCACGCCCAAGCGTCAGCTGAAAACTCGACTGCACTGTGTGCAGCCGGCCCCGGGCGGAAACAGCCCAGACACCCAAGGACGGAGAACCGAGGGACACACTGCCATCTGGAGGCGGAGTCCCACGGCAGGAAACCCTCCAGCTGTGAAAGGAACGAGCCACCGCTTCGTGTGACAGGCGCGCCCCCCTCACAAACGCCGGGTGCAAATAAGTCCATCTGTACTGAGTTCAAATCTCGCCAATGCTCAGCCACACACAGGGAAGGGACCTGTCCGGTCCGGGCCGTCACCAGCTCTGGGTGGGGCGGGGGTGTGCAGTGGGGGGGTTCTTTCCCCACGTTGTCGGGGTGACACGGGGGCCGACTGCACAGTCGCTCAGCACACAGATGTGTATCTTTGGGGCACGTACACGTTCTGCACACTCTTCTGTACCGCGGTCTACACCACGGCAAACACTTCACGGCAGACACAGTTCTCAGATGCCCTTGACTCCCGGCCCCTGCGGAGTTGACTGCTCCGTCCATGCTAGTGCGCCAGGGTTTGCTGTTCTAATTAAGGCCCCACGTCAGGAAACCCTAAAACAAGGAGATTACCCCGGTGGGCCTGACCTCAGCAGGTGAGCCCTCACAAGGGGCGGGGGGCCCTTCTTCAGGTCCAGGGTGCCTGTGGGAGAGGACCCCATGCCAGCCTGAAGATGGGACACACGTGGCAAGGCGAGGGGCCCCGCTCCCACCGCTGCGAGTCTCTGGCCCCACCAACGACCTAGGTGAGCCTGGACTCGGACCCTCCCCCGAGCCTGCCGACACCCCGGCTCCGGCCTCCAGGACCCTGAATCGAGGACCCAGCTGGCCCACACCTCAGCTCCAGCCTCCAGAGCCGGGAGCAAGGCAATGATGGCCACCGGCCCGCCCGGGCAGCGACAGGAAACCTAGGCCACCTGGCCTCGAGGGGAGGAGGTGAGAGATGAAAACCGCCGACGGCACTGTGCCCGGACGCTCACGGCCGTGCGCTGCAGGCACGGGGCACCGGCTGCTCCTTCACTCTTCCCCCCGCTCTGCTGGCTCTGGAGGTTCCTTCCTCCCTTCCTTCCCCGCCTTCCCTTCCTTCCTCTCTTTCGAGAGTTCCCTTCAAACATGACTGTGGAAAGCGGGAAGGGTGTGAGCGTACAGCGGAGACCCGGACAGCCCACCTCAGCCAGGGGACCAAGGCCAACACCCGGGGTGACGGGCCCGGTGACAGCCCGCACCCCCGGGGTGACGGGAGGAGGGCACTTCCCTCTAGGGTCTTCCTCCCTAAACCCGTCACCCCAGTCTCACGATGAGAAAAGCCCCTGACGCACCCAAGGAAGGGCCTTCTAGAAAACCCCCACCTGGGCCTCCTCGAAACGGTCACAGCGCAGCAAAAACAAGGGAAGTCTGAGAAACTGTCACAGCCCAGAGGAGCCCAGGGAGACGGCCGACCACGTCCCGCGGGAGCCTGGGACACACAGGCCGTAAGCAAGGGCTTTCCTTTCGAAGAACGTGCCGCCCCTGGTCCGTTAACTGTGACAAACGCTCCGGCCTGAGAGGGGGTGCCGGTGGGGAAATGGGGGGGGAACGCTCGGCCTCTCCCCTCAGCGCCTCTGTAAAGCTGGAGCAGTTCTAAGGGGTAAAGCCTTTGTCTAAAGAACAGGACACAGGCGGTGAGCGCCCCGCAGGGGAGCGTCTGCCCCGGGTGCGCCCCTGACACCGCCCTCCCGCCGCCCCCGCGCGGAGCCCATTCCGCAGCACTGCCCGCCGTCCACGGAACCCCCCCCTCGGTCCCGCTGGCTTCTGGAGGGGAGCATACGGCGAGATCTTCCCTTAGCAGAAGGCTGACCCTCCTCCGCTGGTAAAATCACTTTGCGTTCGCCGAGCAAACGCCACCTGTGCCCGTCCCTGCCGGCACGCGAGACGCCAGGAGCCAGCCCACGGGCACAGATCCCCAAGCGCAGCCCCTGGGCGAGCGCCCCGCAGCGCCCCAGGCCTCCCGCGTCCTCCGATCCGCCCCGTGGGGCACCAGCACGTGCGTCATGTGACATGCTGTTGGGGACTGCCAGCCGGCCAGGCCATTAGGCTTCAGGGCGTGTGAGGCTGGAGGAAGCAAGTCAGACCGATGGAACGATCTGGAATTTGCAAAGTGCCGCGCTGTGCAAAGTTCTCCAGCACTGCCCGTTGGACTCGCTGTGGTTAACAAGGCAAAATCCTAGTCACAGTCTGGTGCCACCCAACGCCCCAGTCTGAGACGCAAAGTCTCCACAGCCGAGATCTGCTCTCGGTTTTAGGTTCCCTGCCCGCCCGGACAGGCAGGAAGCTGGGCCCGGGGCGCTGCGGACAAGAGTGCGGTTCTGACGGGAGTCAGGCCGAGGACTCTGTAGAGACAGGGAGGGGACCGGGCCAGGCCTGACACGCCACCATTCCTGCAAGCTCCCCCGGGCACGGGGTGCCCTAAGGCTGAGCCTGCGGCCTGAGGCCAAGCGCCAGCCCGGCCCCATGCTGCGGGTGAGGGGCTCTTAGTGAGCTCCTGGAGCGCCAGGTCGCAGGCCTGCTGGGCCCGGGCACACACAGCTGCCCGCTCTGAGGGGCCCCGGACACAGGCCCGGCGGCTCTGGAGTGGAGCATGTGTGCAGGCACCGCGGAAGGACAAGCTGTGGGGGGCAGTCACGCCACACCCCTGCACGCGGACTCACGCCGAGGGACCCGCCGCCACCTCGTCCACCACCTTCTCAGCCACAGGCTCTGACACCTCCTGCCTCGGCCACATCTGCCCTCGGTTGCTGCTTCTGTCCCTGTCACACGCGCGGGGCCCGGGGCTAGGGAGAGACGAGCCTGCTGCTTCCCCAGCGAGCCAACACGGCGTAGACGGGGCTGCCTTCCTTCCGGGATCCTGGTGGGTCTTTTCCATCCAGCCCCCCCAGGCACGGCAGTACGCTGAGCTGCCCGGCGGCTCTGTCCCCACGCGCCCAGGTAGGGGGAGGGAGGGGCATGGGGAGCATCTATTTCACTTCTGAACTCTGTCCAGGTGACATGACGCAGTGTTGGGAAGTAGAGTTATTAAAACCAATCTGTGAAGTCGTCAGGCTCCTGCCCACCTCCGTCTACACTGGCGCCGCGCCTTCCCTGCCAGCATGAAGCCAGGCAGCGGAGAGGAGGGACTCCTGCCCCTGGACGAGGGGCCGTGCTGCATCAGGGAACGGGGACTTCACGAGGCTCCATCACCCCCCGCCCCCGGCCCCCACGTCCCAGCCTCCCTCCCTGGGGACCAGCCAGAGCACATGGCGGGCACCGTGGTCCAGCAGCGCCACCTGCAGGCAGGCCTGGGGATGGCCGGGAGGGAGGCGGGGAGGCGGGAGGCTCATGGGAAGGATTAACAGATGCCCGAAGGAGGGGCAGCTGGGAGGTGGGCCGATGCTGCCCCACATGGGCCTGCAGGGGGTCTTGAGGGGCCATGCCGGCCCACAGCCAGAGGCCCCTTCCCCCAAGCCTTGCTCCCCCTCCCCGGGCTACAGACCCGCCCACCGGGGGCCCAACTCTCCTGGCCAGCCTCTCTCCCGAGGTGCAGCCGAGAGCAGGAATCTCGGAAGCTGACCAGCACCTGCACCTGCAATGCTCCTCCCCGTGTGCCCCTCGTGCAGGGAGCAGGTGTCCTCAAGCGCACCGCGTGGACACTGGTGCACAGGAACACGCCCCTGCAGGCAGACATGGCCCCGCCTGCTGGGAGTCAAGCTTCATGGTAGCAAGAGGAAGCTGCCCAGTCCCGCCCCCAGGGGAAGATACCAGAGAAACTCTCTGCTGCTCAAAAGGAAAAATTCTCAGCGCACCCAAGCTTCTTAAAGGTCAGAGAAGTGAGTTCTGGTACCACCCCCGCCCCCACTCCCTCCCCAGACTCCAGTTGGCAGGGTCCCATGCCCTTTGTGGGAGCACGATCCGAGGGACCCTAACCCCCGTCGTGCCGAGTCTGCATGGGCGTGCACACACGTGCGTGGGCGAATGGGCGTGCACTCTGCACACGTGTGTGCAGATGTGCGTGGATGTGGGCACACGTGCGGCTGAGGACGGCCCGAGAGACCGCATCCGGGCAAAGAGAAGCAGGAGGCTGGGAGGGGCTGCGTGGGCACGGCCACCACTCTGAGGGGAGGCCAAGGTCAGGGCCCAGACGCTGGGGGGAGCACTGGCTGTCCCCGCCCAGGAGCCCTGAGGAGGCCTCTGGGAGGCACCTCCTCCACCTTCTCTCCCACCCACCCCACCTCCAGCTACACTGCCACCAGGGGCTCCGGGAAGGCCTTGGTTGGGGGGCAGGTGTCCGGCCTGGGACAGCAGATTCCGCTCACTGGACACCGAGCACCTGGGGCACCCCGCATCCCCCCCCTCCCAGCACTGCCCCGCCCCCGTGCCCACCCCCCTCCTGCGCTTGCTGACTGACTGGGCCCCGGGGACGCCGGGCAGGAGGTGGGTTGCAAGTGCTGGGTCTATTTTAAATCCCCATCTCAAAAGGGATTTTGAAGCACTCAAACGCTTCCGATATTCTTAGCCACGCTGCCTGACAGCACCACCTAATGCTGGCCTGAAGCAATCCCATGCTTTTACCGGCACCAGGCTGTTTGCGCCGCTGTGACACACAAATCACACTGCCCAAGTAGCAACAGACCCAGAAAGAGTTCCTAAGACGCTGAAAACCTGAGTACGTTGACACTTAAAAAAAAAAAAACGCTACTGAAATACTCGGAAATGGTTGCAATTAAGCTGCTGCTGACGCACGCACAGCTCAATCAGGGAGACAGGTGCTCGCGCGCCCCACGCCAGGAGCAGTGCCCCGACCCTCGTGCTCCAGGCAGGGGCGCTGCCCTCCTGGGGGCCGCTGACCAGCCCTGGGACCACCGGCCCAGGGACCGGAGGCACCGCGCCAACCCTTGGGCCAGTGTCTGGGGCGGCCGAGAGGGATCTTGCCTGGAGAACCAGCTCCCCCGCAGACGGCAAGGGGCCACCATGGCCCCAGCACCGAGGCCCCTCTCTGTGCCTGGCTATGGCTGGGGGCTGGGGACCCAGAGGAGACGGAGGGCCCTGCCCTCACGGGGTGAGCCCAGCGCCGAGGACGGAGATACACCGATGTCAGACGTAGCTAGTATGAGTGTGGGGGTGCCCTGCTGACATCCAGGGCCCCCACTCCGGTTCCGGGGAGAGGGCGGAAGGGTGCCCAGCATGGAGACTGAGCTGAGCTGTCCCGGCTGGGGGTGCAGGGAGCTTGGCAGAGGCTGGGGGTGGAGCCCCGGGGAGCCGGGTCCTACACGGCTGTGCCTTGAGCACACCCACTGGCCACAGTCAGTCACCAGGAGGGACTTCCACACGCAATCCTATTCCCCTTCAGCACTGAAACCAAGACCAAGGTCAAGCTGCCTTCCTCCAGAACATTCTTTCCCTGAACTGAACTGCTGTGCCCAATGCCAGTCTTCCAGGCTGCTGCCCAGGGCTCTCAGGACTGGATGGTGGCAAAGGGGTGGAAACGGTGGGGGTGGGGGGTCAGTAGCGGACGGTGCACTGGGCTGTGGCCTGGGGACTCCCAGATGGGGGTGGTCGGGGGCGGGAGTGTGCAGAGCCAGGCGTCAGTCAGTCCTGCCTGTGAGCTGCCCGGCAGTCACGGACTGCTGCCCCCCACGTTCCTGCACTTGCTCCCACCCACCGACAGCTCGTGGGCTACCCGTCTCCCTTTCGACACCGGCC
>NC_043711.1:3330452-3334731 GCF_006229205.1 Suricata suricatta | reverse complement strand
CCCCTCGCCCCCACCCCTGCAGTCTCCACACACAAAGCACTTGGCTGAGCTCCGGAGCGCCGCGATCTGCTCCTGGGGCTCCTGCTCCCCCCGCCCCGCCCCCAGCGCCCTCTGAGCTGCACTGATGGCTGTAACAGAATAACAGAACCTTCTGAGACAGCTGGGTAGAGGCGGGGGGGCGGTAAAGTCCCAGCTCCGAAGCCTCCGCTGGAAGCAAGAGTGAACAAAGACAGCCTTGCACAGAAGGTGGCTCCCGGCTGTCCCGCCGGCAGAAGGGGAGGCGAAGGGGACGCTGGGCTCAGAGACTCTGGGACACTGATCACGCTGGAGATTCGGCCCAGCCTGCAGGGCCTGTGGCTCACAGAGTGGTCTATGGGGTGCACGCTCCCCCAGCCCTGCAAGCCAGTGGGTGGACCATGCCCCTGCAGCCACTGGGGGAGGCCGGAGAAGCTCAGTGCTCACAGCCACCCCTCCAGGCCCGTGGCCCCAGGGAGAGCCCCCAGCACAGCAAACGTGTCACGGATGCCACCCCCAAAGGCCTCAGGGGGCAGGAAGCTCATTTCTGGGGACACGCATCCCCTGATCATCAACCGAGAGACTGCCCCTGAAGCCAACAGGGCCAGATGCCCCCCCACTTCTGCATACCTGGCCACAGGCCCAGCCGTGTCCCCCGACCAGCTGCCCCAAAGGCACCCCCCCACACCCTAGCGTTCTCCTGGGAGAGCCAATAGGCAGCCCCTCCCTGGGGCCCCCGCGGCCCCGCCCCGAGGTCCCACCCCGAGGTCCCACCCTGCGGCCCCGCCCCGCCCCACAGCCCACTCACCAGGACTTGGGCTCCCCGAAGTGCAGGTAGTTGATGCTGTACAGGTCCATGTCCTCTGTGTGCCAGGCGAAGGTGGTCTTCCACATGCCGAAGTACAGGTAGGGCGTGTTCACGCCCTCGATGATGGTGCCGCACTCGCGCTCCACCATGTCCAGGATGGTCCGCAGGCTCCCGATGTTCCACTGGGCCACATCCTGCGGGGCGGCCGGCACACGGCTGAGCGTGCGGTAGGCAGCCAGCCACCCAGGGGCCCCGGCCACCCCCAGACGCCAGCGGGAGCCAGGGAGGCCACGCAGAGGGCCGGGGAGCCAGCGATCAGCCCCAAGCCTGCCCACCTCGGAGCCTCCCCCACCCCAGTGTCTGAAAGCCACTGCGGCTCCTGGGGCCCAGGCCCGGCGGTCAGGCAGGCCTTTCTCCGGAGTCCACACCGAGCTGGGCCTTAATCACGGGAGGTGAAGGCCATGCCGGAACAGACGCTTCCCCAGAGCAGACATTCAGATTGTGAGCAGACACGTGAAAAAACGCTCAACATCACTCATCATCAGGGAAATAAATCAAAACCACAGGGAGACACCACCTCACACTTGTCGGAGCGGCTAAAATTAGAGCAACAAGAGGTGCTGGCGAGGACGCGGAGAAAGGGGATGCATCCCACGTGCACGGCTGGCGGGAACGCACACTGGTGCGGCCGCTCTGGAGAACAGGACGGAGGTTCCTCAAAAAATTAAAAATGGAGCGCCCCTACGACCCGGCACTTGCACTAGTCAGGATTCACCCAAGGGACACGGGTGCTGTTTCACAGGGGCACACGCACCCCAATGTTTGCAGCAGCGCTAGCACAGCAGCCGCGGTATGGAAAGAGCCCAGATGTCCGTCAACAGGTGAGGATAAAGAAGGCGTGGTGTGCATATGTGTGGAGTATTACTCAGCGATCAAAAGGAATGAAATTTTGCCATTCGCAGCTACGTGGATGGAACGAGACGGTATCGTGCTGAGCGGAATCAATTATCCTGGGACTTCACTCATATGTGGAATTTAAGATACAAAACACACGAATATAAAAGAAGGAAACAAAAATAATATAAAAACAGGGAAGGGGGCAAAAGAGAAGAGACTCCTGAATACAGAGAACAGGGCTGCTAGAGGGGTCGTGGCTGGGTGTGGGCTAAGGCGAGGGGCACGCAGGACGCCGGCCGGGTGAGCACCGGGTGTTACACATGGGGGACGAACGGGGGATTCTACTGAGACCGTGACTGCACCGCATGCTAACTAACGCGGATGTAAACATAAAAAATAATTTTTTTTAAAAGCGTGTGTGCCCACAGGGCTCTGGGACCCCGTCCTCCTGCACTCGCCACACCCATGGGTGCACGCAGCTCTGCCCTCAGGCCTGGCCACGTGGCCTCACAAGCTTGCTGTTGCTTTGGGGTCAAGGCCAAGCGGATGAGCTCAGCGTCCCAGGGAGAGGCCCAACCTCCTCGTCCAGGACGCCCTGGACACAGGACCAGACACTGGATGTGGGACACCGAGGTCCAAGAAGGGGGGACCAGGGCCAGGAGCAAGCTCAGTCCCTGCCCTCCCAGGGCAAGGGCCTCTCCCTCGGATTCCTGGGGGTGAGCTCACGTGGAGCCCGACGCGGCCCTGGTGCCCAGCTCGGAGGGGCAGACCCACCAGCACTGCGGAGCAGGACCCTCTCACTGGAAGGCCAGCGGGTCAGAGAGGCTCCCGAAGGTGGGCCACTGCCAGGACCCACACAACTGTCACATCTTCCCAACACCTTTTGGGGCCCACAGGTCACCGCCTGTCCTAACAGGTTCGGGAGGGTCCTGACCCTTCTCAGGAGGGGTTTATTCCCACCCGCACCAGCTGGGACCCAAACCCAGGCCTCAGGAGGCGCCCCCAGACCCCAGCCGCCCCCACGCGGAGCACGGCTGAGCACATGAAGTGGGTTCCAGCAAGAGCGGACCCTTCGGAGTGACGAGATGGGGCCGGGGGCAGACGCGGCGGGAGATCCCCAGGGCAGCGCACGCCCAGGGGAGCCTGGAGACCAGCGCCGGGGGAGCCCTCCCTTGGCTACTGGAGGTCCAGTAAGTAAACTGTCCCCTGGAAGAGGGCGGGTGCCACTCAAACCCTCGTGCGCGGAGCAGCACCTCCGGGGCCTCTGCACCACGTCCCTCCCAGGCCTGGCCTACACCCCGGATGGGCCAGGCCAGCGCGGCCTGCACAGGAAAGGGGCCCCTCCCCCAGCGCCTCTCGGGCCCGGCACTCACGTCATCATACAGGGAGCCGCTGATGTCGGCCCCGTAGATCGGGGACACGAAGGTGAGGTTCTTCCAGTACTTGCGCTCCAGGTCGTCGAAGTCCTGGTGCCGCGGGGTGCAGTACCTGCGGGCAAGCAGCACCCTGAACGTGGCTGCGGGCCGAGTGTGTAAGGGGGGCCGCCCCGCCCCGTCGGCCACCCGCCCGGGACGGCAGGTAGGGCAGCGGCCCTGAGGGGCCTCTCGGTCCTCAGCCCTGCAGTTACGAGAGGCGGAGGCCGGCGCCGTGTGGGGCCACGTGAGGCCGTGTGTGGGGCCAGGACGCTGCCCTGCCTTCGAGGGACGCAGGTGCTGCCCCTGGAAGTGCACAGAGCGCAGGGGGCGAGGACAGCGGGCTTCCGGTCCCCCCCCACCCCACCCACCCCCGCCTCGGGCCCAGCGCCTACTTCTCGCTGTTGGCCAGGCGGCGGTACTCCCCGACCGTCATGGCCTTCTTCTGGATGTTGTACTGCGTGAAGAGGCCCGACTGGCCCGTCACCACCTGCTGGATGGGGGCCGGGATGACCACGTCGTCGATGTCGTCGTAGGTCTGCCTCGGCTTCCACTCCTTCGGGGGGATGATCTGCCGGACGGAGAGGAGTCATCAGCGGAGCCTCTGGACGAGGCCCCAGGACACAGGGGCCTCCCCGGGGGGCCAGCAGCAGCCCCAGGGGGCGAGTTTGGGCCGCACACCACAGAGGCATCTGGAACCTTCTACAGGCTCTACGAACTCCCAGGTGACCTGTGTGGGGCCACGGGCACTGCCCCCTGGGCCACAGCGGCTCTGGCCTCCTGCCGTCGCCTGTGGCTCAGGACCCCCCAGGGCCAGGACACTGGGTAAGGAGCCCGGAGAAAGGCCACGAGTCCACGTGCGAAGGCGCAGAAGGCTGGAGAGGGGCCGACGGCAAGAGGGGGTAACGACACAAGTCGGGGGGCGGGGGGGGCACGACCCGGAGTGCCGCCGCTGAGGAAAAGCACGCAGACTGCAGGTCTGGACCAAGGCCTCCCAGCCTCTCTCCAGACCCCTCCTGCATCCCCTCCTGGGCGCCGGGCGCGCGTCCGGGAAGGCTCCCAGGGCCAGCCCGGGCTGCTCTCACCCCGTCCTGGGCAGGTGCCTGCAAACGACAAATCTCCTCCGGGGCGCCCGGCCGCTTTAGGG
>NC_043711.1:3329213-3330352 GCF_006229205.1 Suricata suricatta | reverse complement strand
TGGGCCCATCTCCCAGGGGACCCCGTCTCCCACCTTTTCCGGCTTCCAGAGGTGCTGCATCCCTGGCCAGCAGCACCGAGTCTGCCCGTGTCTCTGCCTCTGACCCGCAGTCTCCTGTGAGGACGCTGGGCCCCCGGGCACTCAGGGTCACCTCTGCCTCCGGGGCCTTGACTTGATCCCAACTGCAAAGTCCCTGTTCCGTGTGAGTGACATGCTCACCGTTGTGGTGATTAGGACGTGGACATCTTTGGGGCCCCCATCCTGCTGACCTGCGCTCTGACCCGCGCCGCGTGGTGGGCGGTGTTGCCTCGGATGTTCACTGGGACCCTGTTACAAGTCCACGGGCTTCTTGCTTTCAATCTGTTCATCTCGTGGCATTTGTGGCTTCGCATCAGCTCCTGATAGTCACAGCCTCTAGCTGGGAGGTGTTTATGTTTCCGGAAGAACTTGGAGGAGAGATGGATGGGATTGGTGATGTCCATTTTGCAAAGGCCTCAGTCTCACAGCCTGCACGGCCCGGAGTGCGTTGGTGGGGGCATTTCCTAGTGGGCAGTGTCCTCCCTGGGCTGTCCGGGGGGTCCTGGGGTGGCTCAGTTGCCTGGCTCCCCTCCACCCCCCACAAGGGCCCCAGTCCAGGCCCATGGAGAGGGGCTAGACTGTGCCCCCACTGCCACTTGTGGGGTGAGGTGCACGTGCCCCTTCCTTCCCTGGGGCTCTGCCTGCGGCTCCCAGCAGCTGGCGTGCTCCCTGCGGGCCCTGGCAAGCTGAGTGCCAGTCAGACTCCCCTGGGCTGGGGCTGTGTGCACGTTTGTGTACATGTGAGCTGTGCACGTGTGTTTGCATGTGAGTGTGAGGATGTGTGAATCATGTTTGGGAGTGCGTATGTGTACGTGACAGTATATGCATGTGTTGGTGCATACATGTTTGTGTGTAAAGAGATATGAGTATGTGTATGTGTGAACATGGGTGTGTACACGTGTGCATGAGTTCCATGCGTGAGCGTGCAGGTGTGAGCGTGCAGTCGTGTATCTGGTGTGTGTGCGCTGAGCGAGCATGCACGTGCATGCTTGTGCATGAGTTCCATGTGTGAGCGTGCAGGTGTGAGCGTGCAGTCATGTATCTGTGGTGTGTGTGTGAGC
>NC_043711.1:3327719-3329113 GCF_006229205.1 Suricata suricatta | reverse complement strand
CAGATGTTCAACTGCCTGAGCCCCCAGGCGCCCCGTGAGCTTCTGATATTTAACTCGCCCGGAAGCATGTCCTCTGAGCAAACGTAAATTTACAGTGAAGGCGAACTGTTAGGAAACCTAACCTTGAGAAGTACTTAACTATCCTCATCTCGGGAAGCAGCCGGGGCTCCAGGAACAGGGTGTCTGAAAGCTCCCTGGGGCCTCCAGTCCTTCCCGGTGCGGCCCACCCCTGCCCCGAGGGGTCCAATCCCCCCCCAGCCTCTCACCTCCACCTGCCGGGCCCTGTGTCAGGTCTGGCCATTGGGTGAAGCCCCCCCACCCCCCACACGGCCCTGCCTGCAAAACACCGCTCCCTAGGGGGACCACGGCAGACGGCCCAGGGAGCAGAAACGGGGCCCAGGGAGCAGAAACGGGGCCCAGGAGGGGCCTCTGCTTCACCAGGACCCAAGAAGGAACTCGGCACAGAGGTGACCCAGAGCCCCCTGAAGCCCCCCCGCCCCGTCTCCCGTGTCACCGAGCCCCATGAGCAGCTACAGAGGGGGCCGGATGCCCGTGAGTGCCGTCAGGGGCCGGCAAGGAAGAGGGACTCGAACATCCTCTACAGCCTCCTCCTCCTCCTCGGGGAGCACCAACTGCGCCCCGGCTTCTCTGCACGGCACGCGTCCGACCCCTGACCTCAGGGAGCCTGCAAGCCGGGGACCGGGTGATGCCATGTCATAGAACCCTGGCCCTGCCTGCTCTCGGGCCCGCAGCACCACCCGTGGGGAGGGCTCTGCGTGTGGGCAGCGGGAGAGCACTGGCGACGGGAGCACGGGGCCCAGGCCACAGCCAACCGGGCGGGCAGACGTGCCGGGCATGGCCCGGAGCCAACACGGGCCCCACAGAGGATGCCAGACTTGGCCGCCCGCCATGGCCACAGAGACAGAAGGGGACACAGTAGGCGGGGTGTCCCAGAGGTGGACGGGAGGAGGCCGGCCCAAGCAGGAGATGGCAGCCGACGACCAGCCTCAGTTCCGGGGACGAGTACAAAGGCCACAAGGCCCAACGGAAGAACCGCCCACAACGCTGTGCGCTGGTTTCTCTGACTGCGATAGCAAATTACCACAAACTTAACCGCTTAAAACACTGTAAGTTTATTACCGACCGTCCTAGAGGCCAGAAGTCTGCCCCGATCGCACGTCGTGGGCTGCGTTCTCTCTCTCTGCGCTCCCCACCTTTTCCGGCCTCCATCCTCACAGCCAGCGGCACGGGGCCTGCCCACTCTGTGCCTCCAGCCCCCCGCCTATCTTACAATGACCCTGGTGTCGACACCGGGGCCCCAGATAATCCAGTGACATCTCCCACCTCGGGGGCCTTCAGGGGCCCCCACCTGCAAAGTCCCCCTACCACGCGGG
>NC_043711.1:3317559-3327619 GCF_006229205.1 Suricata suricatta | reverse complement strand
CCCCCGCGCACATCGGTGCTGGAAAACGCTCTGCTCGGCGACGGCCGCACTGTTCTCTGGTCACCAACAGCAGAAAGGCGCGCCTCCACCGTGAGCACGCGCGGATGTACCAACGACCCAGAAGTAAGTGGCAGCAGCCGCCTGAAAGTCAGCAGGTCCCACCCGGGGTGATCCTGCCCCCAGACGACACTGGGCGATGTCTGGGGACACCTGTGGCGGTCATGATCTCCTGGCGTGGATGCAGGGTGCTGCTCGGGCCCCCACGGTGCCCAGGATACCCCCAGAGGGGCGACCCACGCCGAGGTCAGCGGGACCCAGGCTGGACACCCCGGTTTTCATTAAGTGGGCACACGGCTGCTCGGTCGCGGCCTTTTCCGGGCACGTCCCGTTCCCCTGCTCTGTGGCCAGAGTAGCTCGACGTGCCCAGGGTGCCCGTGTCTGGTGTGAGGCCTCGTGACAACGGGGTGCAGGGTGGCCCATCAATGGTTTTCTTAGATTTCAAGTGAGAAATCAGCAGAGTCAGGTGGTAACTAACAACTAAGACGCTGGAGGCTGGGAACGCCACAGACGCGAGAGCCCGAGGTCGGGCACCCGAGACGCCCCCACCCCCGAGCCCAGGCAGCTCGTGACGCGCGTGGGTGGCGCCCCCTCTTTACAAGAAGCCTGGACTTCCCGCTGCGGGCACGGGGCTCCGCATCTGGTCCAGGACGTGTTCGCCGGGGGAGCCGGGACGCCCACCCACGCAGGTCTGTAAGTTAAGGCTGTAAAATGAACCAAATGCATCTCTCCCAAATTTCCGACCGCCAAGGCAGACATCGGAAGCCCAGAGAGGGAGGCCCCAGGCACACGCACGAGCCACACGGGCCTGGATGCACAGCAGCAGGTTCTGGGAAAGGCACGTGACACAGCAGGCCCCCCGGGCTGTGGCCGGACGCCCTCCAGTCTCCGTGAGACCAGGGTGTGAGGAAGGCTCCGGGCGGGCACGGTGTGACGAAGCTGGAGCACCTGACCCCCACCCGGCGCCTGGCCGGCGAGCGGACCGACCCTTCCTCGGGGCTCCTGGAGGCGCGGCCGCGGCCGAGAGGGACAGAAAGGACACACTCCCCACGTGAATGAGGTGGCACCAGGCTCAGAGCCACCAGGGTGGCTCCGGGTGTCTGGGCAGCTGGGGCAGAAGGTGCGGAGGTCGGGGAGGATCCCCCATAAGAGGGAGTGAGGGGAGGGCCGGCCTCTGCCCCAACCCCTCCTGTTCTCAAAGCTATTCTTGCACATTGGGGTCTGGGGGAGGGAGGAGCTACCCGAGCGTAAGGACAGTCCTCGGGGTGCACGGAGCGCCCAAGCCCCTGCCCCTCCCACAGGACCCGACTCCATGCCCCGCCCGGGGCCCCCCGCCCCGCGCTTCCCAAGGAGCCTGGGGAGGCCCAGCTGGGCACTGGCCCAGAGCGTGACGGAGTGGCTGGGGACCGTGAGGGGGGCACCCCGACAGCCCCAGAGCCGCTTCCGGCCCTGGGCCCTGGCTCAGGCAGCACTGACTGAATACACACCCCCCACTGAGCCCTGCGGGGGGGGGGGGGAGCCGCACACAGCTCTCAGGACACAGAACTCCCACCACCCCACACGGACGACAAAGAGCAGTCAAGGCTGAGGACACCAGGGTGAGGGCACAGTGGCATCTGCAGAGCGCCCTCCGGCCAGCAGGACACCAAGTCCCTTCTCCAGAGGCCACAGCCAACTGGGCCACTGGTTAAGCATCCGACTCTTGATCTCGGCTCACGTCATGATCTCATGGTTTGTGAGTTCGAGCCCCACGTCGGGCTCTATGTTGACAGCGTGGAGCCTGTCTAGGATTCCCTCTCTCTCTGCCCCTCCCCAGCGCACACTCTATCTCAAAAAACAAATAAACATTAAAAAAAAAAAAAAAAAGGAGCCAGCAGCCCTGAGAGACCAGGCCCCCATCTGAAGCAGCAGGGGGTACCGAGGCCCCCAGCGCACACTTCCCTGTGCCCCAGGGGTGGCAGGAAGGCCCCCAAGGGACTCGAGGCCCCGCACACGGGCCCAAGTACGCACGTGTGATGACGGCAACTGTGCCATCGCCACGGGCTCTCGGCACGTGCACAGGCTGGCCCACACCGTCCTCACCTCCCCGCACCAATCAGAGCAGCAAACGGAGTCTCACTCAAGAAGCTGAGAAGGAGCGGGAAACAGAAGGCAGAGGGAAAACGGGCCCAAGAAACACCGGCACCGCAACACATCCAGTCCCAACAGTCTCCTTCCGTCGCCAGCAGCAAACAAGGACCCCACTGGTCGGAGAGCCTAAAGCAGGGGTACCGGGGCGCAGAGGGGGAGCGCAGAGGCCGAGAAGTCGGGGGCAGAGGAAGGCAGAGGCGTGGACACGGAGCCTGCGGCCACCACAGCCCCGTGGACGGGAAGCTTGGGAAGCAGCCAGGCCAGGGGGCCGGTCGGGAAGGTGGAGCCGAGTCGGTGAGACCGGAGGACGAGCCTCGGGGGCCTGACGGCGACGCGCCGCACCCCCAGCACGAGGGCCGCCCTGAGCAGCAGCAGAAGGGCTGGCGTCCCAGGAAAGCACACGCAGGCCAAGGACGGGGGACGAGGCGGAGGAGGCCCGTGCCCACGGGCCCCCACGATGGGGCAGAGCAGGCAGGAGACTGTCCCCTGAGGGTGGCCAGCTGGGCAGAAAGCCCCCAAGCCTGCAAGCACCCAGACAGAGCCCAGGGTTTCCAGCTGCAGGAGGCTAAAGGGAGAAGCGAAGGTGACAGGGCGTGGCGGGGGGGGGGGTCCCTGACTCGAGTGACACGTGGTACCCACACGGTCTCAGGCACCGTGAACAAAGCCAAGAAGGAGGGCGGGAAGGAGACGCATACTGCCCCCCGCCTGTCCTTGGGCCGGGACCAAAGGCGTGACCCCAACCACAGAGGGACTGATGCTCGGAACAAAACCAGGCGGGGGCAGGAAGGCGAGGACCCCGCTCCCCTGGCCGCGGCCCTGGGCCGAGTCCTGCCCTTGGGACAGCCCAGAGTCCAGAAGGCTGTGTGCTTGTTGTTGTTTCACTTTTCAACGGGAACAATAACAAAAGGGAATGTTTCAGGACAAATGAAAATTCCATGGCCTTCACACTGTGGCGGCTGCAGCGTCCCTAAATAAAGTTTTATTGGCACACGGCCACGCCTACCGGTTACAGGTTGCCAAGGCAACAGAGCAGGGGGATGGGCCAGAGACGGCCCCACCCAGAGCAGGAAGTATTTACTCGCTGGCTCTTTGCGGAAAAGGTGGACGGACCTCTAGCCTTCAAGGACAGAGAGGCAGGACGAAAGACGGTCACGCGCCTGCACCTAGAACTCAAGACAGGCCGCAAACCCCCGTTACCGGGCGAGCCGCGCTGTGTGCACAGGTTCCTGCGGACACGGAGAAACGGTGGGTTTTTACGGTAAACGACGACAGACTGTCCGTGCGTGCTTGCTACCAGGTCCGACCTGCCGTGGAGAGACACGGGGCCCGGGCCGGTCTCCCCGTCTCTCGACCCCCTCCCGCGGGCCCCGCCCGTGGCCACGCGCCGCCACCGAAGCACTCCATAACGTCCGCTGACGATGAGGTCAGAGGGGCTCAGCGAATGCACCAACGGGTGCCCGCCGCCTCCAGACACGGTCTCGCCAGACCCAGGGCCCCAGGGCACCCGTGGGGCCGAGGCTGGTGGGAAGCCGCGATGGGCCCAGGGCGTCACCCACCTTGGCCAGGCCCGCCCGGTGGGCTCCCTGGGACTCGATGTAGGCCACATATTTGTTGAAGTCCTTGAATTCCTCCATGGTCGGGCGAAACGTCATGATTTTGCAGCTCGGGTTCTGCGCCCCATGGTCCTCAGACCCCATGGCTGCCGCTGAGAGGGCCACACCTGCGAGGGAAGGACAAGAGAGCGTGAGCGCACCGGCGCCGCCACCATCCGGACAGGCTAAGCTGCCGCGGCCCCGGGGACACGAGGCAGGGCCCGCGCGCTGAGCCCCGGCAGAGAGGAGCCTGGGAGGGGCTCATCCCTCCTCACTGGCACAAAGAGCATCAAAATGACTTCAACTAATTAAAAACAGAGGTGCCCTCGTTCTCCAAGCCAACGCGATACCAGCAGCCAGAGCACGGCTTTCAACCCAGGGGCCCCGAGAAAGCAAAGCTTCCCTAACCGGGGACTTTGGAATCTAGGTTTGCGGGCATCCGCTGCAAATCGACGCGTCCACCTCGGAGCCGACACCCACGGCGACAGCAGCCCGCGGCAGGTCCTCGGAGGTGAGTGAGGCCGTGTGGGGGCCTGTCTTTCGTGGTGTGAACTCTGTGAGTGTGTGTCTTTCACGGTGTGAACCTGCGAGCAAGCAGGAGAGCCCTTACCCCCGGCGGGCCCCACCGTGAGTGGTGCTCGGAACATTCCAGCACTAGCCCAGCCACTGTCACTGGGGCCTGGGACACAAATGAACCGAGGGCATCCGAGGTGGGAATCCGGGCCAGAATGGCCGCTGCCCCAGGTCAGAGAAGCTCCAAGTTGCCCTCGGTTGCAAAACCCAGCCTGGAAGTTTCTGCACAGGAGGCGAGTTCGCTGCAGGCATCTGACGGGAGGGTGGGAACTGGGCTCCTCCTGGTGAGGAAGCCACAGGCGGGGGCAGGCCCCTCCTGTTCCAGGAGTTAAGGGGACCCAGCGGGGCAGTGGGTGGCCCATCCCAAGCAGGAGGGCTTGGTGACAGACTCCAGGGAAGGGTCCCTATCATCTGATTAAACTCTCCAAGCTTGGGGCGTCTGGGTGGCTCAGTCGGTTAAGTGGCCAACTTCGGCGCAGGTCATGATCTCACGGTCTGTGAGTTTGAGCCCCACATCGAGCTCTGTGCTGACAGCTCAGAGCCTGCAGCTGATTCAGATTCTGTGTCTCCCTCTCTCTCTCTCTGACCCTCCCCCACTCGTGCTGTTTCTGTCTCAATAATACACAAAAAAATTTAAAACAATTCTCTAAACTTGAGAAAGACCAACTTCCCTCCAGACTTTGAAAAGGGTCAGAACCCAAGTGCATGCAGACCTGAGAACCTGGAAGACAAGTGGCCAGAACCCCAGGGAAGGGGAGCGATGAGAAAGAAAGGCAGGAAGCCCACCAGGCCCAGAAGCGGCCTCCCCAGAGGCACTCCCCCTGGCGGGCACTAGAGGGCAGCACGAGCCCAGGAATCCCTCCTCCAGCCGACAGAACCGGCTGGGCAAGTTCATCCCTTCCCTGTCCGGGCAGGTCCTGTCACACGGTGTGGGGGTGCTCACTGCTGTCCTGGGACCCCACCACGGCCCTCTGCCCTGTGCGCACAGCAAAGTCCAAAGCTCTTCCCTGGGGGCGGCCACAGATGCCTGTGACAACATGTGACAGCAGTTCTGGGTGGGATCACAGGGATCCACCGCGAAAACAACCTGCCTCCAGAGCAGCTACAGGGCTCAGGCCACAGGGGGCTGCCCCTCCGGAGCCCCCTCGCCCACAGCCACGGCCTGGGGCCCGAGTCCCCACCCAACCCCCGCCCTCACCCCGCCAGCCGAGAGGCCACCATGCGGGGCGCGCTTATGGCCTCTGTGGCTGAAGAGCAGGGCAGGGTGCGTCCGCCCTGCAGGAGCTCGTGGCCCTGGGGGAGACCTCGACTGCACCCTCTTGGGGACCCATCGGCAGGGGCTGAGCTGCGTGGGGACCTCAGGTGGCACGAGACAGCACGAGACAGACGCCCCCACTGCTCCCCGCCCGCCGCCCCCAGGGTTCTCCAAGCCCCCTGCACGGCGCAGGGAGCCCCGGGGAGCAAGCACCCCAGCCACGGCCCCAGGTCCCAAGCCCCCAGCGTGCAATCGCAGCGCCCAGGCCGGGTGGCGGTGGGCCCCCTAGCGCCCGGGGTCTGTGACAAATGTGGGTGATGCGTCCGCTCCACCCACTAAGCTCATTTTTCACCGCTGGTCGAGGCCACAGGGGAAACCGCGTGCCCAGGCCACGCGCAGGTGGGTGGCAGGGCCTGGGTCCCCACACCCAACAGCTCCCGTTGCTGGCTTGGCCGGTGCGGGCCCACCGGCTGCTGGTCCTCCCAGCCCAGCTCACGTGTGGCCTACAGTGGGGGGAGGGGGAGCAACGTCAGCACAAGCTGTGTCACCTCCCCGCCCCGACGGCGGGAGTGGACATGGCGGTCCCGGGCAGGGGGTGGCCTCAGGCCCTGCCGCGCCGCAGGGACCGCGCCGCAGGGAGCAGCTCTCCCTCGAGGGGGCGGACAGAGCAGACGAGACAGGTGGGTGTCCCGCACACGCCCGCCCACCAGACTCGCTCCACTCCAGCCACGGCCGGCATCCGCATTCAGCTCCGCGGTGGATTATGTGGGGTTCTTCTTCTCCATTTGTGCCTTTGGAAATGAAGGTTTTGAGTAGGTAAATATGAAGAAGAAAATTAAAATGGTCTATAATCCCCACACTCCAAACCCTTGACACGTTCTTTGAAGGAAGGCAAATAAAGATCCTATGTGTGCATACTTAAGAACGAGAAAGGAATCTCACCCAACAACAGGCCTGGGCCGACCTTCCCGTTTACTGGAAACACGGTGGGGGGAGGGGGCCGCCCTGAGGGAGGCTGCAGAACAGTCTAGAAGGACCGGTGCGTTCCTCACAAGTCGGTGCCAGGCCGAAAAGCGGGCACTCCAACAATTTCATGATGAACAGACACGGCCAGTGACAGAGTGGGCAGAGGACCCTGACATTTCCTCAGTGAAAACACACGCACGGCCAGCAACCCCACGAAAGCCCAGGTCAGCAGGACTGACCTCCAGGGAGACGCCAACCGAAACCGCGAGCCACACTTCGCCCCGAGGCCGGCCGTGAGAAAGCGGACGCACAACATGCGTCGGCGAGAACGCGGAGAAGTCAGAACCCCGACACGTGGCTGGAGGGGACGCCAAGCGGGGCGGCCGCCGTGGGGAGTCCACTGGCTCCTCAAAGAGTTACACGCAGAACTGACCAGGTGACCCGGCAATTCTGCTCATGGAGACACACCCACAGGACACGAAAACGCGTGTCCGCACAAAAACACCTACACCCGAGTTCACGGCAGTTAGTCGCAATGGCCAAGAGGCAGAGACAACACAAGTGTCCACGGACTGATGAACTGATACGCGCAACGTGTCCACAGGCCCAGCACGTCCCTCCCAAGGGCAGAGGCAAGCCTGGGGAAGCAGGAGCCAAGTGCAGGGAGCACCCCCGGCCCCGCCGGCAAGAGGAGGCGGGGGAGCGGGTTGGGCAAGACCGTGGTGGGCGGTACAATGCCCCCCAGATGTCCACGTCCCAGTCCCCGGGACCCAGGACTGTGTCCCCTTGCACCGCAAAAGGGACTCTGAGAATGAGACCAATTAGGAGCCTGACCTGGGATGATGCCACAACGGGGCAGGGGCAGGGGCCGCGCAGATCCAAGAGGGGGCCGTGCCAGGGAGAGCACGCAGTCCCCCGAGGCTGAGCCAGACCATGAAGATCACTTCTGGGGGCGCCTGGGGGGCTCCGTCCGTCGAGCATCCGGCTCAGGTCATGAACTCACGGTTCATGGGTTCGAGCCCCGCGTCGGGCTCTGTGCTGATAGCTCGGCGCCTGGAGCTGCTTCGGATTCTGTCTCCCTCTCTCTGCCCCTCCCCCTCCCTTGCTTGCTCTTTTTCTCTCTCTCTCAAAAATAAGAAAACTTAAAAAAAAAAACACTAAACTTTGGGGCACCTGGGGGGCCAGTCGGTTAAGCATCTGACTTCGGCCCAGGTCACAATCCCACGGTTCATGGGTTCAAGCCCCATGTCGGGCTCTGTGCTGACAGCTCAGAGCCTAGAGCCCGTCTTCAGACTCTGTGTGTCCCTGTCTCTCTGACCCTCCCCTGCTCACGCTCTCACTCGCTCTCTCAAAACTAAAGAAAACATTAGGAAAAGAATTTTTTTAATTAAAGTTTATAGCAGTGCATTCAACAATCGCCAAATCATGGAAAGAGCCTAAATGTCCATCGGCTGACGAATGGATAAAGATGTGGGTTATATACACAATGGACTACTCCTTGGCGATGAGAAAAAATGGAATCTGCCATTTGCAGCACCGCAGATGGAACTGGAAGGTATCGTACTGAGTGAAATAAGTCAGTCAGAGAAGGACAGATATCATGTTTTCACTCCTCTGTGGATCTTGAGAAACTGAAAGGAAGCCCATGGGGGAGAAGAAGGGGAAAAAACAGTTACAAACAGAAAGGGAGGGAGGCAAAGCACAGAGGACAAACTGAAGGGGGAGGGGTGGGGGAAGGGCACTGAGGAGGGCGCTTGTTGGGATGAGCTGGGTGTTGTACGGAAGCCAATTTGACAATGAATCATATTTAAAACCAAGGAATAGCTCCCTTAAAAATAAATTAATTACAATAAATGTTAAAAGAAAAGGAAAGAAAATCACGTCTGCCCTGCTGTCTACAGAAGGAGCCGCCTGCCAACGCCCTGATCTCGGCCCAGGAGACGCATTGGGCCACGCGGCCCCCCGCGGAGGGGAGAGTAGGAAGCCCCCTGGCTCACGCCGTCTGCTGCAGATGGGGAGCCGGGTCAGGATTTCCATGCCTGCGACCCCCCCAGCCCTACCCCGGCCGCGGGGGCCCCTGGAGCCCTGTCACCTCCTCAGCGCTCAGCACCCAGGAGGCACGGTCCGGCCAGCTGGGGGCTCCCCCTCCCGCCCCGGCTGCTCCCCCAGACCCGGGCCCGGCCTCACCCTGTGCAGAGACTGGAGCAAACTCTGGAGCCACGGCCGGCTGGACCGTCCACTGGTCTCTCCTCTAACAGGAAGGGCGGCGGCGAGACTTCTGGTAGGTTCCCTCACTGGACCCACCTGACCTCCTGCAGGACAGGAAGCATTTTAGCCCCGGCTCCCCGGAAGCGCCAAGTACCGGAAGATGGCGGCAAACGCGGGACACGTACTCCCGTGGGTGAGTTACAGGTATGTGAAATACATCTCAGTCAAGTTGTTAAAGTCATTGTATAGGACCCCACCTACCTCGGGCCTTCTGGCCTGATGCCCTCCCGGGGCCGGGCAGGGGACCCAGGATCACAGGGTAGTGCCCGCTGTCCGGGGCGGGGTCCCAGGTAGCTCCTCCCACACACGGAAGAGGAACAAGCCCAGGGATGTGTCCCAAGAAGGGCCATGTCACACCGGGCTGCCCAGGACGGCCTGCTGGTCTTGGGGCTATTTTCTGGGTCACAGTCACCTGGACCCAGGGAAGGCCTGGCAGGCCCTCCAGGGGTCTTTAAACAAAGGGACTGGAGCCTCGGGGGGGAGACCCTGGCCTACCCCGAGGAGTCTTTCACCATCCCCGCCCCCCGCACCCCTACGGGCACCTGGTCAGGAGCAGAAGGCCGTCCCCCTGTCTGGAATCCAAGCCCGGGGCAGAGGCCCCCCGGGTCCTGACAGATGGGTGCACTGAGCCCCAGGAGCCGCCCACCCCCAGAGTGGGCCTCCCACAGCCCGGTGACAGTCCCTCGGCCATGCACTCTCTGTGACCCAGAATCAGAGGGGAGAGGACTGCTCCCCCCAGGAGCCAGCCTGAGGTCTTCTCACTGAAGGGCTCGGACACTGACGAGGTCCAATGACAGACATTTTCCAGAATCTGAATGGGGGAGAGATCTGCATCTTTGAGGTTCTGATTTTTCTTTTTAATTTTTTTTAACATCTATTTATTTTTGAGAGTCAGCATGCAAGCAGGGGAGGGTCAGAGAGGGAGGGAGACAGAATCCGAAGCAGGCTCCAAGCGGTTAGCACAGAGCCTGCCGCGGGGCTCGAACCCACAAACTGTGAGATCAAGCCCTGAGCCACAGTCAGATGTTCAACTGCCTGAGCCCCCAGGCGCCCCGTGAGCTTCTGATATTTAACTCGCCCGGAAGCATGTCCTCTGAGCAAACGTAAATTTACAGTGAAGGCGAACTGTTAGGAAACCTAACCTTGAGAAGTACTTAACTATCCTCATCTCGGGAAGCAGCCGGGGCTCCAGGAACAGGGTGTCTGAAAGCTCCCTGGG
>NC_043711.1:3303053-3317459 GCF_006229205.1 Suricata suricatta | reverse complement strand
CTCAATTAAGTGTCCGACATCCGCACAGGTCATGATCTCACGTCTCCTGGGTTCGAGCCCCGCGTCGGGCTCTGTGCTGACAGCTCAGAGCCTGGAGCCTGCCTCCGATTCTGAGTTTCCCTCTCTCTCTCTGCCCCTCCCCTGCTGTGTTCTCTCTCAAAAACAAATAAACATTTAAAAATATATGATAAAATGAAAGAATGAAGATAAAAATCACTGTCGTACACTTTAACAGGTGACTATCATGGTATGTGAATTCTGTCTCCCCAGGGATGGATTTTTACGGGGTCCGAGGCAGCCCGTGGGGGGCCTGCCCAACCACAGGGGCCTGGTCTGCTTTGACTCAAGGATTCTGACCTCCCTCGAAGCCCCAGGCCTTGTGGGAGAAGGAGTCTCCTTTATGTCTCCCCCTCTGTCAGAGGACCTTCTCAGTGATGGGGCTCAGTTTTTTCATCTATAAAATGGGCTGATCAACAGAGAGGGCATGTCAGATGACCGCGAGGGACCGCTAAGGGCAAGCGACACGCATACAACGTGTCACACTGAGCTGGGTACGAAGAGATGGCCGCGTTTTAGAGGCCGTCCTCTAACAAACCACAAGCTTTAAGGGTAAAAGTGATGCCGCTGGAGACACAGGACAGACCATCTCCAAGCCCGGCCGGAGGGTCCGGTCCATGTAGCCCCAGCCAGCCACCAGCTAACCGAGACCAAGGGTGACATGCCTTTCCTGCACGGATCACGCAGTACATGTTCTCCTCTCTACGCCAGCGGCTACTCGACTCAACCACTGCAGGGAGGAATCCGACAGAGAGGCGACATGTCCATGCACGCTGCATGCCATGTGCTGATAAAACTTTACTTACAAAAGCAGGCAGGGGGCCAGAGTGGCTCGCAGACCACAGTTAGCTGACCCCACACCCAGATGCCTGAGGTCTACCCTTTCAGAAACAAAACCTGTTTCGCCTCTCCTACAGGGGCACCTGAGTTCTGCTGCCCGTCCCTGATCTCCTGAATAATCGTGACAGAGCAGAAAAGGCCACATTCCAGCTCCTGCTCGGCCCAGTTAGCCACGTGGCCTTGGAGATCAACACTGAACCCCAGGTGCCTTTCTCGGGGCACCAGGAACACCCAACATGGGATGGCCAGGGAGCACACGGGACTGTCCCACCCCCCGCCACGGACCAATCCCCCCAGTCAGCCCCCCCGCCGGTCACCCCCCCCCACCAACTCCTCCTGTCTAACCCCCCACCGGTCACCCCCGCTCCATAGATGTGAGCCAGGAGGTGACTAGATTATTCAATCTCTTCTTATGAGCCATCGCCTTGGCCCACGGTCAGACGCCACCTCTTGAAAACCCTCTGTCCCCAGTTTATTGGAAAAGTCCAGGAAGAAACAGAACACATGGAGAAAACACCCGGAGCAGCTGGGCGATGTGGTTCTTTTAAAGGTATTTTATTGTATTATATTTTTAATTTGCTTAATGTTTGTTTTAGAGAGAGAGAGAGAGTGTGTGAGCACGAGGAAGGGACAGAGAGAGAGGGAGACACAGAATCAGGGGCTCAAACTCACAAACCACAGGATCATGACCTGAGCTGAAGTTGGACGCTTAACTGGCGGAGCGCCCCAGGTACAAAATGCCCCAAGAGGCATTCTAAAGGGGCGCCTGGGTGGCTCCGTCATGAGGTATCTGACTCTTGATTTGGGCGCAGCTCACGACCTCGCAGTTGGCGGGACCAGCCCCAGGTGCGGAGCCGCTGGGGACTCTCTCCTGCTCCGTCTCCCTGACTCCCACATGCAGGCACGTGCACGCCCTCTCACGATGACTACTGTTCCTAAAAACGGTATTCTCAGGGGCGCCTGGGTGGCTCAGTCAGACACCCAGCTCTAGATTTCAGCTCAGGGCACGACTCTGCAGTCGGGGAGTTTGAGCCCCACGTCGGGCCCTGCGCTGACGGCATGAGCCTGCTTAGTATTCCCTCTCTCCCTTTCTCTCTGCCCACCCCCAAAAATAAATTAAAAAAAAAAGGAGGAGGTATTTTAAAATAATTCTCCATTTTTAGAGCCCCTCCACCTCTCCAGTGTGACTGGTCACCGCGTCCCGCAGCGCAGGGCTTGGGGCCGACGCACCCCGCGATGAGCCCGGGGGGCGTCCCCCAGGTCCACACGATGCAGGCAGGCGGGGCACCTCCCGCAGGGCGACCCCCGCGTCCCAAGACGCGCAGCACTGGCGCTCGGGTGCTCCAGGACGAGACGACGCGGCCAGCAGAGACGCCCCAGCGCGCTGGCCTCCTCTGTGCAAAGGCCCCTGGGCCCTGGGCCCGCCTGAGGGCCGCCCCGGGGGCGTCGTGGCCTTCGGTGCCCTGCTCTCCTGCGGCCGCCTGGGCCCAGGGGCCCGAGCACTTACTTCAGAGTCCCGGTCGTGCTGGGCCGCGAGGCCGCGAGGAGAGGTGCCCAGCGGCGGCGGGGCTTCCTATCGGGTCCCGGCCACGGAGATGGCTCCTGTGATGCACAAAATAAAACCACAAGTCACTAAATGGGCTGCAAGCTTAAGTCTTAATTCCAGATTCTTCTCCTAACAGCTGCGCGGAGCCCACGGCTACTCCCCTTTGTTCAGACATTTCCGAATCTTCGCCAATTTGCAAGAACACTAAAATCATAGCTACCAGCGCTTTCCCCACAAAAGTCTCCCAACGACTGCCCATTTTAGGCTCAGCCCCTAAAAATCAGTAGCTGAGGAAGCCAGAGGCTCCGTGCAACAATCAAATGAAACCAAAGAAGGTTCTGGAAGCCTTAAGGTTCGGGCAGCTACTGAGAGGTTTATAAGAAGTTCTGCGTCCTCCAAAGCCCCCCCAGCCAGAGGCACCCCTCCAAGGTGAAAGTCACAGGGACAGCACGTGTGTTCAGTGACACCAGTGACAGCCTGGCAGGCAGAGCACCGGGGGACGCCGCTGCAGCCACTGCACGGAGCCGAGACCCCACGGAGGGCAGGGTCCTACCCAGTGACGCCACCCCTGGGCACAGGGACACCCCGAGACGTGTTGAATGGACACAGGACAAGACTCCCGACCTTCCGTGCGGTCCCAGGACCTTGGACAACGCAGGCTATCACCACTCCCCGACACGCCCACCCGCCCCACCCCCACCTCTCCAGGCGCCCGAGCTCCCGAGAGCACAAGATCCACCGGCTCCCCACCCCCCACCCTGGCACCCACCCCTGTGCCCACATGTGTGCCATCCAGGACGAGCGTGTCCCCTCCAGCCTGTCCCCCTGGGCAGGGGCAGCTGGGCCCTCGGGATCGTGACTTTGTTAAATGCAGTCCCCGCACACTTTCATCAAAGGGCACAAGCTTCACCCACACCCTCACGACACGCAGCGCACGCTGGCCTTTTCTCTTATTTTTGTCTGGTTTTTAAAATTCCTGGGCACGACCCCATGAAACAGATCGCACGGTCTTTTCACAGGTCAGGCCCCCGGGTTGAAAGCCAAGGTCAGGCTGTGGGACTGCCCGACCTCAGGCTGCGCCCATCTTCTGGGTGAGGTAAATAAACTCTCCAGGTGTCTCCGGCACCTGCCGGCAGCAAAGGCTCAAGTCTGAGGGTCCGACCGTTCTGGAACCCCTCCCTGGAGCTGTGGCTGGCCGAGCGACAGCCCGCAGGGTGTCCACGCCCTCGACCCTGTAACCTGAGGCCACAGAAGAGGGGGCTCTGCAGCTTAAGGACCTTTAGGTAGGAGGGTGACCCTGGATCATCCTGTGTCATCACAGGGCCCCTCCCAGGAGCGGAACAGGAGGGTCAGAGAAGGCAGCAGAGGTCACGCTGTCACAGTGGGACAGAGGAAGGGGGCGCCTCTCGAAGCCGCTCAGGCACAGAAGGGACTCCCGCCTGCGCCCTGACGGCAGCCCCGGGAGACTCTCGCTCCGGACCGGCGGCCATCAGCGTGTGGTCTGCAGGCACTGAGGGCAGCTGCCCGTCACGGTGACACAGGGAGGCTCACGGGTGCACGTCCCGGATCTCGGGCGCTGGGAGAGCCCTTCACCTGCACTGGCCGAGCAGACTCTGGGCTGCGAGCTGCTGGCCTCTGGCTTTTGCTCCTGTGTCGAGGGGATCACGTGTCTCCCTCGCGCTTGGATCCGTCTCTGCACGGGCTGTTCCCACACTGGGCATGGGCCACACCCACCAGCATGTGGGTGGGGAGACCACCAGGGCCTGTGGTTCTCAGCTGGGCAGCCCACCGCTGCCGGGCCACCAAGACCACGGGCCTGCTGCCCTCGTGCCCCGGGGGACAGCAGCTGTGACCCCGAGCGGGGAGGTGGGGGTCAGGCCCCAGTCCTCCAGCCACTGCCCAAAGAGAGGCCTCCAGCCACCTTGACCCATGTCCGCAGCGGACAAGGGGCCCAGCCCACCTACCTCCACCGCTCCGTCAGGGGCCGCGGGCCCCCCATGGCCGGCCAGCAGCCACCCTGGAGGTCCCGGGGTGCCAGAGCCTGGCCTCAGGGCCCTGGAGCGTGGGCTGGGCACAGGGACAGCCTCCCAAACAGCACAGCACGGAACCGGGAAGGGCACGAGCATACAGCGGAGACACCGGACAGCCCATCTCAGCCAGGGGACCAAGGCCAACATCCATGGTGACGGGCCACGGTGACAGCCCGCACCCCCCGGCGTGACGGGAGGAGGGCACTTCCCTCTGGGGTCTTCCTCCCTAAACCCAAAGCACCCGACACACCCAAGGAAGGGCCTTCTAAAACACCCCTGCTGGGCCTCCCTCCTCTCACGGGGCAGGGCGCTGAACACAGTGTGGACTCTACTTACTAAGAATGTATCAACATTGGTTCATTAACTGCAACAAATGTTCCAGCCTGACAGCAGGTCCCGGTGGGGAAACGGGGTGGGGGTGGGGGGACGGTCCCAGCCTCTCTGCAAATGCAAAATGCTTTAATAAAAAAAAATAAAGTCTAAGTAATTTTTTTTTAAAGGAAAACAAAACACAAAGGCCCAGGCAAGTAGGCTGGGTCTGATGCTTCCCGCTGCCCCGCTGGCCGGGCCCAGCCGCTGACCTCACTGTGGGGCCCGAGAAATCTGGGGCGCTAAGAATAGAACCCAGGAGGGGAGTCCGGTTGCAGCAAGGTAAGAGATGGCAGTGGCGACCTGAGACATCAGACGTCGATGTCCCTAAAAGGCACAGTCTGACCATCAGAAGAAGCTGTGACTCCGACCTGCCGACCAAGGGCACAGACGCTGAAGCAGGAGGTGGCAGGGTTTACAGTCAGGGCCCGGGGGCAGCCACCTCAGGAAACGGGAAGAGCCAGCGGTGGCCCCTAAAGACTGAGGCGTCAGGAACTGTCCCCACCTGGTGGCACCTCTGGGGAACCCCACCCCCCCACCCGGGCTTGGCTTCCCCACCCGGGCTTGGCTTCCCCACCCTGGGGAAGGTACCCCTAAGTCCGCCAGTCCTATCAGCAATCAGCTGCCCTGGGCTGACCCTCGGGGTAGGTTCGGAGGGCTGACCCACTCATGCCCTGGAGCTGGGCAGCCTCTGGGCCTACTCACTCAGCTACCTGACCAGGAGGGCTGAACGCCCAACTCTGCCCGCCAGTTCATGGGCACAAGCCCCAGGTGGCCCTCAAAAGGGGCCTGGTATCCCCTGCCATCCGCCCAAGCCTGCAGGGGCTGTACGTGCCCCTCACAAGGCAGGGAGACCCCCTCCAAAGCCTTAGAAGGTCCCCTGACCTGCACACACTACCATCAGATCAGTATGAACCCCGGGTTTCTGAAAACCTTACATATCTACAGACAGACAGACAGACAGACAGACATGGAAATAAACACAGACACACATGCAGGCACGCACGGGTTAGGATTCACATCTGCAGGCTCTGTGGACACTTCCGGCACTGAGCGCACCCAGCACCCAGCTCACCATCTCCGAATCTCCCCACAGCGTGGAGAACCGTCCTGTGCAGGGCTGCGGCAGGAAGTGCACACAGTGAGCAGGAAGGAAGGCAGCCCTCCCCGGGGGCAAGGTCACGACGGAAGGACACAGGACCCCAGTCAAGGAGCGCCCGCCCCATGGCCAAAGCCAAGGGCAACTGGGCAACAAAACAGTAACAGTGCTGGACTCCAGCGCACGGGGTAAACACCCCCCAGTCCTCGCTGGTGCAAAATGTAAAACATACTGTAAGTGAGGGGGAAGCGACTGCCCAATCCACAGATGGAGAGCCGACAAGACTCATGCAGGGCCAGCCCACGAGGTCCCAGTCAAAGTCCCTGCGGGGACGGCCTGCACGCAGGTGCTGCAAAGGACAGGCACGAGTGTGGGAGGAATCAAGGTGCCTGCACCATCTCCAGGTCCCGGGGCGGCATGGCTGAGTCACGGGATGGAGGCTGACGTCCCCGGCAAGGAGGCCCAGCAGCAGGCTGCCCACAGAACTCAGCCCGTCCCCGAGCCGCGTGACCTGCGTCCGAAGCCCAGGAAACACTGGGCACGAAGGCAAGCTGAGGGACGTTCCGCAAGGTCCCCGACCAGCGTGCTGCAAAAGCATCAAGGTCGCAAAGAGATCAGGAAAGACCGACAGAGTGCCAGCCTGGAAGAGCCGGAGGTGTGATGGCCGACTGCAACACAGGGTCCCGGGTGGGGCTCTGGGGCAGAAAGGGGGCACGCGCAGGGCAACGAGGGGGGGTGCAGATGAAGGCTGCAGTTCGGTAAACACACTCCTCCAGGCTGCTGCTTGCTTCCTTCGCGTTATTCTGCGGTTACGTTCCGTGCCCGGTTAGGGAGGTGGCTGAAATGTACCGAGAACGCTCTGTTCTGCTTCTGTAACATTTCAATCAGGCTAAAATTATTTCAAAATAAAAACTCAAAAAAAAAAAAAAGCCAACCTTTACCTTTGTCCTGTGAAGCTCACCGCACAGCAGGTTTTAGCTGGAAGAGGAGGCAGGCTGTAAAAAAATCCAGACCGATAAGCAAAGAAAAAGCAAGCTGACACCACAGTAGTTTCAGGACCCGCTGAAGACCCAGGCTGCTGAACACGAGTTTCAGAGCCTCCGTGTTAGAAAGAGACAAAGAAGTGACCTGTGGCGTCCATCTTTCCATGCCGGCTGAAGAGCCCCTTGGTCGCAGCGTGTCACCAAGCACTCCATGTCCTCGGGGACCCTGAACCCAGCTGTGGTAGTCACGATGGCTCAGGTGGGGACATGGTGGGCACCCCAGCTGTCTGGATCTAAGAGGGGTCTGGTCTCGTACACGGAAATGTGAGACCCCGTTATTTTCCTTAATGCCCACCGCCAGCAGCACATACAGCTCGGAGGACAAAACTTACAGTAAACAAGACAGTGTGGCACCAGCACGATGATGGACACAGACATCCGCACAAGAGAGCTGACAGTCCAGAAAAGAACCCACACTTGTTTTTTCATTGTTTGAGAAACAGAGAGCTCCCACTTGAGCGGCGGGGGCAGGGGGAGGGTAGGTCAGAGGATCCAAAGCAGGTTCTGGGCGATTAGCACAGAGCCCGATGGGGGCTCAATCTCACAAACCGTGAAATCAGAACCTGAGCCGCCGAGGGTCAAGAGTCAGATGCTCAACCGAGGGAGCCAGCCAGCTGCCCCCAGGAATAAATCCGCACTTGGAAAACCAGATGATTTTCAAGGAGGCTCCCAAGCCCACTCGATGGGGAAAGAGCAATCTTTTCAACAACTGGGCCAGGACGACGGGAGACCCGTGGGGAAAAGAAAGAAGGTGAACCCCTACCTCACACCACATGCAAAACCCGGCTCAAATGGGCCCCAGATCTAAACATAAGAGCTAAACCTGCAAAGCTCTTGGAGGACAAACCTGAATGAGTCTCTGTGACCAGAGACGAGGCAATGGCCTCTGGGCGCCGCACCAACGGCACGAGCAACAAAAGTGGACTTGACTCTGTGCTTCAAAGGGCGTCGTCAAGAAAAGCGAAGAGGCCGCAGAATGGGTGACGACTATTCGCAGCCCTTGCAGCTCATAAGGGACTTGGACCTAGAGCATGTAAAGAATCCTTAGGGTCTGACAACAGAAAGACCCCCTAATCTGCAGAGATGAAGGATCTGAACGGACATCTGCCCAAAGCAGATAAGCGGCCCAGCAGCACGGGAGAAGGTGCCCGACGTCACAATGACAGAGCAAGGGAGGAGAAAGGAGGCTAAAACCCCAGAGAAAGGGAGAACGGGGCGGCTGGGGCCGGACCCCGGGGCGGAAGAGCCTTATCGTTGGGATGGCTACACTTTTCGCAGTAGGTCCTATGTTTTCTCGAACGTCAGGTCATGATCTCACGGTTAGTGAGTTCGAGCCCCGCGTCAGGCCCTTTGCTCACAGCTCGGAGCCTGGAGCTGCTTCTGATTCCATGTCTCCCTCACTCTACCTCGCCCCCGCCTCACGCGGTCTCTCTCTCTCTCTCTCTCTCAAAAATAAACATTAAAAAGTTGTTAAAGGGGCAGCTAGGTGGCGCAGTCAGTTAAGCATCTGACTTCAGTTCAGGTCATGATCTCAGGATTCATGAGTTTGGGTCCCACGTCAGGGTCCATGCCGACAGCTCAGAGCCTGGAGGCGGCTTCCGATTCTGTGCCTCCCTCTCTCTCTACCCCTCCCCTGCTCACACTATGTCTCTTTCTCTCTCTCAAAAATAAACATTAAAAAAAATTTTTAAAGGGGTGAAAAGCATGAACAGGCAGTTACAGGAAAGATATAAAACTGGTCTTTGACATACTAAATACCTATCATTCCAGAAGTGCTAATTAGAAGCCCACAGCACACCCGGCTGGCAAGGCCGCGGGGCCGAAGGGAGGGAACTCAGCGGACGCTGACGAAACACATTTACGCTTCACTGTTGACGCAGCAATCTCGCTGCCAGAAATCCACGCTGAGACAGTTCTCCCACGAACACAAACTTCCCCGTTCGCAAGGGCCTGCGTTTGCAACCGTAAGACACTGGAAACAACCTAAATGTCCGCACAGGGGAGGGGCTGACTTGACCATGTAGCAGGGACGCCATGCGGCTGTGCAGAAGAGGACATCTCCATGGCCAGCAAAAAGAGCGACGTTCAAGGTCACGGTGCCCCACTTGGTGTGAGAAAGGTGGGGAGAAGGCAGCAGTGAGGGGACGAGCCAGAGACCACTGAGGTCATTCCCGGCAAGGGGTGGGGGGACACTTCTCTCCGGACACGCTGCGGCACAGTCCTGTCTTGGAAGCGCACTACTGTCCCACCTACTGGATGAACGAGTGAACGAAGTCAACAAGAGTTGGGGAGGGGAGGGATTCTACAACACACACAGAAACAAGTAAAACAAGCCGTGCTTCAGGTAGATAACGTAACTACAGAAAAGAAAAAAGGAAGAACGAACCCAGGCCGCTTTTACACACAATTTTGGGGGCGCCTGGGCGGCTCCGTCAGTTAGGCATCCGACTCTTGGTCTCGGCTCAGGTCATGATCTCGAGGTTCGTGGGTTCGAGCTCCATGTTAGGCTCTTTGCTGACGGTGCAGAGCCTGCTTGGGATTTTCTCTCTCTCCCTCTCTCTCTGAACCTCCCCCCACTCGTGCGCGCGCGCGCTCTCTCTCTCTCTCTCAAAATAAATAAACATTTTTTTAAAACCACAATTTCGGAACCATATGCCCTGGAAATAAAAGATACAACCAATGATTAACTTATACTCCGCAGGCTTCTTTTAAATGTTGGTGATGAGGTTGGGTTCTTGCTGACAGAGAGGGAGTTAGAAATAAGGAAGGCAGAAAGCAGCAAGGAGCCTGGTGGGGGGCGGGCAGGGACCAGAAATATCAGTGTGAACTCCTGGGCACCAGCGTGGATACGTGTGTATGCCGAAGGCAGACATGTCCGTGTGTGTGTGATACAAGCACACGTAACACAGGCACGCTAATACACGCACCTGTGTAATTATTCCCAGCTTTGGCCGAGAGGCACAAAGGCACCCATTGGCAATGAGCACACTGAACCCCAGATCCTGGTTCCTAACCGGTCTTGTCCACAAGAACACGGCTCCCTGGAGAAGTGGGCGGCCCCAGAGCAGGGGCAGGGAGAGGACAGGGTGGCCTGGGACCCCACCATGTCCCACATTGGGAAGCACGCACAGGACGGTGAGGACGTGCCAAAGGACACCACGAGCCGCCTTGATGGGGCTCTTCGTCCAGATAAACCCAGAAACATAATGGTCGCCGTGGATTACAACCTACTGATTCAGGTAGGAGTCCGTGAGTCCACGCGGATATAAACAAATGGGGAAGAAGAGACATCAGGTCCTTACAGCGGAAAACCGATTAGCAAATGCCAAAAGGAAGGGTGGAATCAGACAACCATCTTCTGGCCAGAATCAACATCGGCTGCTAAAGCCAACAGTGGTTGCTGGAGAAGGAACAAGGTGTCCGCACGGTCTCCCCACAAGCCGCTTACTAAATGCAGATTGCAAAGTAGGAACTTCAGGACAGAGATCCCTCCTTAACTGAGTGATGGAGGAGAGGATCTCCAGGCATGGAGCAAACCGGCCCCAGGGACCTCTGGATACAACGTACTAAGCAGGACAGAAGGTCACTTCTGGGGTAGTCCTGCCAAAAGCATGTAACAGAGAGGAAGCATCAGTCAAGCCCACACTGAGGGACATCCTACGGAAGAACCGGCCTGCCCTCTCCAAAAGGTCAAAGTCATGGACTCCAAACAGGCTCAGGAACTGTTCCAGGTTAAAGGAAACAAAAGCGGTCCGACAACTGAATTCGGCATGTGGTCCCGGACTCTCTTTTGATAATTTTGAGAATTAATTTCCTGATCTTGACAGTTCGTCTGGAAGATGGATTGTCTCGTCTGGAAGAACTAAACACGGAAGTATTCAGGGGTAAAGGGGTATCACTCTGAAACAGCTCAGGGAAAGCGCAGGGAGAACGAGAGCGAGAGAACAGAGCAGACGAGCGAAACGCATCCAGGATTTCTTTGTGTTATTCTTGCAACTCTGCTGTGAATCTGAAATACTGCCCCTAGGAACTTTTCCCGCAACAATTAAAGGGGAAGCACTCGGACTGGAAATCTAAAACTAGGCGGGAGGGCTGGGACGGGCGGGCTGGGGCCGGGGGAGCCGCGGCCGCCAGCACCTGCTTGGAGCGTCGGAGCGCACGCAGGGTCTGCCAGCCCACCTACGCCTCCACTGGGCTCCACGGGGTCCGGGAGGCAGCCCAGGCAAAGGCCACCTACCTATCCGCCTGGCCCTCAGCCACTGGCAAGGGGCTGGAGCCATGCAGGGAGAGGGGCGGACGCCAGCTTCGGCGGGGACCCCCGAGCAAGCTCCCTGCGCAGCCGGAGGCCTGCCAGGGCCCAGGGCACCGGTCCCTTCCTAATCCGTGCGTGCAGCTCTCAGACGCTCCCGGACTCAGCACTTAGAACCACAACCGTTAACAAAATCATCCTCCTACACTGCGCTGGCACCCTGCGATTGTGCACCGGGAGGGGCCAGGGCTGGGCCACACGCAGGGACACGGGTCGCGGGCCCAGGGAGGCCCTGCTCCTCCCTCGCAGCCCTGGGGAGTCTAGACAGGTTCGCTGGCCTCCCTGAACCCCAGCCTCCTTCTGGGGTCCGCTCCGGGCCTGCCCTCAGAGCCCGTGTTGGGGTCCGAGACGAATGGCAGGGGGAGAGGCCTGACGAGGAGGGCGCAGGCATGGCTCATCAGCCACGACCCCAGGAGGCAGGTCCTGCCATCGCAGCCCATTTCACGGATGAAGAAACTGAGGCACGGGGTGGCAGACTGACTTGTCTGAGACCACACGGCGAGCAGGAGGGGAGCCCTGCAGACCAGTGGGGCCACGCGTGGAGGACCCAGCGCTGTCCTGCCCGCAGCGTCTAGACCACGGGTCTTCATGAACTCCCCAGGGGGCCCCGGAGGGAGCCGCTGGCCAATGAATGGTCTCCAGTCTTAGTGGGGGGCGGGGCGGGTGCAGGGGGAAGACCTCTCCCAGGAGGTCACAAGACCAGGCACTTTAAAGGAAAAGACAAATCTGGAAATAAACTTGAAAACATTCTATGTACCAACACATCAAAAATAAAGCTGAAAAATAAATGGGAAGCTGAGGAAAAAAAAAAATAAATAAAACAACGTGTGACACGAAAGGTGCTAACAGCCCTAACAGAGGAAAAGTTATTATAAAACACTTCTCTCAACCGGAGGCGATCCTGCCCCCAGAACACATCTGGGGACATCTGTGGCTGTCACACTGGGGGGTTCCTGGCATCCAGAGGGTGGGGTCAGGGGTGATACTCAGCCCCCACGGTGCCCGGGGTCCCCCCAACCCACCCAGAGACCGGCCTGGTTCAAAGTATCACATAGTTTGAGAACTCCCGTTAGGAGTCAAGGGGAAACAGAAGCGCCCCCATTTAACAGGGAGGCAGTGGCTATGAACCGGCAATTCAACACAGAGGCGACAGGGAGGTGACAGATGACAGGGACACATAGCTGGGGCTGTCACTGCAGGAGGGGGTCCCCAGCCACCGTGGGAGTGTCAGCCCATACGGCCCTCCCGGGGACAGCTGGGTATAACACGTATCGGCTCAGGACCGAAGGACTCCAGGCACCGCGCTCACAGCTCCCCTCAGAGCAGGGAGGCTCAGCGTACTGATGCTCCAGGACAAAATACACGTAATCGAAGGGGGGAAGCATATGCGCCCCGACGGAAACGAAGGCGCGTGCAGTCAATGAAACAGAAAGGCCTCGACCAGACACGGCAATGCCCAGGAGAGCCTGGGCCAAGATCAAGGACCGTCATCTCTGGGAGGTAGGATCTGGGGAAATCCCTAACACACGCAGACCTCTGGGAATACTCACATTGACCTTCATAAAAACAGACGGTGCCTAGAGCCCACCTGGGGAGCTGTGCCTGGGACCCAGAGGCCCGTGCCCCTCCAGCAGCCCGACGGGCAGTCTGTCCACCCAGGGAGACGAGAACCAATGTCCCGGGAAAGTGGGGGTGCGTCCTGGGAGCAAGCCATCGGCAAAGCCATTCCAGTGCCCACTCTGCCTAGTCCACTTTTAAAATACCAAGCCCGGGGGAGGCGCCAAGATGGCGGAGAGGAAGGGAGCTCTGTACACCTCGTCTGTCCCATCGATCGAACTGAGAAGGACATTGCTCTCATCTGCAAGAGCGGAAGGAGAAAATACGGACTCCACAAGGAAGAGAACCTGAAGGATACCTGAGTGAGTGAGTGCGAACTGGGGAGATCGGAAAACGGGCCAGCCCGAGACGGGCAGGGGAGGTGGGAGCCCCCGCCCAACGCGGGGCAAGCGCGGAGCCCGAGCGACAAAGGGAAGAGACAGAGAGACTGAACACGCTCACAGTACTGTCTCTGGGGAAGAGGTAAAGAACGCTTAACTGCGCTTGGAGAGAGAAGCTCACTCCATAGATAACTGCTGGGTGGCCTAAATCCCGAACCCAGGAGGCGCAAGGGAAGGAACAGCTTCCAGCCCGGGGCCATCTTGGTGAGGAGTTGGCGACCGCTGCCACGGCGGTGATAGGGGTGCTCACTTCGACCTCGGTTTTGGGAGTGGGAGCACGCACCTCATTTCCACGGCGCATAAAATACCAAGCCCGGGGCGCCTGGGGGCTCAGCTGGGTAAGCGTCCAACTTTGCCTCAGGTCACGATCTCACGGCTTGTGAGTTCGAGCCCCGCATCAGGCACTCTGCTGTCACCGCAGGGCCCGCTTCAGATCCGCTGCCCCCTCTCTCCCTCTGCCCCGCCCCTGCTTGCCCTGGCCCACTCTCTCAAACATAACCATCTTATTTATTTTCTAATTTTTTATAAGTTTATTTATTTCTTTTGAGAGAGACAGAGAGGGTGATCAGGGGAGGAACTGAGAGAGAACCCCAAACAGGCTCCGCAATGTCAGTGCAGAGCCCGACGCCGGGCTCGAACCCACAAACTGTGAGATCATGTCCTGAGGCAAAACCAGGAGTCGGAGGCTTAACCGACTGAGCCACCGGGGTGCCAAAAACATTTTAAGAAAACAAAAACAGTATAAAACACCAAGTCAAACTGGAGCCCCCACGCATCGCTGGTGGGGCTGCAAACTGGTGCAGCCACTTTGGAAAACAATCTGGCAGCTTCTTCAAGGGTCAAACATGGGAGTCTGCGCACGACCCGCAATTCCACTCGCAGGTCTACCCTAGAGAGCCGAGAGCAGCGCGCACACAGACACCTGCACGGGAGTGTGCACGTTACGTGACAGGCTTCGCTCCCGCGGCCAGACCCTGGAAACAACCCCAGACGCCCAACAACAGACGGAGAAACACCAGGCGTCTGCTGCGCACGCCCACAGACCGCCGTGTCCCCCGCGCACGCCCACAGACCGCCGTGTCCCCCGCACACGCGCACGTCCACAGACCGCCGTGT
>NC_043711.1:3283590-3302953 GCF_006229205.1 Suricata suricatta | reverse complement strand
GTGTCCCCCGCACACGCACACGCCCACAGACCGCCGTGTCCCCCGCGCATGTCCACAGACCGCCGTGTCCCCCGCACACGCCCACAGACCGCCGTGTCCCCCGCACACGCCCACAGACCGCCGTGTCCCCCGCGCACGCGCACGCCCACAGACCGCCGTGTCCCCCGCGCATGTCCACAGACTGCCGTGTCCACTGCGCACAACACCCACAGAGGACCGTGTCTCCTGCGCACGTGCACGTCCCCCCACGGACAGACCCCAAACACACAACACTCAGGGAGGAACTGGACACGCGAGCCCACGCGGGGTGTGGGTCCCGGTGCGCGAACCCTCGAGAAGAGGCTCAGGCTCCTCCCCAGAGGAAGTGGAGGAGGGGTTGCCAGGGGCTGGGGGAGGGGAACGGGGGGACTATGTAAAAGGTCCGGGGTTTCCTTTTGGGGTGACGAAAAAGTTCTGAAATAACACAGTGGTGATCATCACACCGCCCTGCAAACATGCTAGTGACCACTGAATTGTAAACTTCACTTTTAAACATTTTAATGTGCATTTATTTTTGAGAAAGAGAGAGACTGAGCATAAATGGGGGGGCAGAGAGAGAGAGAGACACAGAATGTGTGGGGACACAGAATGTGAAGCAGGCGCCAGGCTCCGAGCTGTCAGCACAGAGCCCGACGCAGGGCTCGAACCCATGAACCATGAGGTCGTGACCTGAGCTGAAGGCAGACCCTTAACAGACGGGGCCACCGGGGCGCCTCTGCATCATACATTTGAAAAGGGTGAGTGGATGGCCTGGGAACCCTACTTCCTGAAGCTGCCGTTAAAAACACTGCACCCTGTTAAACAAACATAGCAGAGCCCCCAGAGCCCGACCACCACTTCCCTGCGGTCTCAGAGCCCCACGGGAAAGTAGCCAGGACACCCACACTGCCCGCCCCGCCCGCCCCTGGGTCCCTGCCTGGTGCCGTCCTGCCCAGCGCCGTGCACGCTGCCCCCCCGAGGCTCTCGAAAAAGGGTCCGGCCCGACCAGGTCACGGCCACGGGGCTCACTACCAATCACGCCTTTAGCCTGGGCGTGACACGCTGACCCCGATTTGGAATCCAGCAGCAGGATCAGAGCCACAAGCCAGTCAGCTTGGACGGAGCGAGGGAGAAGAAGCCAAAACCACAGAGACGGTGGCGACATGGAGGCGGGGCCTCCCAAGCCCGGCTGGCATGACAGTCGGACACGTGAGCGTCCCTGAAAACGCCAGGCTCTTTCACTGACCAAGTGAGCTTAAGCCTAAGGAAGCTCATTGCAAACAGAATCAGCATGGATTTCCTTCAAATCCTACTGGAAACTCTGATCGGATGTATATGAGAAGAACCACACCAACCACCGGAATATCCTTCAAAAAATAAAGTGAGAAAAATCATTAAAGGCATTAAAGCACCACACTAGAAAATATTCAGTCCGTGCCAAAGAAGGCAGCAAAGGAGAGGACCCGAAGTCGAGACAGAAAACAAAAGGAAAGTAACAGACGTAAATCCAACTACCTCAATAAGGACATTAAACGTGCATGGATTAGGGGCGCCTGGCTGGCTCAGTCAGCATAGTGTGTGACTCTGAATCTCAGGGCTGTGAACTGAGGCCCCATGCTGCGCAAGGAGCCTACTTTAAAAATAGACGGAGGGGACCCCTGGGTGGCTCAGTTAGGCGTCTGACAGTTTGGGCTCAGGTCATGTCAGGCTCTGTGCCGAGAGCCTGGAGCCTGCTTGGGATTCTCTCTCTCCCTCTCTCTGCCGCTCCCCTGCTCACACTGTCTCTCTCTCTCTGTCAAAAATAAATAAACTTAAAAAAAAAAGTTTTTTAAAAATGTTTTATTTATTTTTGAGAGAGAGAGAGAGAGAGAGAGAGAGAGAGAGAGAGAGTGAGCAGGAGAGGGGCAGAGAGAGGGAGACACAGTATCTGAAGACAGGCTCCAGGCTCCAAGCTGCCAGCACAGAGCCTGACGCAGGGCTCAAACCCACAAACCGCAAGATCATGACCTGAGCCGAAGCCGGATACTCAACCAGCTGAGCCACCCAAGCGCCCCCAGAAAAAAGATAGTTTTAAAAAAGATAGAAAGGTGAATGAATGTGGATGTATTAAACAGTTCCAACCAAAAAACAGAGACTGTCCTACAGTCAGAAACGAGACAGGGATGTCCGCTCTCATTCGACCCAGCACTAGAAGCCCCGGCCTCAGCAGGCAGACAACAAAAAGAAATGAGGCGTCCAAATCAGCAAGAAAGAAGTCAAACTTTCACTATTTGCAGATGACATGACACTCTATAGAAAACCTGAAAAATTCCACCAAAAAACTGCTAGGACTGATCCATGAATTCAGCAAAGTCACAGGACACAAAATCAACGTCCAGAAATCTCTCGCATTCCTATACACCAATGATGAAGCAGCAGGAGGAGTTAAGGAATCAATCCCATTCACAAGTGTGCCAAAACCATAAGAAATGTAGGAATAAACCTAACCAAAGAGAGACAATCTCTGCACCCTGAACACTACAAAGCACAGATGAAAGAAATTGAAGACAACACAAAAAAACAGAAAGACATTCCATGCTCATGGATAGGAAGAACACATATTGGTGAAATGTCTATACTACCCAAAGCAGTCTACACATTTACTGCAATCCCCATCAAAATACCGTCAGTGTTCTTCACAGAGCGAGAACAAGTAATCCTAGAATGTATACGGAAGTACAAACCCCGAATCACCAAAGCGACCTTGAAAAAGAGAAGCAAAGCCAGAGGCATCACAATTCTGGACTTCAAGTTATACTACAAAGCTGTGGTAATAGAGCAGCAAGGTACTGGCACAAAAACAGACGCAAAGATCAATGGGACAGAAGAAAAAACCCAGAAATGGACCCACAAGCATATGGTCAGACTAATCTTCAACAAGGCAGAGAAGAGCATCGGGTGGAAAAAGTCTCTTCGACAAATGGTGCTGGAAAACCGGCCGGCGACGTGCGGAGGGAGGGAGCTGCGCCCCTTCCTCACTCCACGCGCAAACATAAACTCAAAATGGATGAAAGCCCTAATGGGAGACAGGAAACCATCAACATCCTGGAGTTCTCCTGGACCTTGGCCGCAGCAACTTCTTACTCAGCACGTCTCCGGAGGCTAAGGAAACAAAAGCAAAAATGAACTACTGGGGCCTCGTGGAGATAAAAAACCTTCACAGCCAAGGAAACAATCAGCAAAACTAATGGGCAACTGACAGAACGGGAGAAGGTATTTGCCAGTGACATATCTGAAACAGGGTTAGTATCCAGAGTCTATAAAAAATATCAAACTCAACACCCAAAAAATGAAATCAAACTAAAAAACGGGCAGAAGACAGGAATAGACATTTTTCCAAAGACGGACATCCAGACAGCTAACAGACAAATGAAAAAATGTTCAACATCACTCATCACCAGGGAAATGCAAATTAAAATTACAATGAGGCATCCCTTCACATGTCTCAGAAGGATGGCTAAAATCGAAAGCACAAGAAGGGCACCCGGGGGGCTCAGGTCATGATCTCACGGTTGGTGGGTTCGCGCCCTGCATCCGGTTTGGTGCTGACAGCTCAGAGCCTGGAGCTGCTTCAGATACTATCTCTGTCTCTGTCTCTGTCTCTCTTCTCCCCCCACTTGTACTCTGTGTGTCTCTCTCAAAACTAAACAAACATTTAAAAAATTTTTAAACATACACACACACACACACACGAAACAACAGGCATTGGGGCGCCTGGGGGGCTCAGTCGGTTAAGTGGCCGACTTCAGCTCAGGTCATGATCTCATGGTTCGTGGGTTCGAGCCCCACATCGGGCTCTGTGCTGACGGCTCAGAGCCTGAAGCCGGTTTCAGATTCTGTCTCCCTCTTCTCTCGGACCCTCCCCCACTCACACTTTGTTTCTCTCTCTCAAAAATAAACACTAAAAAAAATTATTTTAAAAGAAACAACAGGTACTGGTGAGGACGTGGAGAGACAGAACCCCCCGCAGTGTTGGCGGGAATGCACACGGGTGCAGCCACGCTGGAAAACAGTGTGGAGGTTCCTCATAAAGTGATAAACAGCGCTACCCTATGACCCAGCAAGTGGACTACTAAGTATTTACCCAAAGAACACAGAAATGCTAATTCAAAGGGGCACACGCACCCCTGGTGTTGACAGCAGCATTGTCTACAACAGCCAAACCATGGAAACAGCCCAAGAATCTACCCACTGATGAAAGGATAAAGATGTGGTGTCACATTCAACGGGATACTACTCAGTCATAAAAAATAACAAAATCTGACCATTGCAACAGCACTGGAGCGAGAGTGGATTTTGCAAAGTGAAATAAATCAGAGAAAGCCAAATACCATCCCCTTTCACTCTATGTGGAATTTAAGAAACAAAACTAATGAGCAAGGGCGGGGGGGGGGGCGGGGGGAGGAAGAGAGAGGCAAACCAAGGCGCAGACTCCTAACTACAGAGAAGGAACTGCTGGTCACCGGAAGTGGGGGGCGGGGGATGGGTTCAGCAGGTGGCGGGGATTAAGAAGTGCAGTGTCAAATTGCTCAACTCAGAGCCTCAGACTAGTATTCCACTGTACATTAATGAACTGGGGTTTACATTAAAGTTTAAAGAGAGAGAGACAGAGACAGAGAGAGACAGAGAGAGAGAGAGAGAGGGAGACTGTCAAGCTGGAAAAAACAAAAACAGAACATGACCCAATTATATGCTGTCTATCGAAGACACTCTTTAGATTCAAAGATACAAGTAGGTTGCAAATAAAAGGATGGAACATAAAATACCAACTATGAGAAACCTGGGGTGATTATGCTAATCCCACCCAAAGGAGGCTTTGAAACAGAAATGTTAAAGAGGGACATTTTAGAACAACGTATCAATTATAAACTTATATGCACCTATTAACCAGTCCCAAAATGCATGATGCGAAACTAATGGAAGAAAAGGGAGAAAGAGACAATTCAATTAATAACAGTGGGAGACAGCAAGACCCCGCTATCAACAATGACTGAAACAACCAGGCAGAAACAACAAAGAGAGAGAAGGCTTGAGCAACACCCAAACCAACAGACGTGCGGACAACCCCGCCTCACAGCACTGAACAGACCTTCCTCTCAGTCCGTGGCAATCACTCTCCAGGATAGACCATATGTTAGGCTATAAGACAAGCCTCATTAAATTAACAAGAATTTCAAATCATACAAAGTAGGTTCTCTGACCACAGTAAAAATTAGAAATCAATAACAAGGAAATTTGGGGATTTACAAATATGTGGAAATTTAAAAATATACTCTTCTTTTAAGTCTATTTTTTAAAAATTTTAATGTTTATTTCTGAGAGAGAGAGAGAGACAGACAGACAGACAGACAGACCGACCAACCGTGAGCAGGGGAAGGGCAGAGAGAGGGAGGCACAGAATCCAAAGTAGGCTCCAGGCCTGGCCCGGGGCTTGAACCCATGAACTGTGAGATCATGACCTAAGCCAAAGTAGGACATTTAACTGACTGAGTCACCCAGGTACCCCAAATTTGAGAGACAGGGAGAGGGAGGGGCAGAGAAAGGGAGACAGAATCCTAAGCAGGCTGTGAGCTGTCAGCACAGATCCCAACATGGGGCCCAAACTGAAGGACTTGAAAATTACAACCTGAGCCAAAGTCCGATGCTTAACCGATGGAACCACCCAGGCGCCCCCAAAAAATATACTCTTAAATAACCAATAGTTAAGAGAAGAAATCACAAGCGAACCTAGAGAACACTTTGAGGTTAATGAAAATGAAATCACAACAAATCAAAACTTACAGGATGCAGTACTTAGAGAGAAATTCACAGCTGTCTACATTAAAAGAAAAAAGCTCACAAATCAATAATCTAACTTCCACCTGAAGACAGTGGGGAAAGACCAAACTAAATCCAAAGCAATCAATAAGAAGAAAATAATAAAGACGAGACCAGAAATTAACAGAACAACAGAAAACCAACTGAAGCAAGAGTTGGTTCCACAAAAAGATCAATGATACTAATAAACCTCTAGGTAGACCGGTCAAGGAAAATAAGAGAGAAAAGATTTAAATTCTGAAATCAGGAATCCAAGATGAGACTCCACCACGACTACGCACCTTACAGAAATACCGAGGGCTAAAACGATGTGGGTGCGCAACGCGACTGACACGGACAGTAACTCAGATGGACTGGAAGGGAACGAGCCAACCCCCGATTCCTCAACAGCCTCAAAGTGACTGGGTCGTGGAGAACGGACCAACGGCTGCGGGGAGCTGGGGCAGGAGCAGGGGGTCACCCGAGGGGGACGCACGAGGAAGCTCAGCCGTGGTGAGGGGACGGCTCCGCAAACCCACGCAGGCAAGCGCGGGATACAGCGGGCGGGTCCCGGGAAGGCGGAGGCGACCTAGTCTTGACATCGGGCTACGGTTATGTAAAATGTCACCACTAGGGGGAGACGGGGAGAGGAGCACACAGGCCTCCCTGTGCTATTTTTGTACCTTCTTGGGAGTCTGCAAGTCTTGAAAACTACGAAGTTTTACAAACTAGCATGGGGGGTGTCTCACCACGGATGTGGGACGGGAGGGCAGACCGTCCCACGGACTGAGCTTTGGGGCGGGTGACGGGTACGCGCGGGTTCTTTATCCTATTCCGTCCACCTCTGCATGCAAATTCTCCATTATAAAAAGCAAAAAAAAAAAAAGAATAAATGAAACCAACTCAAGAATGGCCAACAAGGGCCTTCTCTACCCAGACTTACACACCCCCCCAGACTTTCCACCTTCAAGACTGCAGGCCCTCCGGCCCCCGTGCTCCCCGAAGCAACAGCCAGAGGGGCGAGCAGGGAGGCCCAAGTGTCTTCACAGCACGGACCCTAACAAGAGGGGGGATGGTCCAGGCACCACCTGGGATGGTGTCCAAACAGCATCCGAGACTGAAGATGCGCAGTCTCTAAGATGAGCCCTGCCCGGCTCCAGGACCTCGCTTCCCATACAGAATTTCTCCCTCAGCCAAGGCCCCGAGTCCCCGCGGGGACCGGCCCACCCGCCAGCCCCCATTCCAGGGCGGAAACCCAACCGGCTCGAGATCAGGGAATTTCTGCAAATCCTGAAGGAGACGTGCCTTCTGCAGGAGGCTTCTCCACTTCAAAGTCCCCATTTCCAGGTGAAAGTGATCTGCTCTTACATCAAGGTCCCGGCTCTTTCTAAACAAGAGGATTTCAAAGGGAGAACAATCGGGGCGCCTGGCTGGCTCAGGGGGTCAGGCGTCCGGCTCTGGTTTTGGCCCCGGTCGTGATCTCACGGTTTGTGAGTTCAAGCCCCGTGTTGGGCTCTGCGCTGACAGCATGGACCCTGCTTGGGATTCTCTCTGCCCCTCCCCCTTCCAAATAAATACATAAACTTGGGGAGGGGGAGGAAAGGAAAGGAAAGGCAGCCTGGTTGATGCAGCCAACGGGGTGAGTTCATATGCCCCGACCTTCCTGGCCGACCTGGGAGAAACACGAAGTATCTGCCAGGACCGTCCACACGGGGCGCGGCATCCAAATAGAGACCGGCCCCCCTCGTGAGGAATCTTGCCAACCACTCCCCGTACCAACTTCTCCAACCACAACACTCCTTATGTCACCTCTCACCAGTGAGGACCAGGAGGCTCAGAGAGGTGGAGCGACTTGCCCAAGGTCGCACAGCTGGAGGAACGGTGGAGCCCGGGTTTGGGACGAGCTGCTCCCACCTGGGAGTCGGCCGGGTTCCGCCTTCCCACGCGCACCATCCCCCCAGCCCAGACCGCCTTCTTCGGAGCCACTGTCCTGACCCGCCTGGAAGACAGCTGGAGAGCCCCCCACCTTGTCCTCCTGACCGCCAACCCAAGGGGTCTCTGAAAACACACCGATCTCTGGTTTCTTCATCACCTCCCCGGGCTTCTCCCTGCCTGGAAGGGGGTCTGGCTCCTAAGCACAGGGCCGCCCGCTGGGGCCTCTGCGAACCCCAAGGCTCACTGCTCCGCCGCTGGCTCACCAGGCCCCTCGGCACACGGGATGCCGTCCAGCCCTCACGCACGCCAAGCCCCACCCCCAGGACCACTGCACGTACACTTTGTTCTTCCACTTGGGACTTCTTGTTCCAGAGGTCCCCATGGTTGGCAGCTTCTAGTCACTCAGATCTCGGCCCAAGCGTCACCTCCTGGGAGAGGACTCCTGTGGACCCCTTGTATTTTCCGGTCACCTCGCTCCCTGACATCAGCACCCAGGGGCCGTCTGTTCCTTCCTGGCTACCTAGCGCCCTGCCTGGCACCACTCGCTGGGGGAGGTCTTGCAGGTGGCCCCCGGGCCGTCGGGGCTGTGCTGAGCCTCCGTTTCCTTCTACAAAGTGGGGCTGCTAGAGTCTGCGGTCGGAAACACCACAGCTCCCGCTTGGCGGGCCGGCGTTAAGAGTCCCTGTGCCAAGCACTTATTTTTTTTTCATGATTATTTATTTATTCTTGAGAGAATGCGAGCTGGGGGACAGGAGGAGAGGGCAGAGAGAATCCCGAGTAGGTCCTGGGCCGTCAGCACAGAGCCCGATGCAGGACTCGAACCCATGGACCTGAGCCGAGACCAAGAGTTGGACACTTAACGCACTGAGCCCCCAGGTGCCCCCGAGCACTTATTAACGTACATCACCCCGTTTCCAGCTTGCCACCACCTAGGGAGGAGGGCACACGAGGCCGCCGCGGCCCAGAGAGGCTGCGCTGTTCGCCCCAGGTCAGGGGCAGAGCAGAGCTGGGAGCTGGGGTCCCATTCTCGGTGCTGGCTCTAGGCTCAAACCAAGTCGTGAGGACAAGATGCCGATCCCCCATAAAACTCCCCTGAGGAGGTCTTCCTGACCGCCTGGACTCTCTGGGGGCGGCTCCGGGGCCCCTGCCCAGCCCCCTCAGGTCCCACAGCCACCACTGCTCCGGGTCAGCCTCGCCCGAGGGCCAGCGAGGGGGCGTGCATCTCAGAAAACCCATCAGAGCCGGGAGCTAATGTTGGGGGGCTGTTCCGCTCCAGGGTGGAAATCCCGAACACAGACCCAGGGAGGCAAAGAGTGGAGAGTTCTGGCAGTTTCCGGAGAACCCCCAGTGAGGGGAGCCCGGGGCTCTGTCAGGCCCAGGGCACCCCTGGCCCCTCTGGAGCGCACACTCCGACCTCGCACCTCCCCGGTACTGGGGGCCAGGCCCTCGCCCCATTCCGCCACACTGAGCTCCAGGCCTCCTAGGCAGCCAGCCCGTGTTGCGGGGCCCCTGCCTGTGGGTCACGTGGCCAGTCCCCACCAGGGGTCCCCGCCTCCCCAGCTACCACATCAGCTCCCAGGGCAAGGAGGATGTCCCGTCACCCCGAAACCGACCGCTGGACCCCAGGAGCACACGGGGCGACCCTGGCCGCGTCCACACTGACTGAACGCACACGCCAGACGCTCACAGGAACTACAGAGGGCCTGTCCTGTCTGGGCTTCAAGTCACTGGCACTGCCGAGTTCTACACGGTGAGGGTCCGTTACCTTGGAAATGAAGACCCATCCAGGAGACTTGTTAGGCAAACAGCCATTGTGCCTTGGCGGACCCCAAAGTTTCCAGACCTCCTTTTGGCTAAAGGCCAAGTCAGTTAACACAGGGAGAGCCGGGGCTTCAAGGAGCAGGTGCTTGGAACCCGGAGGCAGCAGCTCCCGGGACCCGGCGTCACGGTGGCCGCACCAAGGACGCCGTGCCTGAGCCAGGACAGCAGAGGGCCACAAACATCTAGCCAAGGACTTTCCGTACTCAGCGCCGGTCTGCAGCTCCCCCAGACTCACCCCGAACGCAACTGCGGCCTGAGCAGCACTGTTCAGCCCAGGTCGACGGTCTCCAGGCTGGTGGCTCCAAGTTCATAAAACCCCAAGTTCACTGGAGGAGAAAACTCAACGGGGCATGTGGACTGGGCCACGGGACTCCGAGTCCTGGCCCGGCTGCCTCGGGTCCAGCCTCCCCAGGGAAGAACACCAATGCTTCCTGGTCCGTAAATCCCCGGCTGAACGCCCCTGACTGGCCCCCTTCAAATAAAGACGCTCCAGAGGAAGAAACAACAAGCTGATTTTCAAGGTGCCTTCTAATAACCTCGATTGCTTCTTAGCTTCCTTCCCAGCACAAATAGAGAACAGAGGTGTAAAAACCACAGCTATTCTGGAATGGAAAGTGGTTTTAGAAACCCTGCACCAGGGGCGCCTGGGGGGCTCCGGTGGTGAAAGGACCGACTGCAGCTCAGGTCATGATCTCACGGTTCGTGGGTTCGAGCCCCGCGTCGGGCTCTGTGCTGACAGCTAGGAGCCTGGAGCCTGCTTCAGATTCTGTGTCTCCCTCTCTCTCTGCCTCAATCCTGTTCTGTCTCTCGCTCTCTCAAAAAAAAAATTTAGAAAACATGTTTTAATACTGGGGCACCTGGGTGGTTTAGTTGTTTAGGCATCCAACTTTGGCTCGGGTCGTGATCTCACGGTTCACGGGTTCAAGCCCCTCGTCAGGCTCTGTGCTGACAGCTGAGAACCTGGCACCTGCTTCGGGTTCTGTGTCTCCCTCTCTCTCTGCCCCTCCTCTGCTCATGTTCTGTCTCTCTCTCAAAAATAAACATTTAAAAAAAGAAACTGCTTTTCCAACACCTTGATTCACGGGCCAGGAAAGACAGAAGCGGAAGCCCAGGGAAAATCTGTTACTGAGACCTCCTGGAGGCTCGCCCCGGGCCAGGCCTGCCTGAAATCAGGACATTGGGGGGCATTTGGGGGGCTCAGTCAATTAAGCGTCCAGCTTCAACTCAGCTCATGATCTCATTGTTCGTGGGTTCAAGCCCCACGTCGGGCTCTGTGCCGACAGCTTGGAGCCTACAGCCTGCTTCCAATTCTGTGTCTCCCGCTCCCTCTAGCCCTCCCCAGCCTGTGCTCTCTGTCTCTCAAAAATAAACAAACATCTAAAAAATAAACAAATGGCGCTCTCGAGCGGGCACACTCAGGCACCGTACAAGGCACGGCCCCGCAGGCCACCGGGAAGGAGGCACCCCTCTGTGACTCAGGCCCTGGTGGGCGCCAGGCAGGGAGGTGCCAGGAACTAGCGACCCGGAGGTGATCCTACAGAACACGGGGTATGCGTGAGCCGGGGCGGTGCGGGCCAGGGCCCCGCGGCTCCATGCAGCAGACCGGGCAGGCCCTGCTCTGCACCACGAGGTTCCCCCAGCGGGCCCCCTGGGCTGGCCTGGGCTGGAGGAAGAGGGCAGGCAGGTGAGGACTCAGCACTGAATGCGGGCGTCCGGCACCGAGCATGCCCAGGGCAGCCTGAGCACCTCCTCCCAGTGCGCTGGGTCACCACGCCTAACGTTCTAGAACACTCTCATCTTCAAACCCACGCAGATGCTCAGGGAGGGAACCAGACGCAAAAGGCCACATTTTGTGTGATTCCATTTATGTAAAACGTTCAGAAGGGGCACATCCACAGACAGAATGGGGGTTCATGGCTGCCCAGGGGGCTGGGGGGGCGGGTACTCTTTAACAGGCACAGCGCTTCCTTGAGAGGTGACGAGAACGTTCTGGAATCTGACAGTTGTGATGGCCGCACAGCTCTGTAAATGCCCCAGAAGCCGATGACCTGTCCACTGAGAAGGGAGAACGTTGCGCTACGTGAACAGCTCCGTAAAACTCTATTTAAGGGGCCCCTGGCTGGCTCGGCTGGTAAAACACGCAACTCTGAGGTCCTGGGGTCGGGAGTTCAAGCCCCACACTGCACACAGAGCTTACCTAAAATACGTATATATGTACTTACCGTATACGTTATATATATTTTTTAAAAAAACACAGCAGGGCAGAAGTACTTTACGGGGACCTGCTCTAGAAAATCCAGGATCCGGTCATCACACCAGAGCCAACGGCTGGGTGGCTGTCCCGGGCCCTCCCTGGGGACCTCAAGAGCTCTAGTCTTAGACTCTAAGATCCTTGAGGGCGGAGCCGACACCCCTGTCGCCTCTTAGCTCCTCAGAGCTTCGGGCAAAGACACCCAAGAGCTGGGGTGTCCAGGCGGCTCAGTGAGTTAAGCGTCTGACTTCGGCTCAAGTCACGATCTCACAGTTCGTGGGTTCGAGTCCCGCATCAGGCTCTGTGCTCACAGCTCAGAGCCCGGAGCCTGCTTCAGGTTCTGTGTCTCCTTCTCTCTGCACCTCACACTCTGTCTCTCTCTCAAAAATAAACACTAAAAATTAAAAAAAAAAAAAAAGGACAGGCTTCCCTGCCCCCCTCCCTCATACTCTACCCCCTGCGGGTCCCCCAGGCCACGGCCCCGCACCCGCCTTCCCCTGCCCGCCAGCATCGCCCACGGTGACAAGGCTCAGCTCACGTGGGGACTCTCTGTCATCTCCCTGGCTGCCACCCAAGCCAGCATACGCTGCCCCTGCCCCGTGCTTCCCCTGGCCTGGTTTCCGTGCCATCCTGGCAGCTTGGCCCCCCTGGCCCCCCTGCCTTCCACAATGGGCCATGACCCGTGCGGGCAGGAGCCATGGCTCATCCGGCTGCCGAGAGCAGCCAGCGCCGCACAAGCAGGGCTGACAGTACTGTTGCACTCAATGGACACCGGCGGACGCCCTCGGCGGAGCCAGGCTCCCACGGCCGTGTTTCCAGCGCAAGGCCACGGCCTGGCCGGGACCGTGAACGTGAGCCAAGCGGTCAGCAGGCCAGGGGCCACAGGTGAGAAGCCTCCCGTGATGCTCGCTTCTGCGCCTTCGCCCCGCGGTGGGCAGACCGCACGGCAGGGGCGTTTGTGGAGGCCGCGGGGCGCGTCACGGAGCCCACTGTGCCCGCTCACCCCGTGACGGGTCAGCCTGAACCTGACTGCGGCCACACGCTGCAGCGCTCTTCCTGGCCAGCGAGCCCCGTGCATCCATCCGTCCGAGCGCCCATCCTCCCGTCCGCGGGGCCCGGCGAGAGGTGCTCCCTGCACGGAGTGGCCCGTTTCTCACCGAACAACACTGCCGGCAGGGGGGCGGCACTGGGCAGAGGCGGCGCCGTGACTCCCACACGCTGCCCCCCAGGAGGGGAGCCAGGACAGGACACCCCCTTGTCCAGAAGGGGGTCAGCTGAACGAGCCTTCTCTCCCGACTCCCCACACTTCCTCGGGACGAAGGAGCTGGAATAACGCAGCGAACAGAGAGTTTAAATTCCAGGGGCTTTACTCACACGCAAGCGCGACACCAGCAATCCTCCCAACTCGTGACCGAGATAATCAGGTCCATGCAGCCCGCCAGCCTGAGGGAGGAGGCCCACGGTGCCGAGGGCCGACGTGACGCACGGGATTCTAGCGGAAACGGTGGGAGCCCCGGCGGGGATCTGAAGGGACCAGCGGCGAAATGACGGAAGCTTCTGGTCAGGCTGCCCAGCCAGGGTCCCCCTCATTCGCTGGGGGGGCCCACATGGAAGCCACGCCAGCCGGCTCCCAGGCCACTGTCTGGGCAGCCCCCAAACACTGGGGCGTGCAGCCCATCTGCACCCCGCTCGGAGACCAGGGTCCTGAGCCCACCCCTGTCGCCAGGCCGTCACTGCACCCGCTGGTGGCCGGCCTCTCGCTCAAACAGGGCCTTGGGGATCCCGCCCCCGCCCCTCCCGCACAGAGCACCACCAGCTCCTCGTCCCTGAATCGCTTCTCTCCACCTTCTCTCTCTCTCTCTCTCTCTCTCTCTCCCTGGAGCCCGGAGCGAGCAGCTGTGATGCCACCAAGGCAGGCCCACCGCTGCCCCTACCTGTCCGGAAGGTGCCATCATCTGGGGCACAAGTCTGGACGCCCCACCTAGAGGCCCCCCTCTTCGCCGCTCGCTGTGCAGGCTCAGCTAAGACACGGAACTGTGGTCACGTGTCAGCAACCGGGTCCAAATCCGTTAGTTCTTGTTCTGATCTGTACCTGGGGACCCTTGCGGGGGCAGGGGAGGCTGGCTCGCCGGCTTCTCGCTCCTTCTCCACTGAGCAAACACGCGGGGCCTCCACCAGCCGGAGTCACAGCCCGGGACTGCGGACGGCTTTGCGCCCGGCTGCTGCTAAAAGGCACAGATGCCGTGTGCAAAGCCAGCCTCGCACACCCTGCCCGTGTGTGCCCTCACCTGCCCCCAGCGCCCTCGCGTTCACCGGAACCGCTGAGGCAGGGCAAGGAAAGACAGGATGGACTCAAAGAAGGGAGAGACGGAGGAGCAAAGCAAGAACAAAGAAGGACGGGCGACTCGGGAAAGCCACGGAGCCCTGAGTTACCCTCTCTGGACTGTGTATTTCCACCAACGAAAGGCAGGACCGTAGATGAATGGTCCGGGGGGTTCCCAGATCTGAGACACTGAGGACGTCCGTGGGTCAGTGACTCTGCATGCCCAGCCACCACGGCCGAAGCCAAAGGCAGGAAAACACATGGCCAGGCACGGTCCTGCCCCCGATGCACGCCGGCCGGCAGCCACCTGGTCCGATAGCCCCACAGGCTCAGTGTTCACACCCACGAAAGCCACTTCTTGAGCGTGTCCCCGTGGAGACCCCGCAGCTGGGTGACTGTAAGAACCACCTCCCAGGGCCCTGGTGGGGCTCAGTCGGTTACACAGCCAGCTTCGTCTCGGGTCGTGATGGCACAGTTCGTGAGTTCGAGCCCCGTGTCGGGCTCTCTGCTGTCTGCACGGAGCCTGCTTCAGATCCTCGGTCCCCCTCTTTCTCTGCCCTTCCCTGCTTGTGCTCTATCTCCCAAAATTAAATAAAAACTTTAAAAAACAAAAACATACAGCACCTGGGTGGCTCAGTTGACCTCAGCTCAGGTCAAGAACTCACGGCTCATGAGTTCGAACCCCACATAGGGGCCGACAGCTCGGAGCCTGGAGCCTGCTTCGGATTCTGTTGTCTCCTTCTCTCTCTGCCCCTCCCCCACTCACACTCTGTCTCTCTCTCAAAAATAAACATTAAACCAATTTTTTTAATAAAAACAACAACAAAAACACCAAACCACCGCCCAAGACTCCGCTGCCCCTTCCGACGTGGGCGCTGGTGTGGGCAAAGGGGACGTCAGGCCAGACACTTACAAAACAAAGCGATTGGGAAACACGTCTTCCTTCTAAACCCTCAGCCTCTGCCAGGCCCCAACACGCTCCTTAGGCCAAGCAGACTCCTTCCCAATCTTCTGAGACCATTTCTGCCCAGCTTTCTGGGGTACAGCACCAAAGGGAGGAGCACGAGGAGGCCGGGCATCGCAAATGGCACAGCATTTGCCCCTGTTCACAGCTACTTGTTTCCCTTCCGGCATTCTGGGCTTGCTCTGGTGGACGGCATCGTGACGTTTCCTGCATTTCCTGCAGTGTTAGCTTCCCGTGAAACAATCCAAGACCCTTTGTTTCAATATGGACTCCAACTCTGAACGCTTTGATGTACGAAAGATGGAAATCCATTCGTTCTACAAAGGCGCGTTTCCTGAACACCCACCACGTGCCAGGCTGCCCTCGGTGCCAGGGCGACACGCGGCGGACAGGACGGAGGGCATTTCTAAGCGCGGGCCTCACACCCTGCTGCACACCGCGGCCCACGGCTCAAACCCGGCTCGCAGCCTGTGTGCAGCCTCCGAGCTGACAATGGTTGTGACACTCCTGAACGATCAGGTGAGGGAGGAAAAATCAAAAGAAGAAAAACAGTTCATCGCATGCAAAGAGTATGTGAAATTTACAATTCTGAGACCATGAATAAAGTTTTATTGGAAAACGGGCACACTCCTGTATTTCCATACTTCCGTGCTACAATGGCAGACCAGAGCAGCCGCGGCAGAGCCTGGCCTATAAAACCAAAGCTTTCTACTCTCTGACCCTTCACAGAAGTTTCTGTCCTGAATGAGGCGAGAAACAAATACATCAACAGATTAATATAAATTTACAGTAGTGCTAAATGCAAATTGAAAAGGCAGGATAGGGAGGGGCGGTGGTTGGAAGGGTGAGTTTAGACCGTGTGGGCAGGGATGGTCTCTGAGCAGACACCTGAATGACAAGGAGCCAGCTGGCTAGGAGAGCGCAGGAACAGCAAGTGCAAAGGCCCTGAGGCAGGGCAGGGAAGAGTAGGCAGAGAAGCTGGTTATGACTGAGGGAGCAGGCACAGGAGGGGAGTGGGGGGAGGAGGGCAGGGAGAAAGGACAGACCACAGAAGACAAAGCAGGGAGGACACAGGAAAGGGTCTCAAATTTTTTCCCAGAAACAACGGGAAACTACTGGAGGGTTGTGAGGAGAGGAAGACCGTTTTTAAAGCTTCCAAAAGCTCCTTAAGGGAGCAGGAGTGAAAACTGACACTTCTCTAACCAACAAGACCCTCAAAAACCAATTCGTCCATCCACCCAGGCCTTAATAATGACGGGACACAAAGCTTTCTTTTTAACTCCTAGAGAAATCTACTTCAGTGTGAATCTGCAACCAGCACGTTAACAAACCCACGACTTTGGGGACATTTCTGTTCAGGAGGAGGCGAGATTAATGAAGTGAGTCACCTTCAAGTCAACGCAGAGAAAACCATTAAGCAGAGTGACAGGAAGGGGCAGGGCGAGGGGCTGGGGGGGGAGAGGAGAGGTGGACGCCTGGGCAGGGCGCCCAGGGGCACAGGAGACAGACCCCTGCACCCTGCCCGCGGGTGGCAAGGGGGAGTCTGTGGGTGAGCGCCTCTCCTGGAGTAGAGGTGACAGGCTGGGAAGGACAGGGTGACACGGTCAGAAGGACCTGGACAGCCAGGCACCGTTTGCAAACACCAGCCCCTCCCTATTCAAGGACGGAGGGGAGGAGGGGGACAAAGGAAACCAGAGTCTGAGGCAGATCGGGGTCATAACCAAGTATCAGGCTGGCAGGGTTCAAGGTGGCGTGCCCAGGATGGTCCCACGGTGAACGACCCGACCGAAGGCCGACAGGCAGCGGGCGCCCCCGCGAGCAGGCGTCAGCCCGCTCCGGCCCGGAGCTCCGGGCGCCACACGAAGCATTCCGTGCTTCTCATCGCCTCTGACCTCCACAATGACCTAGGAGAGGCTCTCATGTACCCATCTTACAGATGAGAAATGCAAGGCCCACCGAAAGAAAGTGACTTGCTCCAGAGCAGGGTTTTGAACCCAAGTCCCTCACACTTGGAAGCGTCCATGAGGACAGGAATCCAGAGACAGTGCCAAGAACAGCAGGTCAGAACGGAGTCCCGGTCGGGCACTCTCCTCTGCCGCCCAGCATCCCGGGCCAGAAGCAGAGGCACCGGGGGCAAGGCAGGAAGGAGCTGGGCACTAAGGCCCCACCGAGCAGCCCCGGGCAAGTCTCCGGAGCAGAACCAGGAACACGGGCTGGGGCTACCATGGTGCTGACCGAGGGGGTTTGCGGGGCCTTCCTGGCCATGCCCTCTGCCGGAGTACATTTGCTCTCCCCCTCCAACCCTCCCCACTTTGTTCTTGAACAAGTGATGGGCCCAATGCCACACGGCTCTGACCCGCGCACCACACGTCCAGATCCCAGGAAGAAAGCCACCCAGAAAGGCTCACCATCCAGTGCCTCAGTCCATCACCACGCACTCCCTGGTCCTGCCTGTTCCCTGAGGGTGGGTTTCACCCCCCAGCACACCCACCTATCCCTTCCCCCCACTCACACCGAGGCCCCCTGAAGTTAGGAATTCTCCATAACCTGTCTCAGTGCTCAGATGTGCCCACTGTCACAGGTGTCAGAGCCCAGGAACAGATGGCAGGGCCCCTCCAGGGGAAGGGGGCGGGGCGCCAGAGCACAGGGTCAAGAAACCAGCAGAGAAGGCACAAAACGAATTGCAAGACCAAGTACAGAGTGGCCACGGTGGGGGAAAGAGATGGTGGGGGGCGGGGAGGGGCGCTGACCACCCAGAGCCCAGAGGGTTCCTGCAGGATGGCTCAGGGACGGAGGCAAACTACAACAAAGGCCAGGCGGGTCCTAAATGACCCACCAGCAGCACCTTTCAACTCCAGTACTTGACATCTCCTTAGCAGCCCACCCCCAAAGAGGAAAGGACCAGAAAACTCAAGAAAATCAATTGTTCCGAGACCCTTGTAGATCTATTTCAAGCCAACAGCTACACACTCACCCGAGTGTGCACACAGCTCACGGGCAGGGATGGACACAGCGCCAGCATGCATCCGCCAGGACACCTGCTCGTGTGTGTGCAACCACACCTCCGCCGCCCCCTTTGCTCCCGGGCAGTGACGTCCCCAGGGCAGGGCCGCCCGACCAAGGCGTCCCCCAGCACAAGAGGAGGAACTCCGGGGTTGGTCAAGCATCCAATCAGAAACCCGGAAAGACGGCCGGCGAGTTTCAGAAACCCCCGACTCAGGCGATCACAAGTGGAGTCCGAGACTTCCACACACTGTCCTTCAGGGTTCCAGAAAACAAACTGCAGAGAGGAGAGAGGCCGTCCTCGTCCTCGGCTCTCCCAGAGGTGGCGAGAAAAAGCTGACCAGCAAGTTGACAAACCCTCCCCAAGCCTCAAAAGGAAGCTATTATTTGAGAATTAGGGGAGTCATTAGCTCTCAGATGGCGGCGATAAAAGCCCACAGAGTCATCTAATGAGCCCGTTCCAGGGGCTTTCTCCAGCCTGAGGCATGGCACCCAAGCCTTAAATGCATCCCAGTATCCTCAGACCCCAAGACAGAGCCAGAACCCAGTGGGACCCAAGGGAACTTTCTGAATAAATGCCATTGACAGAAACACATGGGAAAGAACACACAGCGCACGCGGTAGCATCCCTGGATTCCATGGAACACGACCACCTTCTCGCTAGTTTCCTAACTCGGCAAACAGCTCCCCAGGTGCGCCCGAATTAGGAAAAGAAAAGCGTCCTACCCCATCCAAACAGATGGGACGCACCAAAGCGCGGCCCAGGCCTCCCGCACCCCGGGGGGTGGGGGAACCATCCCGTGTAAAGCCTTCCACCGCGCCCAGGTGGACGCGCACCCCAATGCACCTGGTGTCACCGCGCCCACCGGGCGCACACCCAGGCCCTCGCACATTCCCCGGGCAGGTCCCTTTCAGAATGAATCCGTGCCCCAGCTCCCACGGGGAAGGGACGCGACGGGACGGCCTGAGGAGGTCGCCACGGGAGCGATTCCACAATCTACTTCTACGGAGAAGAGGGTCTTCGGGATGGCGACGGGGCTCGGAGGGGGAGGCACTGAGGGGACGCGTCCGCAAGCAGCGAGGTGCATACCAAGTGGATACGGTTTTTAATTTCAAAAATCCAGACTACACGGGGGCAAGTGTGGAAGCCGCGACGGCGCGGCGTGTCGCCTCGGGGCGGGGGTGGAGGGCAGCGACGGCCACGGCCGGGGCC
>NC_043711.1:3273949-3283490 GCF_006229205.1 Suricata suricatta | reverse complement strand
TTTTTTTTACATTAGAGCACCTCAATAGGGCAACAGGAATATTTTGGGGTTCACCAGACAATTCCACTTTTCTGTTTGAAGGTTTGCATAATAAAATGTCAGGAGAAAAGCATAACCTTTGCCATTTAATTAAAAAGTGTCCTATGCAAAGTAGGAAGGCAACGCTCAGAAGTTTCACGTGGACAAATTCACATGGGGATAAATCACCTGGCTTTTCCCCGCATCTCTGCAGACAGGTGCGAGCCGGTGAAAGGCCAGAACTGGGGGCCACGTTGGCCTCTCTCCCTGGACAAGCCAGAGGGGCCTTCTGCACCAGCCTCGGGCTGAGAGAAAGGGAGACAGAATCCCAAGCAGGCTCCGCAGCGCGGGGGCCCAAACCCATGAACCGTTAAGATCGTGACCTGAGCCAAAACCAAGAGTCAGACGCTTAAATGACTGAGCCCCCCCCCCCCAGGTGCCCCGGGTGTGGGCTCATTTCTAACTGGTCTGCGCCTTCCGGGCTGGGACTCCCCTCCCCTACACAGGCCAGTCTACTGCACATAAACAAGAGATGGTTGGAAAGGTATCATCTCTTTTGTGTTTAAAAGCAATTCCTTTTTAGAAGTGCATTCAGAGGAGGAATCCTAGGGTTCGTTTCGCTCCAAGTATGTATCACACTCGACGTACATGTAGATTTCACATTTTTGAACACACACAAATATGCACACACCAGACCACCGCTCACATCTGCTTGTTTACTAAGGTGTGAGACAAAGTGGTAACTGGATAAACGAACGGGAACGGATAGAGAAGCGGCGCGCGGCAGTGTGCACGGCGCCGTCCTCCCTGCGTTCTTACGGTCACACAGAACTAGGGGTGTGCCCGGCTTGTCCTGGGGCAAGCCACGTGACCTCCAGGACTCAGCGGCAAAACGCAAACTGTACTGAAGGTTCTGCTGAGGCTCATCCTCCGGTACGGAGACGTGCAGGTGCACAGGTGACACCTGAACGTGTTAACCCCCATGTAATCCAACTGTGTCTTTTGACTTTTTTTTTTTTTTGGCCATGTATTGTTTTGAAATGTTCCAAAGGGATCACGAGCCGATTTTAGATTTTCTAACCTGGAATGGAGGAAAGGAAGGTACAAGCTTTACATTAAAAACTCAATGAGGGGCGCCTGGGTGGCTCAGTCAGTTAAGCATCTGACTCTTGGTTTCCACTCAGGTCGAGGTTCGTGGGTGTGAGCCTCACACTCAGCCTCTGGGCTGATAGTGTGGAGCCTGCCTGGGATTCTTTCTCTCTCTCAAAATAAATAAGCTAAAAAAATTATTTTAAAAAAAAGTCACCCAGGTGGGGGCAGTCAGTTAAGCGTCTGACTGCTGATTTCAGCTCAGGCCATGATCTCGTGATTCATGGGTTCGAGCCCCGAGTCGGGCTTTGCGCAGATAGCCTGCAGAGCCTGCTTGAGATTCTCTCTCTGGCCCCTCCCCCCACTTGCACATAAAACTCTCACAGAAAAAAAACTTTAAAAAATCACAAAAAAGTCACCCAGGTGTATTTCAAAAGGTAACCACCGCACAATGGAGTATTACTCAGCCTTAACAGGAGGCAGTGTTCACACGTGAAGACCCCGAGCCCACGACGCTCCGGGAGGGACCCAGACGCGAGGCCACACGGGGTGAGTCCACGTGCCTGAGTCCACGTGCGTGACACATCCCAAACAGGCTCATCCACGGACGGGAGGGGGCCCGTGGGGCTCATACCAGGGGTGGAGGGCGGGATTCCCTTTCAGGGTGAGAATGTTCTGGAACTACACCTGTGCTCTCTAAACGGGTGACCTGAGGCCGACGTGAGGTGTGTTTCAATAAGGCAGTTACGTAACAACAAAAACCGAACCAGGAGGGAAATACGCCTAAGCTCGGGATCGTTTCTGCATGCCGACTCCACAGATACGCTTTCCCGGGTTTTGCTAATTTTTAACAGAGACATTGTCCTTAACTTTTAAAATGAGAGGAACATCCAAAAAGCGACCAATCTCCACGCACCCACCTCGGTGCGCTCTGCCCTGGGTGGGGCCGGACGGGGACGGCGGTGCTGTTTTCTCTGCGTGTTCACACTTGACCTTTGACATGGATTCATCTGCCACGGAAAGGACCCGTTCAAGAGGTGTGCAACTCGAAGGATGCAGGTATATCCACAGAGGGGCGAGGCCATCAGCAAACCTAGAACATTCTCCTGGCTCCACGAGACAGCCCTGCCCCTTCCGCTCTCTGCCCCACCCCCAGCATGATTTCAAGGGCACACTTGACACACTTCAAGGACCAAACAGGGCACCAAGTCGGATCTGCCCGGGGTTGACAGAAGGTGTAGGGAAGAGGCGGCTGGGCACCGCCCCCCCTTGCACAACTCCACTGCCCCCTTCCCTGCAATGCCTGTTAACCCCGCCCGCCCTTGACCTCCCACTTCTGCTGCAGGGCCGTGGTGGGCGCTAGACTTCCCCAGGCCAGCAGAGACCGCGCTGGGATCACGTGACTTCGGGCCACGCTCCTGTAAGTGGGAACAGGGCCGCTCACCTTGGGGAGCGGGAAGCCAGCCCTGGGTCCAAGCCGGGAGGCGGGATCGGGCCCCTTGGCTTGGGTTTGCGGCCCTGTGAAGGTCCGGACCCAACACGGCACACGCCTTGTCGTCAAGTCTGTCCTCCCCTCCGGAGAGGGGGGACGCCCCCGTCCAGGCCTGTCCCCTGGGGCCCTCTCAAGAGGAGAATAGGAAATGCTGGGAACCAAAGAGGTCCCTGCCTGGCCGACGGCAGAGCCACTTTGCCAACAGAAGACACGACCCACTGCGTCTGTAAAAGGCGTTTATTCTGAGAATCTAAAATTTGGACAAAGAATATTGAACTGTTTAGAAAAGGCCTACACAGGATTTTGTTGTTTCTCCCTAATACATTAACAACCTAGTAAGAGGAAAAAAGAAAGACTTTTTAAAACGATACCGCTCCAGTTTGTCTGCAGTTATGGGATTTAAAATATTCCTGTTCTATTGAGGTAAAAGCTGCAAACTTTGGTAAAGTTAGAAAAATTAACAAATCATTCCCAAAAAAATACAAAACCGAAAAGGAAAAAAACAAAATCATGAAACACAACCAAACCCTAAGTTATAGCTTTCTTGGTACATATACAATAACTACAAAAAAAATTTCATTCAGAAAAAAGTACTTAAAAAAACCATTCCCTCTTAGAATTCTCAATCGGGGAGTTGAAAATTCAGCGGGAAGGAGGGACACAGATGGAGCCGGCCCCGCCCACCCGCCGGGGACCGGGAGGACAGGCCAACCACAGCTCCAGGACCTGGTCGGCATTCTCAACAATTCAGTGCTAAAAGAGAGGCCCACGTTTACAACAAAAGAAAAGACCCAAAGGCACTTGAACATGGCTTTGAACGTTCGCTTCCACGGCGCACCAGACCAGCCAGCCCCGCGCAGAGGGGTCTGGAGGCGGCGGCTCCTGGCCGCTCACCGGGGGGCAGGGGCTCTGCGTGCAGGGCTGCCGCGTGAAAGCGAACTTGGGGGGTGGCTTCCGGGCTGGAGGGGACTCTTCCTCTTCCAGCCACACCCGGGCCACCAGCAGGCACCGGGTCAGGGAGATGCGCTGGCTTTCAAGGTCGGAGGCCAAAGTCATGCACCTGGAGAAAGATTGTTCTGGGCGCCCGGGCGCCTTCTTGCTCGGCTGCGGTGGCAGGAACTTCTGGGAACTTGGCGTCGGGGACACAAGCAGCCTTCACGCCAAGGCGTTTTGAATTCCATCTTCGGGAAAAAGACTTTTGTTTGTTTGTTTTTGCTGATAAACTGCAGGCTTTGTATTTTTTTTTAAAACCAAAATACAACACTGAGGAGTCCAACTTTCTTTCCTTCTTTCTTCGAGCCAGAATAAAAACTCCGGAAAACGAACAGGTTAAAAAATAAAACAACCAGGAGGACAAGGCTTTTTAGGGAGTGGAGGGAAAACTACCTGTTTAAGTTAAGCCCACTAAAAACACGAGGCACAAAGGCCCCTGGGACACGCGGTTTGAGACGCACTCCCGGCGAGGAGCGCCGCCATCACCGGCCGCTGCCGTAGCCGGGGAAGAGCTGGCTGAGCACGGCCTGCAGCGGCTGGTTCACGGGCATGGCGGGGCCGCGGCCCAGGTCACGGCGGCAGGCCGGGCAGCTGAACACCTGCGCCCTGAAGGACCGGTCCAGGCAATCCTGGGACAGAGGGAGGGAGGGGAGTGAGCGGCACCCTCCCAGCCGGCCACCGTGCCCCCCAAGGACGGAGTCTGCAACAACTACTGACTTCCCCCAGCGTCCAGAGGCTCCTCCCGACCGGCAGGCTCTCTACCGCTAGCCTGGCCTCCCCGGGGCCGCTCAGACTCCAAGCTCATCCTGGCCTCCAGGCCCCGGCACTTAGGTCACACTGCCGATCAGGTCTGTCCTCTGGCTCTCCTGCCGCTCAGGCCTCGGCTCAAGCACCTCCTCAGAGGACCCTTCCCTGATGACGCTCGAGGATCAGACGCAGTCCCCACCCTACTGTTTTTATTTTTGAGAGAGCGCAAGCGGAGGAAGGGCAGAGAGAGGGAGACACAGAATCTGAAGGTGGCCCTGCACGGCCGGCACAGAGCCCGACGCGCGGCTCAAACTCACGACCTGGGAGATCAGGACCTGAGCTGAAGCCAGACACTCAACCGACTGAGCCCCCCAGGAGGCCCTCACCCAGAGGACACCTTCCACCTTCCAGGAATCATCTTCTACTCATGTCCTTGTGCGACACAGACTAGGTGCTCCTACCAGCACCAAGCACGGGACCCCGCACATAGCTCATGTCCCACAAACGTGTGCTGAGGGCAAGAAAGGGGGAAGGCAGGAGCTCTGGCCCAGAGCCAGACTTGCGGGTTCAAACTCTTCTCATCGGAGCGACCCTGGAGGAGAACGCCGGGTGGGCAAGGCCAGCTGCCCGCGCTCAGAAACGGCCGGGTACATGGCGCCTGGGACTCCGCTCATGGGGACATGAGCGCCCAGTGGCTGCAGACACCTGAAGGACGGCATTGCGCGACTGGGGGAGCGGACAGATGTCAATGCGGGGGAGAGCCTGCTAGCGGCCCAGCACGCCCAGCCGCCGTGGGCAGGCCGTGGGCTCACTTCCAGCTGTGGGAGCCCCAAGTCCCGCCCGCCCAAGTCTACAGCCTGGGTTCCGGGGACGGAAGGCAGTTCTTCCTGCTCAACACGACTGCCATTCAGCTCCACTACGCACAGCGGCCGGAAGATGGAAACTCCCCAAGGGTCCATCCACACGCTGGGATGTGATCCAGCCTCACGAAGGAGGGATGTCCTGCCACCTGTCACCGCGCGGACAGACCTGGAGGACACCGTGCGCAGTGACAGAAGCCAGACACGTCCTGCGTGACCCCACCCACAGGGGTCCCTAGAGGCGTTCCCTCCGCAGAGAGCGAGCAGATGGTGGGAGCCGGGGGTGGGGAGTCTGCTTCAGGAGGACAGGGTCTCTGTCCGGGGAGATGGAAAGTTCTGGAGATGATGGCGAGGGTGGCTGCATGACAGTGTGGGTGTGTGTGACGCACCTGAGCTGTGTGCTGGGAGACGGTGAAGATGACCCTCCTTATGCTGTGGGTATTTGACTAAAATAAAATAATTTTTCAATAAAGTAAAACCAAACTCAGGGCGCCTGGCTGGGCAGCTCAGTCGGGTAAGTTCTGACTTCGGCTCAGGTCACAATTTCACAGTTTGTGAGTTCAAGCCTTGCGGCCAGCTCTGTGCTGACAGCTTGGAGCCTGGAGCCTGCTTGGGATCCTTGGTCTCCCCCACTCCCCTCCCTTGCTTGCTCTTTTTCTCTCAAAAATGAATAAACATTAATGAAAACAAAACACAACAAAACCCAGATGCTGAGACATGGGGGCCAAGCCCCTCCCTGCCCCAAGGCTGAGGCTCCTGCCAGTGAGCAGCGACAGGGCCAGCACCCCTCCGGCTCCGCTGACGTGCTCACTACCACACTCCCCACTCCCCCCACGCCGTCTCTGTGGCCTGACCCTCTGCGTGGGAGGTGGCCTGCGTGCTGGCCCAGACCACCCCAGCACCTGTCGCCTGGGCCTGTAGGGGTCTCTGCATTCGTCTGCAGAGTCAGCTGCGGCCCAGAGGGGTCGGCTGGGGGGCTTTCCCAGGCCACACAGCAGGGAGGGGCAGGGCCTTGCTGGGCATGCAGGCACCGCATCCCGAACACCCAGCTGCAGAGACTGATGAGGCCGCAGGGCAGGGCGGCGGGGCCCAAGGACAGAAAATTGAAGGGCCTGACCCACCACACTGCTCAGTGATCTGAGTCCCTCCACCACCCAGGTGTGAGAGCTAACACTGAGGCCTGCACCGAGACGGCCCCAAGGCAAGAGAGGACCCAGCGACTCAGCCAGGGACACCGTGCAGAGTTCCTGCCGACCGACTCTGAGCAGAAGACCCCGCAGAACGACCACAAGCAGCCCACGGAGCGACTCTGCCTCCAGGGGACACCGTGTGGCCTGGGACAGCTGTGGCTATCAGGACCGGGGGAGGGGGGGGGGGGGGCCTTGGGTAACCAAGTGGGCAGATGCTGCCTGACCACCCCCACCCCCGCAGTGCCCGGGATGCCCCCGTCCACCCGGGCGCAGCCCCCTCCCAGGCTCTCCTCCAGCCCAGCCGCCCGGAGACTGACTACCGTCCGGTCCCGCCTCCACACCCACCTGCCGCCCTGCCGAGGCTCCTGCACCTGCCGGCCTGCCCACCTGGGATACCACCTCCTCTAGGAAGCCCTCCCTCCTGCTCCTTTGGGGCCCAGCACCTCACACCTCTCCATCCCTGGCCATTGGCCCCCTAATCGTCACTTGCTACAACCAGACACTGGGCCAGGACTGCCACCCTCCTTCCTGCCCTGAACCCCCGGCCGTGGGAGGCTGGAGAACGTTCTGGGGGAGGAGGATCTGATGGCCTGCTGGAGGGACAGGCACGGGCCACTATGGCTTAAGGTGGCAGGAGGTAGGCAGGGGTGGCCCAGGTCCCGAGTTTCTTCCGCAGCAGGCTGGGAGCACAGGAGGGTGCAGTGCACGGCAGAGGGTGACAGGAGCCCGGGATAAAGGCCGGGAGGCACGTAGGGAACCACGACCAGCCCCCGGGAGCTGGGAGCTCGAGGCAGCAAAGCTACCAGGCAGGGGGCAGCGGCACGGGGCAGGCCATCCCTCAGGGTCCCCCACTCCCGCTCACCTTGCACACGTTATGCTGGCACACGGTAGTGACGGGGCGGAACACTAGTTCCTGGCAGCAGATGCACTGGAACGTCTCCTCCACTTTACTCAGAAATTTCTGGAACTGAAGGAAGACAGCACGTGAGCCGAACCCACCACTGCCTGTATCAGGGCAGCAGCTGCCCCAGGTGCACCCACGAGGGGCGGAGACAGCTGTGGCCCAGTCACCCTGAGGCCGGGAGGGGCGGCCGGGCCACACCATCTGTGGGTCCCGAGCAGTCCTGACGGCGGTCCTGCAGACGTGCGTTCCTTCCTGTGACCAATGGGCACCGGGTGCCTACTGCACATCAGGGCCCAACGTGGGGGGGCACATGGGAAAAACCCTGTCAACGTGGAGCTCGGAGGCCAGGGACGACGGTGGCGGGGGACCCGAGATGGGCCAGGCGGGGGCAGAAAACGCCACAGCAGAGCCAGGAGGGTGGCAGGGAGCCGGGGAGGGCCTGCCCCAGAAGGCTCTAGGGGACGGGGACGGGGACCTGGAAGACGCACGGCCAGCTGAGTCACGGCCCCCGGGACGCCACGCGTGTTCCCTCAGGAGGCTAATGGGGCCTGCAGATGGGGTTAAGGCCCCTGAGACGGGACGCTGTCCTGAGTGACGGGGGAGGCCCCATATCATCACAAGGGTCTCTGTGAGAGGGAGGCAGTGCCCCCAGACCCTGGGAGGCCCGGGAAACGGGTCCGCCCTGGGGCCCCCCAAAGCAGACAGCCCTGCCCACACCCGGCCTAACAGATTTGTGCCATCTGGGCTTCCAGGCCTTCGGTCGTGGTCACGGCTGCCCCGGGGTCCTGTGCACGAGCGCTATGGGGACCGTGAGGGCAAAGCCCCCGAGACAGGACGACCAGGACCAAGAGCCTGGAGGGCTCAGCCAGTTCCGCACTGGACTCCCGGCCGTGTTCTCGGGATCCCACGACTCAGAAGTTCAATCCCCACGTCGAGCTTGGCACGGACAGTGTGGAGCCTGCTTGGGATTTCTGTCACTCGCTCTCTGCCCCTCCCCTGCTCGCCCACTCACAAAACAAACTCAAAAAGGAAAGAAAAGAAAAAAAAGGAGAGGGTCAGCGGACAGGCTCTGGGTTGCATGCCGGGCCGCGGAGTCAGGCACCCGCCTGCGTTCAGCACACTCGAGGCAGGAGGCTGGAAACGGACGGGCTTCGGCGGCTCCTTAGCGAGCCGAGTGCAGGGCGCCCCGGGGACTGGCAGTCCACGCTGGGGCCGCGCCCGGGGAGGGAGGCAGGGGGCACATGGTGCCGAGGCAGAGGCAGCACTGTGGCCGCGAGCCGGGCCACGCGCACACCCAGTGCGACCCCCACACGCTGGGTATTCCTCGGCCCCGGGAAGGACGTCCCGCCGCCTGCCACCACGTGGACGGACCCGGAGGACACCATGAGCAGCAACGCAGAAGGACACGTCCTGCGTGACCCCACTCACAGAGGTCCCCGGAGGAGTCCCGTCCACAGAGACAGAGAGTGGAAGGTGGGGGCCAGGGATGGGGGACGGGGTGGGGAGTCAGCACTTCAGTTTGGGGAGATAGAAGGTTCTGGAGACGGATGTCAGGGCAGCCGCATGACAGGGGTGGGGGTGCCTGGTGCCGCTGAGCCGAGCCCTGAACGAGGGGACTCCCCCATCCACCACAGCAACGAGGACACGGGGGGGGGGGGGGGGGGGGCGGCACCCACCGGGCCGTCTTTGAGCGACTTGAGGATCTCGCCCCACAGCTTCGCGTTGCTCTCATCCTCCCTGATGAGGCTGCTCTGCTGCGCCGTGAGGCTGTAGGGCTCCACCTTGCTCTTCTTAGGCGTCCCTCGCGGGGACCCGGCGCCAGCCTTGCCACCTGTGGGGGCCGAGCCAAGCGGTGAGCGCGGGCAGCCACGCACGCAGGAGGACGCCGCCCCCAGGGACACCCACCTCCGGACTTGCACTTCCGCTTGCCCTTGCCCTTCTTGGGGGACGTGAATTCGTCATCGTCCTCATCCTCGTCGGCCTCCTTGGCCTCCCGCTTCCTGTTCTCCTTCTCCTTCTCCCTCCTGGCCAGGGCCTCCAGGTAGCCCTCCGGGTACTGCGGGACGGGCAGGTCGGGCAGTGAGACGCACGGGGTCCGGGGACCCGGGGCTGCCGCCTCGGCCCGTCGACATCCCATCCCTGGGCCCCACTCTGGCCTCCGAGCCGTGGACTCCTCCCAGCTGAGCCTCCAGGGAGCCTCAGGCAAATAAATCTCAACTGTCAAACTCACAGGCTCAAAGGGCTGAGG
>NC_043711.1:3267085-3273849 GCF_006229205.1 Suricata suricatta | reverse complement strand
GGGGGGAGGCCGTGGAACAAGGGAATGCAGAGGACACTTCACAGCAGACTGAGCAAGTGAGGGAGTCTAATTATCACCCTCACTATTTACTTTTGTTAAAGGTTTCTTTTTGAGAGCGAGCGCGCAGGGGAGGGGCAGAGTGAGAGAGGATCTGAAGCAGGCTCAGCACAGATCGGGATGCAGGGCTCAAACCCACGGCCCGTGGGATGATGGCCTGAGCAGAAGCTGAGCGCTCAGCCCCCCGGGCCCCCTGGCCCCCAGGCGCCCTGACCACCTGGCTTAGCAGTGGGCAAACGCTCCCCACGAGGCGCCGGGCTGCAGGATCCGCGGCTCCAGAGCCGGCAGAGCCCAGAAGGGAATGAAGGGGCGTGGCTCGGCCCCCAGAGAACCTCACTTACAACAGCGACGCGGCCCCGAGGCCCTTGCTCTCCAAGCCGGTCAGAGGAGCCGGGGGCTCCTCCGGGCCCGACAGGCACCACCGGATCAGAACCGCACGTCCACGGCCCCGACGGTCCTGTGGGACTCGCGGCGTCCCAGCCAGAGACCGTCACGCTTCCTCAGCGACATGAACGCCAAGTCACAGACACTCCAGGAGCCGGGGTTCCGTCCCCCGGCTGCTCCCCACCACTCCTCAGCCTCCGAAATTCTCCAGGGTACAAGCACGTTCAAAAGACTCTTCAGCGACCCCCCCAGAGGGGAGGCGCTCTCTAATCTCAGTAGTAATTAGGATTCCGTGAACAGCCCCGCATGGCCTTATCTGCTGTAGAGACAGCGTAGTTACGGGCAGCGAAGGCGCGCCCCGCGCCCCACCGAGTGAACCCTGGGAGACGGCAGCCCCGGCGGTGGGGCGGAGGCGAGCAAGTCTCCGAGGGGGCACTCCGCCCTCCCCACAGCACCGCGGTTCAGGGGGATTGCTTGGAGGCCGCATGGAGCCCGGCGCAAAGAAGAAACGGCCTTCCACGCGGATCTCGCACAAACCCCTCCGGGAGCACGGCTCTAACGAGGAAGCGTGGCTCTCCGCCCTCAGCCGAGCACCCACCACCTGCCGGCCCCTGAAACGCACCGAAGAATCCGCACGGTGAGGCCACAGGTGCAGCCAGGGGCTCAGAAATTGCCCACGGTCATCGCAGACACGGGGACAGCTTCTGGCCGAGAAGGCAGCTCCGACCGGCCGGGTTCCCCCTGCCCAAGGCTCCCCGTGGCGGGCTCGGCCCATTCCCAGCACCCGGCCAGGGGACGGGGCCCCGCACGGGCCGGCAGGACGCACCTGCATGGTGAGCCCCAGCTTCTTGATGCGGTCCTTCCCCTCCTTCGTCCAGGGCCCCGGCTCAGTGTCGTCCCTCCGCAGCAGGTAGCGCCACACCAGGAAGCCGGATTTCCCCTTCTCCGGCCAGTACCTCACGACCTGCGGTAGGCGCGGTCAAGGTCAGCAGCGTGCAGGCTGGACAGGGCAGGACGGGCCGCAGGGAGCCGCACGGGCGCTCACCTTGTAGATGCCGTCATACCGGTTGCCCTCGGCGGGGGCGTACTTGCTGTGCTTCCGGCCCTTGACGTTCCGCACGACCCGCACCGGCTTGCCTGACCGCCAGTCCTTGGCCTCGGCCCCCTTGCGGTCGTTGATGGGGGCACTGCAGTTGAGGGCCAGCGCCCTGCAGGGAGAGCCAGGGCCCCGTGAGGCAGAGGCTGGGGGGCATCCCCCGAAAGAGAGGCTCACGCTCTCACCCCCAGGACCTGTGACTGACCTCCAGAAAAAGGGTGTTGCAGACGGGGATCAAGGTCAGAGATCGGAGTGGGCTAGTGGGGCCTGAAATGTCCTCATGGGAAGAGGGTAATGGGGGGAGCCCCCGGGGGGCTCAGTCGGCTAAGCATCTGACTCTTGGTTTCGGCTCGGGGCACACGGAATCTCGTGGTTCCGGAGTTCGAGCCCCGGGATCGGGCTCTGGGTGGAGGACGGTGCAGAGCCCACTCGGCCTTCTGTGTCTCTCAGTCTCTCTGCCCCTCCCCCACTTGCTGTCTCCCTCAAAATAAATTTTAAAACCTTTTACGAAAATTACTGTAAAAAACACAGGAAAAGGGTAACGGAGGCACAGCACCCAAGGCAGGAGGCCACGTGGAGGCAAAGGCTGGAGGGCCACCCACGAGCCAGGGGACACCAGAGACCGCCGGCAGAGGCTTTGGGGGGGGCTTCCCCCACAGGCTCCACAGGAAGCACGGCCCTGCCGACCCGGATTTCAGGGTGGGGGCTCCAGAGCGACGCAGGAACAAACCCACCCACTCATGGTGTGTTCCCACAGGAGCCACCACGAGGAGCTGCGCGAACCCAGGCAGGGCCGACCCACCGAGGGCTCGGAGGCCCCGGACAAGCAGACCGGGGGTCAGGCTCAGCACGGACAGCGTCTCCGCGGCTCAGGAGAGGAGAGCGGCGGACACACACTTCCCACGGGTCACTGCAGACACGTGTGTCCCGCACGCATCCCCCCGCGGGCTCAGGGCGGGCTCGCAGCCGCCCATCTCTCCTGAACAGGGGCCTCAACGGCCCGACAGCCCACAGTCCACCAGACCGGCCGTGCAGCAGCGCACGTTCCCCCTTCTTGGAACTTACTTATTCTGCAATTTTTTTAGATTTAATGATCCGAGAGCGAGGAAGAGGGAGAGAGGGAGAGGACGTGCACTCGCACAAGCAGGAAAGGGGCAGGGAGGGCCCCAAGCAGGCTCCGTATCACCAGTGCAGAGCCCGACACGGGGCTGGAACCCACGAACCTTGAGGTCATGACCTGAGCTGAAGTCGGAAGCTCAACTGAGTCCCCCAGGCCCCCCCAATTTTGCGACTGTAGATAACGGTATGATAAATATCACTATATACAGGGGCGCCTGGGTGGCTCAGCGGGTTAGACACCTGACTCTTAATTTCAGCTCAGGTCACGATCTTGCAGTTCAGGTGTTCAAGCCCCACATTGGGCTCAGTCCTGATACCATGGAGCCTGCTTGGAATCCTGTCTCCCCCTCTGTGCCCCATCCCCACTCACGCATGCGCTCCTTCTCAAAATAAAGTTTAAAAATAAAACCAAAAAAAAACAAAAATAAAAATACAATATAAAACCAAAAAACACATAGATGACTATGTGTAAAATTTTCACGCCCTTGTGTCTCACAAACCCATTTTCAAAGCGAGATTACAGGGCCGTGGATAACACTTTCAAGGCTCTCCATATGTATAGAGAAAGAACTTTCCAGGAAGATGGCACCCATCTGTATTTCTTTTGAGACAGAGAGAGACAGAGAGACAGAGAATCCCACAATGGACAGTGAGAGAGGGAGAGAAAGAAGTAAGGGCGGGGGACCCGATACAGGGCTCGAACTCACTATAGTTCCCATGAGACCATGACCTGAGCCAAAGTCAGAGGCTTAACAAAGTCACCCAGACGCCCCCCCCCCAATCTGTATTTCTGCCAACAGTGGAACACTAGTCTGGGTCTTGACATTTTAGAGGTTTTGGCCAATTTTATAGGGGAAATCAACAGAATCTTACCATTGCTTCTATCTGTATTTCTTCGATTACTAACACCGAATAAGATTTCGTGGTCGTTAGGGATGTGCATTTCTTTTGGGAATGACCTGTATGTCCTTTGCTATTCCCTATTAGTTCTCATTGGTATATAAAGAGCTGTTTCAAATTCAAGTACAACTACCATATATCGTGTTTGTAGTAGACTTCTCCCCCAAATAATCATCTGCCTTTTCACTTTACATACAGGTTTTGTTGATATAATTTATAACATTGAGGTCATCGCACTTCTGTTTCTTTGGTTTCATAATGCTTTTTGTGCTTATAAAGTCTGTCCCCAGCCTGCAGTAATCTCTGGCCCACTACTTGGTTTTGCAAATAAAGTTTTATTGAAACACAACCATGCTTATTCACTTACATGGGCCCTGTGGCTGCTTTCATGCCATGAGGGCAGCGTTGCATGGTTACAACAGAGACCGTGTGGCACGAAAAGCCAGAGATCTATAATGTGGCCTTTGAGAGAAAAACTTTGCTTCAACACAGCTGAAGGACTTTAGCAAACAGAAGGGAAAAAACAGATGTTTGTCATCCCTACATATTACCACACTCTTTTTTATGGCAGACTTTCTTTAACGTTTATTTTTGAGAGACAGACACAGACACAGAAAGAGAGAGAGAACGCACAGGTGAGCAGGGGAGGGGGACCGAAGGGGAGATAGGATCCAAAGCAGACTCTGTGCTGACAGCAGAGAGCCCGACCGATGTGGGGCTTGAAATCAGACTGTGAAATCATGACCTGCGTCAAAGTTGGCCTAACCCACCGAGGCGCCCCTCCACCCACCACTCTCTTCCTGGGACTCTAATGTCCTCACCAGGACACCCCAAAACAGAACCAACCCGCACCCCCGCCCCCGCCCCGCGCAGCCGCCGGAGGACAAGGCGGAAGCACGCTGGCGGAGAAACAAGAAAAGCCATTTCTCCAAACCTGTTGGTGTTGGTGAGCTTCTGGTCACAGGACTGCTCCGCGGTCCGCTTGTTGCCGGAAAGATCTCTCCCACCGCTGCCCGTGTACGTGAAAGAGTTCCCGTGGTCCTGGAACCGAGGACGGGCTGAGCCTCCTCACAGGGGAGGACGGACTCCCCCGAAAACAAGCCCACACCCCCGCGAGGGTGCCCACGATCCAGGACCCAGAGAAAGACGCGTGCAGACAAGAACTTGGAGAAATCGGGACGCCGGGCAGACCCAGAAAGAACGCAAACCGGCGCGGCCACGATGGAAAATGGCACGAAGGCGCCTCAAAAAGTTAAAACCAAGATCACCACACGACGCGGCAGCCCCCCTTCCGGGTCTGCCCCCTGAAGAACTGACGACGGGCTGGAAAAGACGTGCGCACGGCCACGTTCAGTAAACGTGCAAACCGCCCAAGCGTCCGCCCGCCGATGCAGGATTCACGTGTCCGTCCACATGCTGGGATGTGACCCGGCCTCGGGAAGGACGACCTGCCACCGCGTGGGCGGACCCGGGGGACACTGTGCGCAGTGACAGAACCACAGAAGGACACGTCCTGTGTGACCCCACCCACAGGGGCCCCTAGAGGCGTCCTGTCCACAGAGACAGAGTGGACGGTGGGAGCCGGGGTGAGGCAGGGGGCGGGGGGTCCGTGCTTCACGGGGACAGTCTCACGGAAGGTTCTGGAGACGGATAGTGGGGGTAGCTGCAGAACTGGGTGTGTGTGTGTGTGTGACGCCCCTGAGCCGCATGCTGGGAGATGGTGAAGATGACAACTTTTATGTGTACTTCCCACAATTTGTTTAAGAATCTGGAACATTCCCTCCCCTCCCCCCCCACTCACCACGTCATCCTCGTACCCGCCAGCCAGGACCAGGGAGTAAGCCCCGTCGTTGCTCCGGCCGTGGATGCCCGCCACGTGAGGCCGGTGGACCCCCGACTCGCTGACCTACGGAGACCGCCGAGAGGTGACGGCACCTTTGGGACCGGCCGCTACGGGGACCCTCAACCCCGCCCCCTCGCTCCTCCCATGTCCACAGCCAGCAGCCGGGGTGTCCTCGCCCGGGAGGAGAGCCTCGCCCCCGAGCCCCCGAGTCTGGCCTGCAGCCCGGCCCTGCCACCCCTCGCCCAGCCGCGGGGCCGTGAGGGTCCAGAGCACGTCGGCCAAGCCCCGGAGCCCAGGACTCGGGTACCTGGACTCTGAACCGCCACATGGTGCCCACGGGGATGCCCGGGATGGGGCCGTAGTGGTTGGAGGGGACGATGGTGCACTCCTTGGTGCGGCCCACGCACGCCATGCCCTGTCCGTCAGAAGCAGAGGGAGAGCGGAGTGAGCGCCCGCGGGGGGAGGGGGGAGGGGGGAGGGGGGGGCGGCGGGGGCGGCCTCACCTTGCCCCAGTCCCGCTGTGAGGAGGACGTGGCCGACGCCATCTTCGCCTTCTTCTTGCTCTCTTTCAGCTTCTCCCCCGCCAGCACCACCTCGCTGGCGTCGTTCCGACACTCAGGGCAGTACCTGTGACCGCGAGGACGTCACCTCCTGCCCACACCCGCCCCGGGCTGGGCGCCGCAGGCACGCCAGCTCGCCGACCCCTGCCATCCTGTGCCGGGCGGGCGGCGGGGCATTTAAATTTAAATTCCTGAACGTTAAACGAGAAGTCCAGCTCGGGCATGGCCAGTGACCCCAGTGGGCACCGTGGAGCGAGGACATTCCCCTCGTCACGGAACGTCAAACTGGACGCCCCCCCCCCCGACGAGGGTAAATCCAGCTGCAGTAAGGGACACACACGGGACCCGACGGCACCTGCTCGCTGCCGGGGACTCGGTTTCCCCACCGTGAAGAGGGCCGGGTGTGCGGACAGCCACACGAGCGGCACCGACAACCCATGACCGGCCGGGCTCCCCAGCCCCGGCCGCACCCGTCACCACCTGCCCGCCCAGGACAGGAGTGGGGTGGCCGTCGGGACCCCCCCCACCCCGGTCCCGCCGCTGCGCCGCGGGAGCCCTCACCACTCCTCCTCCTTGGGGACGCTGCTGAGCGGGGGGCGCAGGCAGTAGGTGTGGAAGGCCATGTCGCACTCGTCGCACAGCAGCTGCCGGTCCGGGTCCTGCTTGCCGCCGCACAGGTGGCAGGCGCACACGCGGCACAGCCTGCGCTCGTTGTCCTTGCAGTGCCGGCAGGAGGGCCCGCTCTTCCCTGCGCAGGGGGGCGGCACGGGCTCAGCGGGCGGCCGGAGGCGGGAGGGCAGCCGCC
>NC_043711.1:3260865-3266985 GCF_006229205.1 Suricata suricatta | reverse complement strand
GGAGGCGGGAGGGCAGCCGCCGCCCCACCCCCGCCCGGCGGGCAGCACGCGGAGGGGCAGGATCCGAACTCACGTCTCATGGGGTTTTCCACCACGGGGCTCCCCTCGCCCGGGCGCTCGATCTTGAACACCTCGTCCACGAAGATGATCCGACAGTCGTTGAGAGAATTTTCCCTGCGAGGCAGGAGCCGTTAGAACCTTCCAGCAGGCCAACCGCTTGTAGAGGGGTTCAGGGGGACCCTGCCACCTAACACATTCTCAGAACACGTGAGCACCTCTGGCTCCAGTTCTCCCGGGGCTCCTCCCCTCGCCAGTTCAAGTCCCGCTAAATCAGAAACCAGGGGCGCCCGGGGGCTCCGTCGGCTGAGCGTCGGGCCTCGGCTCAGGGCCTGATCTCACGGTTCATGGGCTAGCGCCCCGCGTCGGGCTCTGTGCTGACGGCTCGGGGCCTGGAGCCGCTGCCAGTTCTCTGTCTCCCTCTCTCGGCCCCGCCCCCGCTCACGCTCTCCTTCTCTCAAAAGTAAACATTAAAAAAAGTGACGGAAATGACGGAACTCGTTCGATGTGACCTGGCCTACACAGAACATTACTTCCAGCCGTGAGGACCGTTACAGCCCCGGAACCAAGCCGCTTCACGTCCTTTCCCAGCAGCCCGCGCTGGCCGCGGCTCGACAGCACGAGAGGCACAGGACACCCGGGGAACAGGTGCGCACAAGGTGGCTGCGGGGACGCCGGGACACCCCAACTTGGCCTCCTCAACAGAGAGCCTGGGAAGGCCACGGGGAGGGAGCGGGAAGGCCCGGAGGCCAACAGTAACAGCAGCTCCCGACCCACCAGACGGCCGATCGGACGGAAGGGGAGGGGACTGGAAGACGAGCCGATGACCAGACACACGAAGAAATCGGGCCTGAGGCGCCGGCCAGCTCCGGCGGTGGAGCATGCGCCCCTCGACCGCGGGATCGTGGGTTCGAGCCCCGCATTAGACACAGACACGAGTTAAAATGAACAAATTAAAACCTGAAAACAATTATGATTCACCTTCATGTTGTGGGAACACCATCACACCTAAGTCTCTCAGGAGGAGTCACCTTAACGAAACGAACTGCAAGACTCATGTGGACGGGCGTTACCTGGGGACACGGGGGACACCTGAAGGAGACCCCGCGGCCAGCAGACTCGCCCTGACAGGGCGGCGAAGGAAGCTCTTCGCACAGGGAGCAAATCCTACAGGACGACGTCTTAGGAGCCAGAGGAGGAGAGAGAAACAAAGAGCAGGAACATGGGCACGTTGACAGCTTCTCCTCCGTGCGCGTTCTCGAAGTCACCAGGGGGCTGAAATGCAGAGCCCGACACCCACCGTCCTTGGGACGATGCGGGGACAGACACCAAGACAGCGTTCTACTCTTCGCCCCAAGTGGCAAAAGCGACCACCTGCATGCCACACGTTTACGGTGAAAGCAGAGAAACCGCTAAAGACCACACACTGCGCACGGGAGTCCACACGCAGGTCCGCGCTGGACCCGGAGGCGCGTCCGTGACCCCCGGGAAACGAAGCAAAGCCGCAGCGCCCTGGTGATTATGGCCGTGAGCGTGGACGGGCTCAGCCTGCCAAGTAAGAGACACAACGGCAAAGTGGATTAAAAAACAAGCCGTGTTGTGTCCCGTGTGTGAGAAGCTCACTTCAAATTCAACGACACAGGGTGACAGTCAAAGGGAAGCGAAGGACACGGCAAACTAACTTGAAAGAGGCAAGCAGGGGCCAGGGCGGCCAGGAGATTCAGAGGGAACTTAGAACACAGCGGAAAGACATTGGCCAGGAGGTCGCCACTGCCCGAAAGGGGTGTGCACCAGACAAGAGCCTTCCAGCCGTGCAGGGGACGCAGACACAGCCCCCAGCGCCTGGCCCCCGGGCTCCACGGGCACCTGACCGAGAACCAGACCATCAGCAGAGAGCAGCAGGGAGCAGCACCGGCCAACAGGCCTGAGGAGGACGTTCTGCCCAACAACACAATACACGTCTTTTCCCCCAAGGACCACAGAATAGTCACCAAGTGAGACCGTCGCCGGGGCCATAAAACAACCCTCAATGTATTTGGAAGTAAAATCACACAGACTATGTCGTCGGAGCATAATAAAGTCCAGTCAGAAATCACCAACAGGAGGACAGCTCGGAAGTCTCTAAACACTTGGGAAGGAACTCGATACTTCAAAAGAAGCCGGGATCCAAAGGGCAAGTTTCAAACGGGGGAAAAATACAACGGTGAAGAAAAAGAAAAAGAAAAAAAAAAAAAAACATAGCAAAGTAAATGGGAAGCAGTTAAGGCAGTGCCAAGAGGGAAATTTATAGCACTGAGTGCTGACATTAGAAAAGAATACATTGGGGTTCCCGGTGGCTCAGCCGGTTAAGCGTCCAGCTTCGGCTCAGGTCAGGATCCCATGGTTCGTGGGTTCAAGCCCCGCGTCGGGCTCTGTGCTGACAGCTAATTCAGAGCCTGGAGCTGCTTTGGATTCTGTGTCTCGCTCTCTCTCTGACCCTCCCCTGCTCGTGCTGTCTCTCTCTGTCTCTCAAAAATAAATAAAAAACAGAAAAAAGTTTTTTAAAAAGAAAAGAGAATATGGCTCAGATCAATAGTCTAAATGGCTACCTCAAGAAACTAGAAAGAGAAGAAAAATCAACCCAATGAAAGAAGGAAGAAAATTTAAAAGATGAAAGCAGGAGCGCCTGGTGGCTCAGTTAAGCATCTGACTTCAGCTCAGGTCATGATCTCATGGTTCACAGGTTCGAGCCCCGCGTCGGGCTCAGTACTGACAGCTCAGAGCCTGGAGCCTGTCTTTGGATTCTGGGTCTCCCTCCCTCTCTCTCTCTCTGCCCCTCCCCTGCTCACGCTGCCTCTCAAAAAATAAATTAAAAAGCATTTTAATTTAAAAAAAAGATGAAAGCAGAAATCAATGACATTGAAAACAAGAAAACATAGGGGTGTCTGGGTGGCTCAATCCATGATCTCACAGTATGTGGGTTTGAGCCCCGCATCGGGCTCTGCACTGACAGCCCAGAGACTGGAGCGGCTTCAGATTCTGTGTCTCTCATTTGTGCTCTGTCTCTCTCAAAATGTAAAAAATTAAAAAAAAAAAAAAAAGAAAAGAAAAAGAAAAAGAAAATACAGGGGCGCCTGGGCGGTTCAGTCGGTTAAGCGTCTGACTTCAATTCAGGTCATGATCTCACTGCTCATGGGTTCAAGCCCCACATCGGGCTCTGTGCTGACATTCAGAAAGAAAGAAAACAGAGACCAGCAATGAAGAAGCACGCTGGCTGTTCGCAGGAACGCAGCTGCAGCCCAGCCTGAGCCCCCGGACCTTCCCCTAAACGCCGGCATCAGCCTCTCCCCTGGTGTCCCTGCTCCCACGCTGCCCCCTACAGTCCATTCCTCTCTCGGCCAGAAGCTAGGCTTAACTTTTAATTTTTTTATATAGTTTACTTTTGAGACAGAGACCGAGCACGAGTGGGGGAGGGGCAGAGAGAGAGGGAGACGCAGAATCCAAAGCAAGCTCCAGGCTCTGAGCTGTCAGCACAGAGCCCGACACGGGGCTCGAACCCACGCACGGTGAGATCATGACCTGAGCCGAAGTCAGACGCTTAACCTACTGAGCCCCCAGGCGCCCCAGGGCTAGAATTCTTAACAGTAGATCAAAACATGGGTCTCCTGCACTTTCACACTCCCATGACTGCCTGCAACAGAGAATGAACGCCAGCCCCCTCTCCTCGCTGCTGCCAGGAGGCTCCCAGAATCTTGATCCCTCCCACCTCCTTTCCCTCCACTCCACCGTACTGGCTTCCTCCCCAGACCACAAATGCACCAGGTCTGCCCCAGGACCCCTGCACTGGCTGTGCCTGTGCTTAGGACACTGCTACCCACATACTTGTATATGTATACAAAACACATAGGAAGGAATATTCTTCAACTGCAGGAAGGAAATCCTGACGCCTGCTACAACACGGACGGACCCAGAGGACGCTAGGAATCATGACGGAAGCCAGACACTGGACACATCCTGCGTGACCCCACTCACAGGGGGTCCCTAGAGGCCTCCTGGCCACAGAGACAGGCAGTACATGGTGGGAACCAGGGCCGAGACGAGGGGCGGGCAGTGGTTCATGGGGACAGAGTCTCAGTCTGGGCAAATGGAAAGTTCTAGAGACAGATGGCAGGGGTGGATGCACAACAGTGTGTGTTCGATGCCGCTAAGCTGTGTGCTTGAATATGGTCAAGACGGTAAATTTTCTGTCATACACATTCTCTCACACACACGCATGCGCACACAGACGCAAGGTAGATAGGGCTTGGCAAACACTTCCTGCAAAGGGTCAGATGGAAACGATTTTTGGCTTTGCAGGCCACACGGTCTCTTTCCCAACTAAAGCAGCCACAGATAACTGTTAAAGAGAACGGGCATGGCTGCGCGCCAATAAAACTTTATTGGCCAAAACAGGCAGGGGGCCGGGTCTGGCCCGTGGATTGCAGATGCTGAGCCCCGATGTGGGGGGTACGTTGTGTTGCCACTGTGCCTGTTTATGCTGCTTCTGCACAGAGTATCCCCGGAGGCAAGAGAAGAGAGGCGTCTCTAGAAACAAGTGGATGACGGGAGATTGTGCCTTCGGTACTTCCCAGATTTTGACCTATTTGAGACGGTTAGCTATTCACCAAATTCAAAACGGCACAAAAGAGAAAGGCACCTCGAAAGCCCCACCGTGGGGGCCTGGGGTTTGGACACAGCTCTCCGTGGAGCACTGGCAGACGGAGGGCCTCCCCGCCGGAGCCCGGGCCGGCGCACACTCACCCGATCCGGACGTTGGCGAACAGCTCCCGCGCCGTGCGCGTCTCCCGCTTGCGCAGGACCTCTGCGTCGTACCAGAAGCCGCGCTCCTTGGGGTTGTCGGGGTTATAGTTGAGCATGACCACCTGGCCGACCTCGATGTCCTGCCACTTGAGGATGGTCCGGGCGCGGGCCCGGACGTCCCGCGAGCTCAGCTGGACCACGCCATTCTCCGGGTAGCTGGAAGGAAACTGCACCCTCAGACCCGGGGGAACACCCGACTCCGTCCCCCGATGGGAGACAGAGGCGATGCACACACGCTGTGCCAGCGTGGGTGTGGGGCACTTTGATCGCCGTGGCCCGTAAAGTCCCCTTCCCCACGATCTCATTGGCTGGTATGGTATACACAGCTGGAGAAGACACGCCCCGATTACAAAAGGGGTTGTGGGTTCAGCTGCACGTCCCCCAAAACGACATGTTGGGAGTCCCAATCCCGGATACCTGGGAAAGGGACCTTGCTTGGAAACAGGGTCTCTGCAGACGTTATTGAGTTAACAGGAGGACACAGGGGTGGGGGGGGAGGACCCTAAATGCAATGACTGGTGTCCTTATTAAGAGGAAATAGGACACAAGGCACCCGGGGGGCTCAGCCAGTTAAGCATCTGACCTCAGCTCAGGTCATGATCCCACGGTTCGTGGGTTCGAGCCCCACGTTGGGTTCTGTGCTGACAGCTCAGAGCCTGGAGCCTGCTTCCGATGCTGTGTCTCCCTCTCTCTGCCCCTACTCTCCCCACCCCCACCCCCGCCCAAAAAAAAAAAAAAAAAAAAAGGCACTGAAAAATTTTTTTTACAACAAAAAGAAGAGGAAATATTCCAGATGGGAGAGAGACACATGAAGACAGGGCCGAAGACTGGGGGGACGCAGCCACAGCCCGAGGACGCCAGCAGCTGTAAGAAGCTGTAAGAAGCAGAGGGACCCTTCCCTAGAGCCTTCGGAGGGAGCCCCCGCCCTGCCGGCACTGGCATCATGACATTGACTTTGGACTTCTGGACTTCAGAACAGGGAGAGACTCAACTTCTGTTATTAGAGGCCACGGGGTCCAAGACCCTCTGCTGGGGCAGGCCCCTGCCCCCCTCCGCCCCCAGGGAACTACTACACAGGACATTTATGGAGACGAAACACAGCTACTTCCTGGTGCCTGCCCTGGGCGGTGCTTACGGAGGGGCGCTGACCTCGTTACAACAGGAACTCATTATTCCAGATCCGCAGGAATATTCTAGCAGCCTCAAATAAGGCATCAAGTAACC
>NC_043711.1:3253027-3260765 GCF_006229205.1 Suricata suricatta | reverse complement strand
CGCGCACACCACTCAGGAGTATCCATCGGGCACGCGCACAACCCTGGGCCACAGGCAGGAGCAAGGCGCCTGCACCCGTCACCCCGCAGGTGAACCGTGAACACACAATGCTCAGGGAAGGACCCAGACACGACAGGCCCCACGGGGTGGGAGTCTACATGCGTGGACCGTCCAGAACAGGCTCGTCCACGGACGGGAGGGGGCTCACTGGGGCCGGGGGAGGGGAGGGTGTGGGGGCAGGGAGTGACAGGTAGTAGGGACGGGGCCCCTTTATTTGAAGCAGGTTGCAGGCTCTGAGCTATCAGCGCAGAGCCCAACGCGGGGCTCAAACTCACGGACTGCGAGATCATGATCTGAGCCAAAGTCGGACGCCTAACCAGCACCCCAGGGATGGGGCTTCCGTTTGGGGTGATGGAACGTTCTACCCTGGACAGCGGTGGAGGAGGCACCACGCTGTGCATATAGTAAAAACCACGGAGCTGCACGCTTTAGGGGGTGACCTGTATGGTACGTGAATTACATCTCAATAAAGCTCTTTTGTTGGGTTTGTTTTGTTTTGTTTTTTAAGGGAAGAAAGGAGTCCAGGCAAGGTGCATGCTATGGGACGTTCTGGAAAAGGCAGGGGCCGGGCCAGGAGGGACTGAGCAGGTGTGGCACCAAGCAGTTTAGAGTGCGGCTCCTCCGACCCACAGGAGTGGGTACATTCGTCCAAATACACACAACGCACATCAGGAAGGAACCCTAACGTCAGCTGCGTTGAACAGTAACAGACCCGCCACCCTGGCGGGGATGCGACAGCTGGGGACCAGGGCGTGGGCAGGCTTGGGTGTACGAGAACTCTCTGAAATCGTCCTCTTCCTGTTGCAGAGAACCTCAGATCCAGGTCAGGATCTCGTGGCCCCGAGACCAGCCTCACACTGGGCATCGGGCTGCCTGGGATTCTCTCCCTCCATGTCCCTCCCCAACTCACACACTCTCAAAAAGAAAAAAAAAGAAAAAAGAAAAGAAAAAACTTTAAAAACTAAATAGAAGTTCACAATAAGTTTAAGGGGGGGCGCCTGGGTGGCTCAGTCGTTTAAGTTCCCAACTTCCACTCAGGTCATGATCTCAGTTTGTGGGTTTGAGCCCCGCATCGGGCTCTCTGCTCAGAACCAGGAGCCTGCTTCGGATTCTGTCTCCCTCTCTCTCTGCCCCTCCCCTGCTCATGCTCTGTCTCTCTGTCTCGGTCTCTCGAAAATGAATAAACATTAAACAAAAAGGTGGAGAGGGGCACCAGGGAGGCTCAGTCGGTTTAAGTGTCTGATTTTGGCTCGGGTCCTGATCCCATGGTTCAGGAGTGTGAGCCCCACGTCTGTGCTACCTGCACACAGCCTGCTTCTGATCCTCCATCTGGCTCCTCCTGCCTCTCCCCTGAGCTCACACTGTCTTTTTTTCTCTCTCCAAAAATAAACCTTCAAGAAAATTTTAAAGTTAAAAAGACGGAGGCAAGTGTCCGCAGCGTAACGGTGACGAGGAAAGCAGCGGAAGGCAGGCTGAGAGGCCTTGCGAAGGAGGAACAGACACGTGTGCCCCAGGGCCCAGGACCCCGGTTACGCAGACACCCCTCAGCTCCACAGACATCTCTCTCTGGGGGTGTCCTGGGCACCGTGGCGGCTGAGCGGCATCCCTGACCCGCACCCAAAGCCAGGAGCCCTCCCAGTGTGACAGTCCCAGATGTCCCCAGATCCTGCCCAGTGTCCCCAGAGGAGCAGAATCACCCTCCCCCGCCCCCCAACCACTGACCGAGAGACCCTGACACGTGCACCCAAGGACTCGTCCGGTGACCTCAGGGCACGTTCCCGCCAGCGCTATCTGCAGGGGAAACTGGCTTTGTCACAACAAGGTGTGCTTGTCCACCTGCTCAACTGGGAAAGGCACCAACACAGAGGCAGCTCCCACGGTCATCACAGGACAACTCAGAGAGCCGGAAATAAACCCTAAACCGAGGCACCTGCATGACGCAGACTCGGGCAGAGCGCCCCCGGGCCCCTTGGGGCCTTGGTCAGGAAGCCAGGCTCCGTGCAGGACCAAGGCCACCAACAGAGGCACAAAGAGCGCAGGGAAAGGGCTGGGGGGGAGGGGCGGGTGACCGAGCACATAATTCACAAGCTTGTCTGGCTTCTTCCTGAGGCCACTTCTGGAACGTTCCAGCAGGGCTTCCCCCCCACCCCGCAGCCAGCAGGAAGCTTGCACAACCATCTGTGTGTGTCGTGTGCCCTCTCCCTCCACCCCGCCTGCCCAGGGCTGTGCACAAACGTCCTGTCCAAGAACCATGGGGCAGCGAGGCAGGGCCCAGGCCTGGGGCTGGACCATTGCTCGTTTGGATTCATTTTCAAGGTCCTGAAATTCCAGAGCCTCTGGCCAGCTCAGTGGGTGAAGCGGGTGACTCTGGATCTCAGGGTTGGGAGTTTAAGCCCTGCGCCGGATGTAGATATTGCTTAAAAATAAATCTTTAAAAAAAAAAAAAAAAAAAAAGGGAGGGGATCCTAAAATCCCCCCAGAGGCGGATGGCATGAATAAAAAGCACAAAAACTGAATGGCAGGTGATCCGCACCTCATGTTAGCAGTCTGAACGTTACAGTTAAACTTGGAGTTAACGGCTCGTAGAACCAAACTTGACACTGAAAAATCCCCCCGAACTACCTACACTAGACCGCAGACTAGTGGTTCGGGGCGGATAACTCCATGTGCGACGACGCGGATGGAGAGGCAAAGCTGCCCACCCCGTTTCTGTCTCTCTCTGTTTTAGAGGGAAAGAACAAAAACAAGCAGGAAAGAGGGGCTGAGGGGCAGAGAGAGAGAATCTCAAGCACGCTCTGCACGGAGCCCAACTCGGGGACTCGATCCCGAGACGAGAGCGTGACCTGAGCCAACGTCAAGAGCCGGACAACCAACCAAGCCGCCCAGGCACCATGGTCTCTCTTTTTTTTAATCCAAGTCAAGTCCGCTTTCTGGACATGTGGCGTTTTCGGCCATGCTTACTGTGTAAGAGCGAAACAAACACGTACTCGATTTGACATCTAAGCACCTTGGCTCCCGTTGGAAACTGGGATTAAAAACTGGCCACGCCTACCACTGTTTCCCACGCTCTGCCCCCTGGTGACCACTTCCAGGGGGTACTTTTCAGGGTTGGGGGCTGCCCAGAGGCACATGAGGTCAGGAAATACACGCCCCAGGGCTTGATGAGCGGGGATCCTATAGTCGGCTCAAAGCAGCCATTTCCGAGAGAGGTGGAGGGTGGAGGTGAAGCAGGAAGGGGCTTAACAAGGGCCTTGAGCCTGAGAGCAAGAGGGGCCACAGCTGGAGGAGGAAAACGAGCGCGGCCAGGGCCTGGTGGCAAGCGAGGGGGGGGGGGGCCAGGAAACTAGCTGTTCCCCAGCCCTTCCTGGGGGCGCAGTCCTGGCCCTGCAGCAGCCCAACCTGCCGACAGGACCCACGGCCAGAGACCGGAGAGAAGCCAACTTGAAGCCAGAGCCCACTCGAAGCCGGAGCCCAGATGCGGCAGAGGGGACAGGCTCCCCCGCCCGGGGGCAGAGAGAGCAGAGAAGCACCTCAAGGCCACACGCGACCCCTCCTCATCAACAGTGGCCCTGTGGGGTCTCCGACCGCTCTGGAGGGTTGAAGGAACTCCTGAGACCACAGCTCACACACCCCTGCCCAGAGTGGGGGGGACAACTCTCTGCAACTCAGTGCCCTAGGGCACCTGTTCTAGCACACTCCACGGCAGTGCAGTTCCTGACAGAAACCCTGGAGGCCGGGTGGAAGCAGGGGCGGGTAATGGGCAGGCTACAGCTGGCCTGACAGTCTAGCCTCTGCCGGTTTTTGTAAATAAAGTTTTATTGGGCTCGTCCTGAGCCACGCCCAGTCATTTGCATCCCATCTGAGGCTGCTTCCCCAACTCTGAGGGCAGGCCTCAGAGACAAATATTTACATAAGGGGTTTGCTGACCTGGCTAAGAGGGAATGCCCTCCAGCTGGGAGCTCTCCCCGGGGGTGGGGCGGAAGAAAGGGGACCCTCCCTCGCACAGAGTCCTGCCCTTCAGGACATCGAGGACATGTCAGGAAAAGCCAATTTGAGCTGGTGGGGTGCTAGGACACGAGTGACCCTCGCAAGGCCGTTCCCAGGGTGCCATCTGGACTGATCCTTCAGACTGTCCTTAATACGCCTTTTGAGGCCAGTGAGGCCCATTTAGCTGTTTTCCTAAAGTAAATTACCTACTAAATTAGGACTTCTCAAGTGGCAGCGGCTGCAGGGAATGAGCCGGCCCCCAGCATCAGGAGAACCCAAAGCAGCCGGATCCGTGGCACCTTTACCTTTACCACGAACCGGCTGGGCCTGGCCGTGACCACCCTACGCTCTTACCAGGGGGCCGGCGGGGAGCACGGCAGTGGCCACTTGCGCAGGGAACTTGGGAAGTTTATGTAAAGAGCAGAGGGCTGCACCTGAGCTCAAGTCACCACGAGTGACAGCCACTGTTATTTTTATGGGCAGCCAAAAAAAAAAAAAAAAGGCACCAGATGCCTCTCTCACCTGGGCTGGGCCTGCCACCCGGGTCCCTGCCCCCATTCCACCTTCTTGCATTTCCGCCAATCGAGCGACATAACCGCCAACCTATTCAGCCTAAACAACCCGGCCACGAAACCCTCCCATATCCTGGAGAAAGACTCAACCAGGTTCTGCTTTATCTTCTCAATCAACCTCACTGCGGACCAGACCTTGGGCTGCTACATGTTTCTTTAAAAGGGAGGGGTTTAAAAAAAAAAAAAAAGGAAGGCTTTCAACCGAAGACTCTAGAACATTCTGTAACAACAGCTCTCTTGCCCCCACTGGAAACTGCACAGCGTTCTATCGCCTGTTAGCCTAGTCTGTTTGCAGACTTGACTCACAGAGGTGCTATTATAGGCCTTTGTCCCCTTCCCCCCCACCCCCCCGCCCCTCCTGCCGCTGTCCACACCCCCCAGCAGCCCGACCAGGGCCTCGCCCAGCATCCTCCGGGAAGTTGCATCACGCTCCAGGCCCGGCTTCCTTATCTGGAAGCCAGAAGTGACAACACATTCCCTCACAGAGCTGCCGAGTGGCGCCCGTCTCTCATCGCTGACGTCCTGAAGACTAAAAGGTACAGCATCCGCCTCTAACCCCGCAGGTGCTCCTGTTGGCAGCGCACTCCACAGCTACACGGGAGCTGGGAGGACTCCCGCGCGGATCAGAGCTCACATTACCAATGGAGGGAGATGGGGGGTTTGATTCCGTGGGCGTAGACGTTTGTCAAAACTACAAAGGGTCTGCTTTAGGTGTGCCTATCTCACTAGAAACAAGTGCTACCTGAGAAAAAGGATAGAAACACCAACCACACACAAACCGACGTTGAACTTCAGGTAACAGGCGTGTGTGCAAGTGTTCAGTGGCAGCGTGAACTAGCGTCTGTAACTTACTCTGAAATACAGTCACCCCGGGGGAACAGGAGGCAGAGAAAGCTGCAGCAGCTCGGATTCAGAGACAAAGCGTCGGTGGGAAGGCCTGGGGTGGGTGCTCAGGTGTTGGTGGCTCTTGTGACTTCGCTGCAGGCTTGAAACGGCGGCACCTGGGAGCAGCTCACAGCCGTTCACACTTGAAAGGACTGGATCCAGCCTCCCCCCGCCCCCCAATTACACCCGGACCTGTTTGTGAGGGTCTCAGGAACTCTGCTCAACAAAGAGACTGTGTGGCTCATCGAAGTCGGCCTGGATGCCCCTGGATGCCCCTGAAATGAGCCACTGGAGGCGGCGGAAGCCAGCGCCTCGGCCCAGCTTACTCACAGCCCTGCCTTTTCTCAAAGGCGCAAGGCGACTGAACAGTCACATCCCCGAGCTGGCGGGGCCAGCTTCCCCTCCCCGGGCAGGGAGGGCTAATTCCAATTCCTCAGACATTCAAGTCAGCCTGTCGGTCACAGGAAGGAGGTGAAAGGTCTCCCAAGGGCACCACAAGCCCAAGAAATTAATCACCAGGTCTCACTTGGCGTGGAGCACCCTGGATCCTCCCAGCCCCCAGAAACTGGGCCAGGCCGCGGTGCCCATTTCTCAGTCAGACGCCAGATGGCGGCAGAACCCAGTTCAAATGCAGCAACAAAGTCAGGCACGCGCAGCCCAACTGAAGACTTTTTAATCCAGTGCAGTCGCTACACCGCTGTCCCTCCGGCGCACCCAACTCTAGGATGGCCCCCGCAGACGGGACGGACACTGTGTCGTGCTAGGTCATCCCACGCCCAGGGAAACCCGCTCACAGGCTGCGCCACCTCCCAGAAAAAAGCGACAAGAATGGAAACCCCCCCTGCTGCCCCTGGAGAAAGCGTCCCGAGTGCGGGCAGCTGGGAGAGCCAGGGTGGCCATTTTAAATGCCACCAGGGGCCCGGGGAGAGAACGAGAAGAAAGGGCACAGAAAAGCGCGGCCCGCAGGCCCGAGGAAAGCACGACCTCACTCCGCAGGGCAGGCCCAGAGCAGTGGAAATTCCTGGCGAGCAAGCGCCATCTCGGGACTCTGAACCAGCGGCCCCAAATTTCCAGAAAACAGACTCTGCGGGATCAAACTCTACGTGGGTGCAGGCCACGGGGCCAGCGGCGTGGGTTACAAAGAAAACCCAGCTCCCTTCCGTCCCAGCGTCTGACCAACGAATCGAGGTGCTTCCCTCGAAATTCATCCATTGGCCACCTCCAACTTCTTTCTCTAGGAATTACTGGGAGGGGAGCTTCCAAGAAAAAAAAAAAAAGAGCAGGGGACGCGGAGTTAAAAATCCCAAATGCTGCGGTCTAGAGTGCCAGCTTCCTGCCCGGTGCCTCGATCTGCAGAGTGCAGCCTTTGTTCCTGACTCAGGCATTTGAGGTTTCTGCGGAGACGTGAAGCGGGACCGGACGAGGGGCGGGGAGAGAGTGTGTAGACGCCTGGACCAGCCAAGAACAAAGGTGCAGGGCGGGAGGCAGCTGGCGGGGCGGGTTTACCTGCTTGCCCCTGTAGAAAAGCCTCTGCAGGCCTGGCTCCACGTGGAACAGCTCCTGGATCTTCCTCCTCAGCTCCTCCACCTTGGTCAGCCTGGACAGCGAGTCCACGATGTGGGCCACCTTGCCGTCCATGGTGCGGACCTGGATCCACATGGTGTCTGCTGATGCTGAGCGGGAGAGAGCGGGAACCCTAGGTCAGTTCTGCAGTGGCCGCCACTATCAGCCCGTGCTGTTCTCGGGTCACCTTGGGCTTTTGTCCACCCTCAGGACACCAGGAAACTCCTCGAACGCCCTCCCGGCGCTTGAGTCCCGGGACCAGCCACAGCTGACCCGGGCCGACAGAGTAAGTGGAAGAATTAAGCACTAATGAGCAGCAAGGGTGGAGGGGCGAGGAGGGAGAGTAAATTAGGGGAAGGCAATCGGCGTCTCTCAGACCGCTCACTCCGACCCACTCCGCCTTTCACAGAGGGAAGACAATGTCCAGGGGAGGAAGGAGGACACGGCCAAATGGTGAGAAGCCAGGTTCGTTCACTTCTTTTTTTCTTCAATCATTCATTCATTCATTCATTCATTCCCTAAATTCATACTCACGCAAAGGGAAAACCCGAAAGTCCGGCGCGGGTTGGAACTTCAGAAGTCCCAGTAACTCAACCAAGTGTGACCCAAAGAGAAGGACCCCCACGCCCAGATCCCGGAGCCCCCGACCCCTGGCGCCCGCGCGCCCCCCC
>NC_043711.1:3232385-3252927 GCF_006229205.1 Suricata suricatta | reverse complement strand
CAAGGGGCCCCGCGCGCCAAGTCCCGCCCCCCTTCACTTGAGCCGGCTCATTCATTGGCTCCGCCGCGCCCGGCTGCCCCGCCCTACTCGCTCCCCATTGGCCCAGGCGCGCCCGGGGAACTAAGGGCGCGCGAAATCTGGCTCCGGCGCGACAATTGAATCGCGGGGCGCCCCGCGCGCAGGCGCGGAGCCTGACATCCTCCCCGGCGGCTCACCAGGCCCTCCCCCACCCAGCGGGCGCGATCCCCCCGGGGCTCTGGGGATGTTCCCTTCGCCCCGGCCGGCGCCCGGACTGCTAGGGACGACTCCCGAGGGCCGGCGGGGCGGGGGCAGAGCTCGAGACCGCATGCAGAACAGCCATGCCGCGGGGCACGCGTGCTCTCGTACTGGCCGCGCGTCCCCGAACCACTCGGGAAAGTTTTCCAAAGTCTCCGCGTCCGGTGCACCCGGCCCGGGATGGCACCCCGATCCGCCTGGAGACTCACCTCTCCGACCGCCCCAATCCACTCTCCTGCTTGTGCGCCTGGCCCGGCTGAGGATGGCGATGGAGACGCGTGTGTGGCCCGGACCCCGCGCCGACCCGCCTTTAACCCGGAGCGCCTGGACGGCCACCACTGCCCGCCGCGCTGCCAGCTGCTCTGGTTTTTTTTCCCGCGAAAACTCGGCGTTTGGGAGTTGCGGGGCTGCGGGAGGCCGCGCCAGGGGCGGGAGCCTGCCTGGTGATTGGCCGCTGCAGTGGCGGGAAGCGAGAAAGGGGGTGGGGGGCGCCCCCTCCTCTATCCAGCCCCACTCCGCCCAACCGGCCACAGCCCCGCCCAGCCCTCCGCGCTCTGCTGGGCGCGCCCAGGGTGCAACCCGGCCCAGTGGCGGGAGCTGGGCCCCCCTAACTATGCGTGTTCCTCGGGAGCCCTAGGGAGGGACCCCGGGTAAAGACCCCCTGACCTTTTAATTCCTTTCCCACAGCCCGTCTCCCCGGGCACGGGCACACACTGACAGCAGGGCAAGGAAGGCCGGAATCAATGTTTAAACACTGCAGTAGAATGTGGGGGGCCCTCTCAAGACCGCCTGCACCCTGATGGCCAGCCCGATCGCCCCAAGCTCTATTTCCTGGCGTCAGGGTCTGCTAGAGCTCTCCACCCTACCCACCCGCAGGGCTTGTTTGCTGGGTTTTCCCGCCTCGTTTTCCCGCCTTCGCCGGCTGTCCAGGCGGGCAGGACTGCCCTGCCCCCTCCGCCTTGCCTGCTCTGCTCTGGCCAGTCTTGGCGGGCACACAGTGACCCATGCTGGGCACCTACAAAACGGTGTTCAGAGCTGGGGAGTCCGACAATGGGCAAGGCCTGCCCCTGTTGGTGGTCTCTGGAGGGTAAATTCTTATCCGGAGAGACTGACAACAAATAAATAAATAAAGCAAACCGTTGCAGATAATCATTGCAGCGAAGACGAACGGTAGGTGGCTGGAGAGGCATGTGGGGGAGGACAGAGGGGACATTCCCGTGGAGGTGGAGAGGTGGGCCTCTCTGAACAGATGACATTTGAGCCGAGATCTGAGATAGAAACCAAGGACAGATGGGTCGAAGAGGGACGGCCAAGCTCAGAAGTGGAAAAAGGCTTAGAAATGTGGGGGGGGCAGCCAAGAGGCCAGTGTAGCTGGGCAGAGAGGGGATGAGGTCAAAGAGGTGTCACCTAGGGCCTCAGAGGCCACCAGGAGGACTTTAGTCTTCCTCTCTTGAGCAGCAGAATAATGCCCCCCACCCCAGATATCCATATCCCACTCCCTGCAACCTGTGAATCGGTAGCTTGCATGGCAGAAGGAACTTGGCAGATTAATTGAAATGCAAGATCTCTGGGTGAGGGAGATGACCCTAGATTATGCAGACTGGCCCCAAATCATCACAAGGGTCCCGATAAGTGAAAGAGAGCGGTGGAAGAGCCAAGTCAGAGGAAGAGAAGTGAGTGGGGAAGGCGAGATTGGGATGATGAGCCCAACAGGAGAGCGATGTGGGGAGTCTGCTGGAAAAGGTACGGGGCAGGCGCCCCTAGAACCCTAGCACCTTGCTGTTAGCCAGGCATCTCCAAGAGAAGCTTACAAACCACTTAGGGAGACCAGACGGAGCTGTCTTCAGAAGACATCATGTGAAAGAAAGCAAAACACAACAAGGCAATGAATGAGGCCTGCCAGAGTCTGCAGAATGGGCGTTTCCTGGCACCGCTTGTCCTGCGGGAGCCCTCCCCCCACCGAGGTGTCGCCCCACGCACAGATCAGGCACCAAGAAAACCGTGAGGGGGCAGAAGGCCTCAATCTCCTTTTTGCAAAATCGTATATTCTTGAAGGTCATTAAGTCACTCGACAAACTTGTATTGCCATCCCTCTTGTCTGAACCAAGCAGTAGCCGAGCCGACACTGGTGAGCACAAAGCTTACAAAGTTCTCCCACCCTGGAGGGACTTTCTCATTTGATGGGGGAGACACAAGGTGTAAAGGGAAATGTCAGACTGGTGAGGAGACGGGTGTTCTTGTCCCCTGAAGCACACAACACTCTAAGGATCTGCAGTCACGACACACCAGACCCCACGCCCTGGCCATATCCATCATTTGTTTCTAACATGGACTGCTATAAATAGCCATTAACATGACGATAGTGTATGAGCCCGAACAGCATATGAACCCCGAGAAGTGCAACTACCCCATCTGGGGGCCTCTGATGGAGCAGGAAATACCTGGGGGCCCATTCCTCCTTCCTCTCCACAGCTAAGCAGAGCTCATGATGCCTCCCTCCCCAGAGTGTCGCGAGAACTTTGTAAGCTTTGTGCTCACCAGACATGGGGGGTTGGGGTGGTGGAGAAACATCCTCCTCCCACCTGCGCCTCTAACCTCCTGGCCTGATGACGAGTGTGTCCCGTGTGGCAGGAATGTTAGGGTCTGTGGCTGTTTTTACTTATTCGTTTGTTATTTCCGAGGAAAAAGTGGTTGGGTTATCATTTCACAAACCACAAAGACTCTGGCATTTCCCAAACTGTCCCACCCCCTGCCACAGCCTCATCTCCCCTTCTGGCCGCTGGAGACCCCTTCCCAGAACCCTGGCTGGATGATGTCACAGACAGGTGACCTCACTGCAGCCAAGGAACCGACTCTCAGTGTCATGGGGGTGGGAGGAGGATGTTTCTCCACCACCCCAACCCCCCATGTCTGTGGTGAAGTCGATCGAATTAGTGCTGCCCAAGGATGTGGTCTACCTGGCCGGCTCCAGCATAGAAGGGCAGGTGGTTCTGATCCTGAACAGCACCCTGGTGGACCCCATAGTGGAGGTGGGGCTCGTGGGCAGGGGCTACGTGGAGTGGAATGAAGAAATCGGGCCATCCCGTGATTATAGCAGAAATATTATTTGCAACAACAAGGCTGACTACGTGCACAAGACAAAGACGTTCCCAGTAGAGGGTAAGGATGAGCCCAGCAGCCAACTCAGGCTGTAATAGGAATCTGGGTCTGGAAGGTAAACACGTCTGGGAATTGACCAACAAACCCCCAGGGATACCAGAAAGGGGCAGAGGCCTGGTTCTTCCCCAGGAGGGAGAGGCTGTGTATAACAATGACCATCAGATACTCACAACGCGAAAATAACAAGACATGAAGAGGTGAGCAGAACCCAGATATCAACTTTCAAAGTAGTTGGAATATCCCTAGCCCAATGACCACTCTGGGAGGCCAGTGAAATATCTTTCTTATGATTTTACAGATAAATCTCCCTCTAGCAATGAAATCCAAGGAGACAAAGATAAAGAGTCCCATGGTCACAGGGAAAGGGATAGGGGCAGGGAAGACGTACTAGGGAAAGAATAACTAGTCCCCAACTCCACGAGGTTCAGATCCAAAGTCTGGACAGACATCAGGGAGGCTGAGCTGCCCAAGGGCTACGTGTCCTTTCCAAAGTGCTTTCCTGGAGGTGTTCCCAGGTGTCCCACAACTCGGGGCCAATGCTCAGCGGGACGAAGCTCCATTTTAGAATTTTTAAAGTTTCACATAGGGAGGTCACAGAGGTCCCTTCAAAGGTGATTACTGAGTGCAGATCTGAGCGATGGAAGGGACACCAGCTATGCAGATTTCTAGGGGAGGAATGATTGGGGCGCCCGGGGGGCTCAGGCAGTTTAGCATCCGACTTCATCTCAGGTCACGATCTTGCGGTCCGTGAGTTCGAGCCCCGCATCGGGCTCTGTGCTGACAGCTTAGAGCCTGGGATCTGCTTCAGATTCTGTGTCTCATAAGATTGTTTTGTTTATGGTCTCCTAAGTCTGGCCTCATAAGATTGTTTTGAGGACTTAGTGACTTAATAGTATACAAAGGGCTTAGAACAGTCAGGGCATACAGGAAGGGCGTCACAAGTGTTACGTCTATACAGAGCATTGTCCCGGGTACTGGGGGTGGGACCGCGAACAAAGCAAACACGGTCCCTGACGTCACTAGGATTCTCATCCCGCGGGGAAGACACAGTACTCTGAAGCTTTTGGGTTAATGGGGGGCAAAAATAAAATGGGGAAGTTGCAGACGTGGGGGCTGTGTGAGTTTCTCCCTGGCCCTCAGTTGCCCCTAACAGATGTTAAGCACCTGCTGTGTGCTATGCCCTGAGATCCAAGCTCCCTGCGGGCAGAGAGGTTTGCTGGCCAGCCGACTACTGTAAACACCGCCTCAAGCAGCCTCTGGCACACAGCAGGGGCTTAAGATGGGTTTGTGGCATGTGTGCGTCTGAGGGCTGGACCTCCAGTCTCGCGGATCCAGAGCAGTGGTGAGCAGGTTCCAATGGGTAGCTCGGGGCGGCCACCGCAGCCTCATCAGCTACCCAGGCCACCCCTCTCCGGCCCAGCTGAGGCCAAGGCCCTATACTTAGGGACCATTCGGATCCCTGAAAGCACAGAGTTCAGCCTAGCTCAGGGGTGGGTGGGCTGGGCCCAGAACAAAGCCCTTGCCAAACCAATACATTAAAAAGTGGGGGAAGGACTTTCTAGAACCTTCTGATGGCGTTGGTGTGTTTTGCTTTCAGATAATTGGTTAAGTGCAGGCAGCCACACCTTTGACTTCCATTTCAACTTACCTCCCAGGCTCCCTTCTACCTTCGCCAGCAAAATCGGCCACATCTCCTACTTCGTGCAAGCCTCCTGCGCGGGTCGGGAGCACATTCTAGCCAAGAAGAGAATGTACTTGTTAATTCAAGGGACTTCGGATTTCCACAGGCAAAACCCCCTGCAGGTACTGATGGGAGAGAAGCAGGTGTAGGGCTTGTCCTCGCAGCTCCCTGGAGGCAGGCGGGGGGGGGGGGGGGGGGGGGGGGGGGGGGGGGGGGGGGGGGTAGGGAGGAAGGGGACAAGGGGACAGAGATGGCCCCTGCCGGGGAGAAGGCGCTGATGGGTCCCCAGGTCACGTTCACAAAAGGTGAATTGGAAACCAGGGCAGGACCTAAGGCCCTGGCTCTCAACCAGGATAATTCTGCCTCCCCAGGGGGCACTCAGCAGTATCTAGGGACATTTATGGCTGTCGCAACTGGTGGCAGAGCTACTGGGATCGTGTGGGTAGGGCCAGGGCTGCAGTTCAATACCCCACAGTGCCCTGGGCGCCCCCACAGAGAATGACGGGTTCCCCAATGTCCTTGACTTTGCAATAAGTCAAGACTAAGCAAAGGCCTCCCTGGGACCCACAGGAGAAAGAGAAGCCTGGATGGCCGGGGAGCCCTCAGGAAACAGAGATGGTGCTCCCACCCAAAGAGGCATGAGAGGGGGTGGCCTCTGGCCCTGGAAAAGGAAAGGCTATGCGACGTTGGTCTGGCTAAGCAGAGGAGGTTTTCTAGATGGTTCCTGGAGGGCCAGGTGCAGAGTTAGAAGTCAAGGTGGGTGAGTGACGTTAGGCTGAGTGACTTCCGTTGGGGACTCCGTTATCAGAGCTTGGTGGCTCAGATGGCTGGCATTTTAGCGCTCAAGATCCAGGTAAAAATCCCAGTGCGCCCCCCCCCACTTCCTGTTTCATGTAAATTCCGAACTCCCCACAGTGCCTGGCACAGGCTGGAGAATGTGCCCCAAGAATCTTGTCACAGCCGCCATCTCCAGCATCGTGTGTGACGGGGACCATCCACAGCCAGTCAACCTCTTGGGATGGTCCTGGAGGGTCCCAGGGAGGGGAGAAGCTCGGAGGGGCGGACCGGGCCTGGGATGGCCAGGCCTGAGCTCCAGGCGCACCATCTCCTCCCTGTGTTAGCCTGAGCGAAATGCAGGGGGCACGAGGTAGGAGCTAGGGCGAGACGCTGGTGCTGCGTCCGACCCAGCCTGCCATCTCACTGACAGACGTCCTATTAGCTGAGTGGCCTTGGGCTGTTAACACTGCCTCCCAGGGGCGCCCGGGCATCTGACTCTTGATTTCTGCAAGTCATGGTCTCACACGTTTGTGAATTCAGGCCCCACATTGGGCTCTGTGCTGACAGAGCAGAGCCTGCTTGGGATTCTCTCTCCCTCTCTCTCTGCTCCTCCCCTACACTCTTTCCTCTCTTTCAAAAATACACACACACACACACACACACACACACACACCCACCCACCCACCCCAGATCCCAGAGCTCTGACTTGACTGTCCTGATCTGTAAAATGAAAAAAAAGTACTTCCCTCGATAGGTGCCTATGGGTGCCGCCGTGCTTGGCACAAAGTCTGCACCCAGGAGGTGCCCGTAAAATCAAGATCATGGGGGCGCCTGGGTGGCTCTGTCGGTTAAGCGTCCAGCTTCGGCTCAGGTCACGATCTCATGGTTTGTGGGTTTGAGCCCCGAGTCGGGCTCTGTGCTGACAGCTCAGAGCCTGGAGCTGCTTCAGATTCTGTGTCTCCCTCTTTCTCTGCCCCTCCCCTGCTCGCGCTGTCCCTCTCTCTCTCTCTCTCTCTCTCTCTCTCTCTCTCTCTCTCAAAAATAAATAAATAAAACATTAAAAATTTAAAAATAAAATCAAGATCATAGCAGCATTGGGAGTTATTACACCTATGTTTTGAGGATGTGAAAATACTGTTTTGGGGGGTGGTTTTTTTTTTTGATGACTCAGGACTGTCTTAACCCGACTGGTCAAGGGAGGCCTTTTTGAGGACGTGACATGTGAGCAGAGAATTGACAGAGGAGAGGGGGAAAGCCATGGGGACATCCGGAGTAGAGGGTTCCAGGCAGAAGGAGCAACCTGTGCAAAGGCCCTGGGGCAAGGCTGTGCCTGGCAGTTGGAGGGCCTGTGAGAGGGAGCCTCGGGGCTGAAGCAGTGTGAATGAGGTGGGGGAGGGGAGGGAGAAAGTAAGGGCAGGGAGGCAACAAAATTGCCTTGGGAAGCACTTGGGTTTGCATTCTGATGCAGGAGAGAGCGCTGGCAGGGACAGGGTCATCATTTCGTTCCCTTTAGCTGCTTCCGGAGGATAGAACATAGGGGGCAGGGGGAGGGCAGGAGCTGGTTGCAACGAGCAATGATAGGGCTCCGCCAGGTGGAGGCAGATTCTTGACCCCAATTGGTCTGTCCTCAGAGCAGCCGGGGGCAGGCAGGGGATGGCCTCCCTCTGGCCACAGTCCTCCCCGGCTCCCATCTCATTCAGGGTAAAGGCCAAAATCTCTGCTCCCTACAAGGCCCTGCGTGACTTGCCCCGGCCCCCTCCCTTCCCTCTGCCCTCCCTCCCCTTTACTCTCTCTGCTCCAGCCAAATGGGCCTCCTTGCTGTTCCGCCCACACTCTAGGCCTGGGCCTGCCCCCGGGCCTTTGCATGGCCTGTTCCTTCCGCCTGGGACACTATGATACGATCTTCCTCTCCCTCCTCCTCCCCCTTCAGATCTCTGCTCAGAAGCCTGACTCAGCTGTCACAACCGCAACAGGGGGTACTTTATTTTCGCTGCATCTATCCAAATGAAGGTGGACATGCCCTTCGCCCCAGCCATTTCCCTTCTAGAAATCTCTCCTACTGATACTCTTTCATGTGTGACATGACCTCCTACAGCAATGTTTTTTGGTGGCAAAAAAAAAAAAGGGAAATCAGTCTAAATGTTCATTGCTAACTAAGAGAATGAAACTCTGTGCTGTCAAAGGTATACCCTACAGAGAAGTTAAAGAGAAACAGAGGGTGCGCCTGGGGGCTCAGTCGGTTGGGCAGCCGACTTCGGCTCAGGTCATGATCTCACGATTCGTGGGTTCGAGCCCCAGGTTGGGCTCTGTGCTGACCGCTCGGAGCCTGGAGCCTGCTTCGGATTCTGTGTCCCCCTCTCTCTCTGCCCGTCCCCTGCTCACACTCTGTCTCTCTCTGTCTCAAAAATAAATAAATGTTTTTTTGCAAAGTTAAAATGAAAGAGAGAGACCCCGACAGAGAACAAGGACGTCGAAGTCACTGGGTGGAGAGAGCACAGCCGAGTTCAGAACCCCGAGCAGAGCCAGGGCCCGGCAGGCTGGTGGTGCAAGCGAGGAAGATACTTCCTTGCAGGTGTAACTAACAACTCCGGAAGGAGACCAGAGAAACTGACAAACAGCTCTGCCCCCCTGGGAGGGGAGCTGGGAGGGAGGGGGAGCAGACATTTTGCTCCTCCACTTTTTTTTTTTATAGAGATCGACTTCACATACTTTACGATTTACCTGCTTGAAGTGCACAATTCGGTGACTTTCAGTGTGTTCGCAAAGCCGTGCGGCCATCCCCTCTGTTGATTTTAGCACGGCCTATTCGCCCCACGATGGAATCTTGCACCCCTGAGCTGTCACCCCTCAAACTGCCCCCACCCCCTCCCCCAGCCCCTGGCCACCACGAATCCGCTTCCTCTCTCCATGGACGTGCCTCTTCTGCGCATTGCGGGGAAACGGGAGCATTCTTGTGTCTGGGCCCCCCCCTCCTCGCCTTTGCGCAAGCTCAGTCTGTGATGTATCCTTTCTGTGGCTGAGTGCTATTCCAGGCACCGATGGATACTTGGGTTGTCTCCACCTCTTGGCTGCAGAGAATCAGCTCCGGCACGGGGCTGCAAAGTGTTGCACGGATGTATCTCCTTGTTTCTCTTGGCTAGACACCTGCCGTGGCCTTGCTGGGTCAGAAGATCGGTCTGTTTACCATCGGAGGAACCTCCAGCCTGGTTTTCCGCAGCGGCTGCCTGTTTTCGCATTCCCTTTAGCCAAGCACAGGGGCTCTGAGCGCTTCACCTCCTGTCTGTTCTTCGTCCCTTTAAGAACCTTGAGAGAGGGGACCCCGTGGCCTCTTCCAGGAGTCGGTACTGTCTAGAAAAGGAGCTTGTCCCAGAGACATTTGCGAACCACGGACTCTAAGGGAGCCCCCACCCCACCTCTCCGGTCACTCCTGCCCCCTCCCGTTTTGCATCCTGCCACAGCCTCATGGGAAATGACCTGGTTCATTTTCAAGGTGCCAATTATCGTCCATCTCCCCCACCAGAGCGGGGACTGGGCTGCTCTTATTTATTTTTTAAGCTTTTTTAATTTAATTTAAGTAATCTCTTTTTTTAATGGTTTTGTTTTTTTTTTTTGAGAGACAGAGAGAGACAGCATGAGCAGGGGAGGGGCAGAGACAGAAGGAGACACAGAATCCGAAGCAGACTCCAGGCTCTGAGCTAGCTGTCAGTGCAGAGCCCGACGCGGGGCTTGAACCCACAAACCGTGAGATCATGACTCTGAGCCGAAGCCGGAAGCCGGACGCTCAACCGACTGAACCACCCAGGCGCGCCCCTAATTTAAGTAATCTCTACACCCAACCTGGGGGCGGACCCACAATCTGGAAATCAAGGGTCTCCAACCAGGCAGGCGCCCTGGGACTAGGCTACGGGTCTTCCTTGAACTTGGCACCAAATTGATGCAAATAAACACTGATTGGATGAATGCCCCCCCCTCCCCTGCAGAGGTTCCCCTATGCCAAAGGAATTCAGGGCTCCCAGATCCCAGATGCAGGAAATCCAACCTTGGGGGTGTACCGTCAACATTACTGGAGGTCAGAGCGCTTCGGCCGCCCTGCCTGACCTAGCGTAGGAGTCCCCACGGAGCCACTATTGGTAGGTCCTGGCCCCTGGCTCAGCTACCGGCCAGAATTACAGGCTTAGCCTTGAGTTAGGGCAGCGGGCTCCTTGAGGCCTGCAGGGTTCTAACGCATGCGAGGAATGTTCGAATGAGACTGGAGGGATTTAGAATAAAACTGCCTACAAATAGCCTCCTGGAGGAGAGCGGGGGGAGGAGGCAGGGGGTCAGAGGCTGAAGGCAGAGGGGAGGTCACCTGGGGTCAGGGGTCAGCACTAGGTCTCCAAGGGGAAAGGCATCCCGTCTGGACCAGTGTTTTTCAAATCTCAGATCATGACCCATTGATGGGTTGGAAAATCAATTTAAGGGCATGCGGGTTCATTGGTATAAAATGAAAGAATAAATAAGGCCAAAATGGAAAGTATCAGAAAAGTCAATTTCATGGGTGGCAAACATTGTGTGTTTTAAATAGAATAAGAAAACAGAACAGAAAATAAAATCAGGAAAATAGGAAATGAAGAAAATCTGGTTGATGGGTTGCAATTAAGTTTTTTAAAGAATTGAGGAACTGAATATAATTTCTGGACTCCTTAAATATTTTTTTAATATTTATTTATTTTTGAGAGACACAGATAGAGCATGAGCGGGGGAAGAGCAGAGAGAGAGAGAGGGAGGGAGACACAGAATCGGAAGCAGCTCCAGGCTCTGAGCTGTCAGCACAGAGCCCGACGCGGGGCCCGAACCCACGAACCGTGAGGTCGTGACCCGAGCTGAAGTCTGACACTTAACAGACAGAGCCAGCCAGGCGCCCCTGAAATGTATGTCCTAACCATGAGTTGTGGTTTAAAAAACAGAAGAAGAAGAAGAAGAAATGTATTACACACACCGTACGTGGCCCACAGAGCCCAAAATACTTGTCATCCGTTCCTTTTCGGAAAAAGTTTGCCAACTCGTGGCGGAGAGCCACTTCCCTGTGTGAGCCCGTCCCCATCCCTGGGGAAGCTCCTCCTGGCACCTTCATGAGCCCGAGCACGCGGAAACGGTACAAATACCCACCCCTCGGAGGGGCTGCGTGGAGACATGAACTGTTCTGTGACGTGCTCAGTGGCCACGGCGCCAACAAGCCAGAACGACGCTGTGTCCACGCAGACGCATCAAGTGCAGAGCGCTCAGCCGGAAGAGCCCCCTGCTGGAAAACATGGACGGCTTGATTTATTTCAGGCATTAAAATATGTAAAACAGGATTGTTTACTTCGTCCACAAGCAGATGCGCTTCTCAATAATATAAAAGCTGATGCTTGGGGAGCCTGGGGGCCTCAGTCGGTTGAGCGTCCGACTTCAGCTCAGGTCGTGATCTCACGGTTGGTGGGTTCAAGCCCCATGTCGGGCTCTTTGCTGACAGCTCAGAGCCTGGAGCCTGTCTTCGGATTCTGTGTCTCCCTCTCTCTCTGCCCCGCCCCTGCTCATGCTCTGTCTCTCTATCAAAAATAAATAAAATAAAACATTAAAAAAAATAAATTAAAATAAAATAATTCACATGAGAATGACAAACACCAGTCTGGAACAGAAGGGGAGAGAGAAATGGGGCAAAGCATCTGGAACCCACCCAGTTTCAGTCAAATCAGTAACTTCTCCCACTGGTTAGAATATATATTTGTGCCTGTTCTATTGTTCTTTAAAAACTGTTTAGGGGCGCCTGGGTGGCTCAGTCGGTTGGGCCTCTGACTTCGGCTCAGGTCAGATCTCAGGGTTTGTGGGTTTGAGCCCCACATCGGGCTCTGTGCTGACAGCTCAGAGCCTGGAGCCTGCTTCCCATTCCATGTCTCCCTCTCTCTCTGCCCCTCCCCAGCTCACACTGTCTCTCTCTCTCTCTCTCTCTCTCTCAAAAATAAATAAAACATTTAAAAATTAAAATAAAATAAACAGTTTACATCATTTCAACTCTACGCTTTTCTTTTCCTGATTCAGAGCCCATAATGTTTTTTCCTGAAGTCTGAACTACCTGGGTAAACCCTAGGTGTCCGGCTTAGACTGTAAGACATTTCCTGTCTTCTAGAAATCCGATGACCAGGGGCACCTGGGTGGCTCAGTTGGTTAGGTGTCCGACTTCGGCTCAGGTCATGATCTCGCAGTTCATGGGTTCGAGCCCCACGTCGGGCTCTGTGCTGACCGCTCAGAGCCTGGAGCTGCTTCCTATTCTGCGTCTCCCTCTCTCTGTGCTCCTCCCCTGTTTACGCTTGTGCGCTCTCTCTCTCCCTCTCTCTCTCTCTCAAAAATAAATAAACATTAAAAAGAAAGAAAGAAAGCCAAGGCTCAGAGAAGTCAACCCACTTCCTCAGGGTCACACATCAAGGAAGCAATGGCGGTGGGGGTAAAGCCAGGGTCTTGTAGATTTCAAAGGCTTCTTTTACAGATGAGGAAACTGATGCTCAGAAAGGCAAAGGGCACTGAGTAAAGTAAGCGGGGAGAGGATGCCAGGCTCAGAGTCCCCGAGGCTCCACATCCCTCCTCGGTGCCTCCTAGCTTGCGGGAGCTCTGATGGATGAATGACCCCTCACAGCTGCCCATCCCCCCCCTTCCAGAACCCTCTGTTCGTGGAGACCGAGAAGAAGGTCTCCTCCAACTGCTGCCGCCGGGGCACCGTGTGGCTCGGAATCCGGATAGAAAAGGACACCTTCGCCCCGGGGGAGAAGATAGTCCTCACCATGCAGATCGACAACCAGACCGGCAAGTACCTCAAGACGGTCACCTTCGCCCTGCACGCCCACGTGCGCTACGAGGGCTTCACGTCCGGGGCGGAGCGGCGGTCGCTGGTGGGCAGCAGTGAGCTGCTCCGCCAGGAGGTCAGCGCCCGGATCATGCCCTTTGACGCCACCACCATCGTGAGCACCCTCAGCCTCCCGCACGTGCTGCCCGTGAGCAGCCGCCCCGGGGACGGCGAGCTCATGAGCACCCGCTACGAGCTGGTCGGCACCATCCACCTGCCCTGGTCCCGGGCCTGCGTGAAGGCCACGGTGCCCATCATCGTCGCCAGTGCCAGCCGCGAGCCAGGAGTGCCAGAATCGAGTGCCCAAACTGCTGAACATTAAACGCTGCGAGCGGCCCTCTCTTTGTCTCATACTGATGGGCTTCGGAGGAGTCGGGGCGTGGGCGGCACTTGCCGGAACCTTCTTCTGGTGCCACAGCTGCTTAGGCATCACTTCCTCCACTGGCCAGGAGAAGGCCGGGGAACAGACAGGACCTCCCCATCATGTCTGCCCCGGGTGGCGCTCCAGACCCATTTCCCTGCTGGGCTCTGACAGAGTCTAGACCTCGGGGGCCCCGGGGCGTTTCCGCCCTCTGGGTGCACCAGCCAAGTGCGGCCCCACGGAGGGGAACTGGGGGTGCTCCGAGCATGCGGTGAGTGGGGGCCAGAGATGCTGCTCGCTGTCCTGCCATGCATGCCCAGGATGGCCTACCCCAGAGAATGACCCGGCCCGGACGCTCCACGGTGCCAAGGGGGAGAGACCTAGCATTCGTTATTTGGCTGGAAACTTGAGTTTGATCCCTCGCTCACACTAGACACCAGAATAAACCCCCGGTGGGTCAGGCCGTGCAGTCCAGGGTGGCCGTCCAGTGTCTGTGAGTCACCTCCTCTCTCCCTCCCACGTGGTGTGTATTTAAATGTTTACTGTTTTTCAGAGACAGAGAGACCGGGTGCGCATGCGAGCTAGCGGGGGAGGGGCAGAGAGCGAGGGAGACAGAGTCTCAAGCAGGCTCCGAGCTGTCAGCGCAGAGCCCAATGTGGCGCTCAAACCCACAAACCATGGGATCATGACCTGAGCCAAAACTAAGTGTTGGACACTTAACCAACCGAGCTGCCCAGGCACCCCTTGATGCGTGTTTATAAGTGTGTGCAGGATCCCAGGACCTCAGCAGGTCAGATGATTATGGGGCGCAGAGTCTCCTGGAGGCCAGTGGAGTCCCCTGACCCAGGGGACCCTGGGCGATGTCCGGGTGCGTCTGCGGTTGTCATGACTGCGAGTGCTCCCGGCCCTGAGTGGGTGGCGTCAGGAATGGGGCTCAGCATCCCGCAGTGAACAGGGGTGGCCCCCACAATCAAGGACATCTGGCCCCAAGAGACCCTTAACTACAGAGAACACACGGCTGGCCACCGGGGGGGGGGGGGGGGGGGGGGGTGACACAGGTGACGGGGACGAAGCCGTGCTTGTCGTGCGGAGCACCGGGTGACGTACGCAAGTGTGGGACCACTATCTTGTGCTCCTGAAACTCCCATTACACGGTTAATGGAATGCTAACTAAGGGAAATTTAAATAAAACTTTATTTTAAAAAATTGTTTTAACATTTATTTATTATTGAGACACAGAAAGAGACAGAGCATGAGCGAGGAAGGGCAGAGAGAAGGGGAGACACAGAACCCGAAGCAGGCTCCAGGCTCTGAGCTGTCAGCACAGAGCCCAATGCGGGACTCAAACCCATGAACCGTGAGATCGTGACCTGAGCCGCAGTCGGATGCCTAACCAACTGAGCCACCCAAGCGCCCCTCAATAAAACTTAAGAAAAAAAGAATGATCGGGCCCCAAATGTCAGCACACTGAAGGAGAAAACCCTAGGCTGGGCAAGTCCATGGTGGGGGAGGCCGGCTGCCAGGTCCCAGGGCTGGGTCTGGCGGCCCCTTACCCGGATGAGGCCATGTCCCTCCTACACTCACAGCCCCCCAGGGCTACCCCACCTCGCTCAGGGTAGAAGTCCTCTGGACACAGGGCCTGCACGTCTGCCCATGTCACATCCAGGATTGTCAGTCACGGGCACCTGACCTTGCCCCCTACATTCTGGCCTCCCTGCAAATAAAAATCTAAAATGCCTCGTTCAATTTGAATTTCTGATAGAAAATATTTTAGCATTAGTATGTCCCATATCATATTTGGGATATACTTAGGCTTTAAAAAATAATCATGTGTTGTTCATCTGATATTTCAGTTTAACTGGGCGTCCTGGATGTTATCTGGCAATCTGATTCCTCAAGCAACTGGAAGACTCTTGGGCACAAATCAGGCCACCTCGGTCCACTGGGTCCCCATGGCACCCACCCTGGCCCACAAGGCTCCCCGAGGTCAGGAATGAAGGCGGGACTTCCCTGAGGCCACGCCATTCTTACTTTTCTCCCACTTCTCAGATGTTTGGCTTCTGCTTTCTTCAAAGCCGCATCATCCATACCTCCTCTTTCAGGAAGCCTCCCAGACATACCAGGCAGTGCCTCTCATCCTCCTTCAGAGGTCATTTCTGCAGGTGATAAGCTCAAATAAAAACAGAAGTAATGAGGACAAAACTAACACCGTGGCAAGGACGGGCTCATTTTCCATCACGCTTTCCTGCTTCCTCCTGGGCACATGGCTGGACTACATTTCCCAGTATCCCTTGCAGTTAGATGTGGCCACATGACTGACCTGGCCAATGGGAGGTAAGATGATCATGGCCAATGGCCATGTGACCAATCTGGTTAAGCGATGTAAGTCACTCCAGGCCAGATCCATGAAAAACTTGCCATAGGAATCTCGTTCTCTCTCTCTCTCCCCTTTTGTCAACTGCTTGGAGAGGAGTGTTTGGAGGCGAGCTGCTCACGAAACTTAGTTCTGAGTTTGACTGTTCCAAACAGAAGGAATAAAACTTTATTGAATAAACAACATCCACTGGAATTGAAATGTGCTTATTGCAGCCGTTGGTCTCCTCCAGGATTTCTCCGCCTCTGCACACTGACATGCGGAGCCACACAATTCCTCTTACAGGGGACAGTCCTGTGCGTTGTAGGACGTCCACTGGCATCTGCTCTTACCCACTAGATGCCAGTAGCATGCCCGACGTTGTGATAACAGAAATTTCTCCAGGCATTGCCAAGTATCCCTGGGTGGGCAGAATCACCTTCAAGTGAGACGCTCTACCCTTATTTGTTTTTAAAGTTTCTTTTTTAATGTTTTTTATTTATTTTTGAGAGACATAGAGACAGCGCGAGCAGGGGAGGGTCACAGAGAGAGGGAGACACAGAATCGGAAGCAGGCTCCAGGCTCTGAGCTAGCTGTCAGCATAGAGCCTGACACGGGGCTCGAACCCCACGAACTGTGAGATCATCACCTGAGCTGAAGCCAGACTCTTAACCAACTGAGCCACCCAGGCGCCTCAATGTTTATTTTTTGAGAGAGTGAGCACAAGCAGGGGAGGTGCAGAGAGAGCGGGGACAGAGAATCAAGGACAGGCTCCGCAGTGTCAGCACAGAGTCTGATGCGGGGCTTGAACTCATGAACCGTGAGATCGTGACCTGAGCCAAGGTTCGGCCACTCAACCGACTGAGCTGACCAGGCTCTCCTGGTCTACTCTTATCATACAAGTCGCTGTATTTATGGAGGCCTTTGGGTATTTTGGGGACAGGGACTCACTGTGGCCACAACTAAAGCTGTCCCGTCATCTTCTCCGCACCTCTGTCCCACCGGTTCACGCCTCAGCTCCCAGGTCAACAAGACGCTACCTGAGTCTCTTACTCTCCCAAGTTCTGTTTGTTTTACTTCCTCAGCAACAATTAAACCTGCCCACTTCTCGCCATCTCCCCTGCCACCACCAGGCCACCGTCATGCTTCTGTGGATGACTGCAGTGGCTGCCTCCCAGGTGATCCACGATCGCCGGCAGCCTGAGTCCACGCAGCAGCCAGAGAGAACTTTATAAAAAGGGAATTGTGATGACGGGCTTGATGGAGGCCCCTCCCCAGAAGCCCCGCCCACAGGGCTCCCTGGGCGCCGGCTTCCTCTGGAGCAAGGGATGGGGGCGGGGCGGGCACGATGACTTTCACTCTCAGAGTGTTTGACGCTTCGCTTCTGCCATATTTTCTTTGTAAGAAACAAGTCACTCAGTTCAGCCTGCACTCACAGGGAAGAGAAGCAGGCTCCACCTTTTTAGGGAGAGTCAGGGCGCCTGGGAGGCTCCGTCGGTGAAGCATCCGACTTCCACTCAGGTCACCATCTAGGAGTTCCGGAGTTCGAGCCCCGCATCGGGCTCTGTGCTGACAGCTGGGAGCCTGGAGCTACTTCCGATTCCGTGTCTCCCTCCCTCTCTGCCCTTCCTCTGCTCACACTCTGTCTCTCTCGGTTTCAAACACGACAAGTCCCAACGGGTCCACCTTTAATGTCCTTCTAGATAGACTCTTACTCTATTATCAGCACGAACAGATAAACAAGTGTGGTCTGTTCACACAATGGAATATTACTCAGCGTTACAGAGAGAGGAAATCCTGACTGCGCTACCACATAAATAAACAGGGAGAACGTTGTGAAGTGAAGCAGGTCGATCTAAAAGGACAGGTCCTGGGCGCCCGGGCGGCTCGGTCAGTTACGCGTCCGACTCTTGGTTTCAGCTCAGGTCATGATCTTGAGGTTCGCGAGTTTGAGCCTCAAGTCAAGCTCTGGGCTAAAGGCTCAGAGCCTGTTTGGGATTCCCTCCCTGTCTCTCCCTCACTTATACTCTCTTTCTCTCAAAAATAAATAACTTTTTTTTAAAGGATGACTCCTGCACCATCCCACTCACAGGGGCCCCGTAAGGAGTCTGGACCACAGACAGAGTACGTGGTAGGAGCCCGGGGCAGGGGCGGGGCCGGGGCCGGAGTCAGAGTTTCATGGGGACAGAGTCGCAGTTTAAATTTTTTTAATCTTTATTTATTTTTGAGGAAGAGAGAGCCGCACAGAGTGAGTGTGAACGGAGGAGAGACCGAGACAGAATCCAAAGCTTCAAGCTGTGAGCTGTCGGCACAGAGCCCGACTCGGGGCTCGAAATCACAAACCGCGAGATCATGACCTGAGCCGAAGTCGGACGCTTAAATGACTGAGCCCCCCAGGCGCCCCTATAATACCCAAGCCCTACAGGGTCCTTACTGCACCCCAGGCACCAAGCTGAGCTGTGGGCCGCCCCACCTAACCCCCTCCGTCACCTGTGAATCAGGACAACAGTCAGCAAGTGTCATCACTGCCCCCATTTCACAGACGAGGCAGCAGAGGCCCGGAGGTGCCCAGGCTCACAAAGCCAGGGTGAGAGGCCTCAAGCACCACTGGGCAGGGCCCCTCCGGCCCACAGACGCTCTTACTACTCCGGCCTCAGCTAGGGAGGAGGGGACCCAGCTCAGAGCAGCGGCGCTGAGGCAGGGACCCGGGGGGCCCGGGGGGCGGGGGGGTCTGGGCTGTCGGGGCGGCTGCAGATGCGGGTTCTCATTCACACCTCCTCTGCGCCGCGGCTCCCCCTCCTGTAAAGCGTACAGGGCATTATGGACGCGGCCAACGGTGCCAGAGAAGGGCTAGGAGTCCGAGCCACAGACGTCCGTTTCCTCATCTGTACAATCTGTCCATAGTTATTACACATAAAAGAATGCGACTGCTGATGGTGGCCATGACCGCTATTAAATATTCATTATTATCACCGGACCCCTCTCCGTGGAGGCTGCCCCGGGGACGGAGGGGCCTGGGCACCCTCCCTAGCCCCCGCCACTCCACGCCAGGAGCACCCCTAGTCAGAACAACCACAAATGTCTCCAGACACCCCAAGTGGGGGCAGACCCCTGAGGGTTGTGCAGGCGGCATCGCCCCAGGGGGTAGCCCCCCCATGCCCCGCTGTCCGTCATGGGGCCGGAAGTCTATGTAGAGTTAGTGTATCTGATATAGTCAATGCTAATGAGAGGCGCAGCTCTGCCGCTTATATGCTGTGTGACCTTGGGCAAGTCGCTTGTGTCTCTGAGCCTCAGGATCCCTACCTGTAAAACCCACGGCCATCGCTCCTCCCCCCTTCCCGAGGATAAACAGCCTGTGTCCGTAAGCGCAGGAAGCAAGCCTCACTCCCAGACGCCGCAGCTGGGGGCTTCTGGAAGATCCTGATGCACATGGCGGTGGGCCCCCGCCCCCGCCCGCCGCCCGCCTCCCCTCTGGGCCCCAGATTCAGGAGACCACACAGGCGGGCGTTGGGAACACTTCCTGTGCGGTGGCCACTGGGACAGGTGGGCCAACGGAGAGCACAGCTGGGACCACCCCACTTCCTGCCCTGGGGGAGGTGCCCCTCGCGTTGGTTTGCCCCCAGCCCAGAAATAACACCCCCCCAGCGCCCCCCCCCCCCAGGAACCAAAGCCACTGCACCAGCTGCAGCCTCAGAGGCAGGGGACACAGGACAGGCGGGCGGCAGCTGCCCCGCTGGGAATGTCCGCCCCCCTGCTGCCACCACCTCCGGCATTCCAATCCCAAGGGGGTGACCTGGCCTCGGCCGCCCTGGTCCGGACACATGAGCTCTGAGTGGGCAGGGCCGGCTGGGGGGTGTCTTGCCACCCTGGGTGACAGGGCACCCTCCCGGGCCAGAACCCCCAGATCTGAGGTGTCTCCAATCCTCACCTCAAGGGACTGTCTGAGGGGGAAGGGAGGGGCTCCTCCTGCTGTGAACAAAGGGGCAGCCGGAGCGCCCAGAACGGGTGTTCTTCCCCCACCGTGACCTGCACAACCGGCAGCTGGCAGCCGGTGGCCATGCCCTGGCTACACCGGACAAGGCCACTCGGTGCGGGGCGGTCAGGGGGTGGCTGTGGGCCTTAGGATCTAGTTCCTGGTCAACCGCCCCCAGGCCCCTGTCCTTCCGGTACATTCTGACGAGGAAGTCACCCGCTCTGCCTGCAGGACTCCGCAGAAAGGCCAGGGGGCCTCAGGCGTCTGGCTGCGAGCTGGATGGGCCACCAGAGCTGGGGGGGGGTGGCAAAGAGGCCACGCAGAGCCCTTCCCGCTGCCGGGCCACCCTGGCCTGCTATTCTGGGGCTGGTGGTGCCCAGTGGGACCTGAGTGGCCCGGGAGGGGCTGGCCCAGGGGACAGCGGGTCTCAGAGCCGCTCCCCTCCCCCAAGCCCACACCTCCCCTCCTTGCAGGGGACAGCGGGCGCAGCTGGCGCCATGAGGCCCGGGGGGGGGGGGGGGGGGGGGGGGGGGGGGGGGGGGGGGGGGGGGGGGGGGGGGGGGGAGGTGGGGGCAGGGACAGGCCAGGGCCTGCATGTTAAAAGACCTGTTTCCCCGCAGAGAGCCAGCCCAAGGAGACAAAACGTTGCCTTCCGGCCATCGGCCATTGGGTCACAGTTGATCAGACTGTCCAGCCACCGGCTAGAGCCCATCCTGGGGAAGACGGAGGCAGGTCCCTGCAGCCACGGCGTGACTCCCAGGAAAAAATACAGAACACGTAGCTAAGCTAACATTTCTTAGCATGAGTACGTCCCTTACAATATTGGGGACATATTTGTGCTAAAAACTATTCATTGTGTATCTGGAATTCACATTTAACTGGATGTCCCGTAATTTTATTCGATAAATCTGAAATTCACGGGCCTCAAAGAGGCAAAACAAAGCTCACCAATGGCCTCCCCAACTCATTTCTCGCTGGCCGCTGCCCTGGGGACAGGCTAGGTGGCCTCTGGCTCCGTGGGTCCCTCACCAGAGACGCCAGTCAGCCTCACCTTCTGAATCATGGCCTGTCCACTCCCTGCCGTTTCTCTCTCCCATCTCCCC
>NC_043711.1:3228738-3232285 GCF_006229205.1 Suricata suricatta | reverse complement strand
CCCCCCGCCCCGCCCCCCACGGGCCTGGTCAGGGGCCATCAGCTCCCACCTGCCCTGCCCTCACCCCTGCCTTTCTCTGCCTCTTGAAGACTCCACCCCCTTCCCCAGAGACCTAAACAGGGCCTCCCTCCTCTCAGTGCCCCCTTTCGAAAATAAAGACCAAAAGCCTCTGCCTGACGAAGCCCCAAGCCCCATCCCTCAGCAGGGCTCCAAGCAAACCCTGCTCCTGGTCCCCAGCCCCCTCTCCCAGAAAGAGCCGTGGTCGCCCCAGAGCCCCCTGCTCTTTCAAGACCCCGGGTATGCCCCCACCTGAGTCAGGTGCCCCCCTCCTCTGCTCACAGCCCTCCAGGGCTCCCACCGTCCCCCCTCCCCCCTCCCCAGGCATAAGCCCAGGCTCTCCTTTAGCCTACCTGCCCCATCCCCTCCCTCTCCACTCCACCCCTGATTACTCTGCTCTGGCCACTTGGATGGGCGTCTTTGCTGTTCTTCCAACATAGCAGGTCTAGTGCTGCCCCAGGGCCTTTGCACAGGTAATTCCTGTTGCCTGGAGCACACCTCATCCAGACGGCCATTTTCTGTTTCACCACTACTCAGCAAAGCACACGAGAGGTGTTTACTAAATACTTCCTGAATGAATAATTCGCCATGGCTCCCGTATTGCCCCTCCCACCTTCCTCTGACTTCCACGTTTTCCTTAAGACTTCCCTGGAGCAGGCGAGCTCATTTTCCTCCCTGACTTCCTTTATCCATAGGCGCAGCCCTAGACATTTCCCAGGGCCCCCACCTGCCCTTTTTGGCCATGCTCCAGAACCTTCTGTGGCTCCCTAATGTCCTCAGGGCTCTTACAGGCCTGGCGCTGACCAAACTGTCCGACTGGGTCTCTGTTTCCTGACATCCTGCCCCGCCCCCCGCCCCGACATTCTACCCTCCAGCCTCTCACTCTGCACCTTCACACTCTCTGTTCCTCCTGCCTGGAATGCCTCTCCAGGGCCTTCCCCTGCCGGACGCTGATTCCTCTCTCTCAGGCCTCAGCGTAGACATTACTTCCTCCCGGAGGCTTCCCAGGACCACCCGCAGCCTGGGGCCAGGCCTCCTCCGGGCTCCACACGACGGTGCAGCTCCAACCCGGCCCGGTCGCCTCTAGTTCTTACACTTGGGCACCAGAGTCAACCTACTGGTCAGACCCAGGAGACCCAGGACCCGTGACACTCTTAAGGGCCCACGGAAATGATTTCTTTTTAATTTCTATTAAAATCAGAAGAAAATACTGAATGCAATGCCAGTGCATTTGTAAAAGATCATCTGAAATGTTTTTTCATGGAGGGAGGGACCCAAAAGTACTTTAGGGCTGGGAAAGTCTTTTTTGTGTGTGTGTTATTTATTTTGAGAGAGTGCAAGCAGGAGAGGGGCCGAAAGAGAGAGAGGGAGGTTCTCAGCACGGACCCACCACACCAGTAAAGTCTGTGCGCCCGAGTTTAGGCCCCGGCGAGCCTAAACCCGAAACTCTGCCCCTGAGGTCACCCAAAGCTGCGCGATTCTGCAGTGACGTTAGCAGCATCTTTGGTAAGAGGACAAAAGGCGGAGCAGCCCGTCTCGTGTACAAAGAGAGAGAGAGAGAGAACAGAACGTGAGCAGGGGAGAGTCAGAGAGGGAGCCACAGAATCCGAAGCAGGCTCCAGGCTCCGAGCTGTCAGTCCAGAACCCGACGCGGGGCTCAACCTCGCGAACTGTGAGATCATGACCTGAGCTGAAGTCAGAGGCTCACCCGCTGAGCCCCCCAGGCGCCCCGACATATTGTTTGACGGTGCAACCACACAGCTGTACTTCCTTTCTTTGGTGGGGTTAGCAATCCTTCCTCTAGGTGGTGTAGGTGTGAAATATAAAGTGCATAAAGGGAAATTGTTCTATTGGCATCAGAAATTGAGCTTTTTATCAGGATGATTTTCATGTAACAAGAAATTACTCTATGAAAGCTATTTCTGTTCTTTTTTTTGCCTTTACCGATTGGTAACATTTCCACAAAATTTTAATGCCTCCGACTATATAGAACAAGCTTGCATCTGTAACATTAAAAAAAAGAAGAGAGAGAGGGAGAGAGAGAATCCCAAGTAGGATCCGCGCTGTCAGTGCAGAGCCAGGTGGCGGGGCTCAAACCCATGAACTGTGAGACCAAGACCTGCGCCGAAATCAAGAGCCAAATGCTTAACCACGGAGCCACTCGAGCGCCCCAGGGCCGTGAAAATCTTCATGCAGCCCTGCCAGGCCCATGCAAGTGTCTCCCTGCTGGGTAATAAGGGCCTTGAAGGTGGTAGAGGCAGACGCTGAATCCCTAGGGCTGCCTAGCATGAGCCTAGGTACGCAGCAGGTACTGAATAATTTTTTGCTGAATGACTGAATATGCAGTGAATCACTAGGTCCTCACGGCCAGGAGCCAGGTCTGACCTAGTTCACTCATACCAGGAGATGCTTGATATTTTATTTATTTTTGTTTATGCTTTTTATTTATTTTTGAGAGACAGAGAGAGACAGCATGAGCAGGGGAGGGTCAGAGAGAGAGGGAGACACAGAATCAGAAGACAGGCTCCAGGCTCTGAGCTAGCTGTCAGCACAGAGCCCGATGCCAGGCTCGAACCCACGAACCGTGAGATCATGACCTGAGCCAAAGTTGGTCGCTCAACCAACTGAGCCACCCAGGCACCCCAGGAGATGCCTGATAAATGGATGGATGGATGGATGGAAGGAGGGAAGGGTCAGAGTAGATTGGGGTGGGGCACCTGGGCCCGGTGCAGCCCAATCTGGGACCCGCAGCGCCACCTTGTGGCACAACGCTGGTCTGTCTCTCCTTCCTCTGGGGAGTTTTCAGAGCTCTTCCACTGGAAGGCGTGGAATGGAGGAGGAGGAAGAAGGGGTGAAGAGAGGGGCGCCTGGGTGGCTCAGTCGGTTAAGCGTCCAACATCGGCTCAGGTCACGATCGTGAGTCCGAGCTCTGCATCGGGCTCTGCGCTGACAGCTCAGAGCCTGGAGCCTGCTTTGGATTCTGTGTCTGCCTCTCTCTCTGCCCCTCCCCTGCTCATACTCTGTTTCTCTGTCTCTGTCTCTCAAGAATAAATAAACATTAAAAGTTAAAAAAAAAAAAAGAGGGGGAGGCAGGGAGGAGGAGGAGGAGGAGGAGGAGGAAGGTACATTGTGATCTCGAACAAATCCGGACTGCCCGTTTCTGGCTGTTTGACCCAGAGCACATTACCTCACCTCTTTGATCCTCAGTGTCCTCAGCCAGAAAATGGGGGAAATTAAAATCGGGCTTTTGAGTAATGTAATAAAATAGCCCAGGGGCGCCTGGGTGGCTCAGTCGGTTAAGCATCCGGCTTCGGTTCAGGTCATGATCTCACGGTTCGTGGGTTCGAGCCCCGCGTCGGGCTCTGTGCTGACAGCTAGCTCAGAGCCTGGAGCCTGTTTCAGATTCTGTGTCTCCCTCTCTCTCTGACCCTCCCCTGTTCCAGGTGTCTCTCTCTGTCTCTCAAAAATAAATAAAAAGCATAAAATAATT
>NC_043711.1:3218634-3228638 GCF_006229205.1 Suricata suricatta | reverse complement strand
GGCCCTTCCTGGATTTCACTTGTGGCTCCAAAGTCCCAGACCGAGCGGGGGCGTGGCCTGGCGGCGGGCGGCCTTCCGACACGATTGGCCCCCCGGCCCGTCACTCCCGAGCGCCCGCCCCCGGGGTATAAAAGCCTCCCTAGGGGGTGGTGGCCCAACACAGTTACCGAGCTGGCCGTCGCGCCCTGCACGTCCCGCTGACCGCGGTGAGAGGCGGGGACGGGGGTGGGGGGCCCACAGAGGTGGGAGGCGAGTTTCGCCGAGTCCCGGGGCGTCCCAGGGGAGGAAGGAGCGGGGAAGACCTTCCTGGGGACCCGGCTGGTCTCTTCGGCCTGTGGAGGGGTCCCCAGCCCGGGCTGAGCTTTCTCTGGTCTCTTTCACAGTCCCACCCTCTATTCAGAAAAACCCAGTTTCCGGAATAGAGTCAGACTTTCAAACTCTCTTACTTCCTGAGACTTTTTGGGGGGGGGGAGGCGCGAAGGAGCCCCCTAGAAGTGACAGTGTCAAGGCGGGGGAGGGGGTAAGGTCCCCAATATAAAACACATTCCTCTCTAAATCAAAAAAAGTGTGCTTGCTTTGCAAACGCAGCTTGGAGGCGAGCAGCGCCGCCTGTCCTACACAGGAAGTCGGCCCTCCCCGGGTCTTCAGGGCGCCCCTACCCCTTCTCATCCCCACCCCCAACCAGGGGGCTGTCTTTCTGCCTAGCAAATTTGACGACTGGGGGGTTAGCTCCTCCCTCACCGTGGTTTCTGGTGGGTCAGATGACCCTGAAGGGCTCGCGCGCGGACCCGCCCCCCCATTGGGTGGGTGTGGTCAGTGGATGGCTCCAGGCGCTGGGAAGGCCTCCCCCCCTTATCTGAGTCCTTGGGACCTCTGTCAGGGTTGAGTCCAAGGGCCGGGCCTGGGACCTTGGCGTCTGGGAACTTTGGAAGTTGTATCTTAGCGTGCCCTGGTCGCTGGAGCTGGCGGCGGACCGGTTACAGACCCCAAGGACTTTCGGGGGGGGGGGCACTGACCTCTGCAGTGGCCGCCCTTGGTTAAACCCGCTGGGGGGGGGGAGTGTCATGGGCAAAGGGAATGGGAGAATGGCCCTCCAGGGTGCCCAGGTGAGCTCAGACGCCAGGGAGGTGGGGGAGTAGCTGAACTCCTGATGATCACCAGGGGCCGGTGGCCTGCTCGCCCCGCTTCCCAGCTGGGAACCTTAATAACAAGCAGAAGCTCGTCCCTAACTGGCTTCGCATGTGTGTGAGATGGTTCTGTGTACTGACCACCTACTATGTGCTAGGTACTGAGCTAAGGGCCACATGTGCAGTCATTCTGCCAATCTGCGGGGACTCTGCACTGGGAATGCTTATCCCCATTTTACAGATGGGCCAAGCAAGGCTCTGAGAGGGGCTGCTGCTTTCCCCAGCTCCCACTGCTAGCGAGTTGCAAAGCAACTGGCTTGGCCTCCAGAACAGGTGCTCTTGGGACTTCAGTTTGCTGGCTTCTGCCTGGGGGCGGGGCAGTGCGGCAGCTGGGCCCCCTTCCTCTAGATGGAAATGTCCAGAATCAAGGTCGGGGACTCATCGCAGAAATACCAGAGGAACCGGCATCGAAGCCACGTTCTGCCTTTGGCTCCGTTTTGCAGGGCAGAGGCCTGAGGCCGGGCCAGAGGCGGCCCCTTGCTCAACCAAGGATCACACGGGGCCCAGCTGGGGCTCTTGGCACCTAGTCTGGTGCGGGTTTTCCCCCCTCCTCTCACCTGGCCAGGAAAACGGGGCACACCTGTGGCTCCCATTGTACCTTGCAAGCGTGGGCATTAGATTCCCCTGGGGAGCCTCCCGGCCCTGCCCTCTCTCCTGAGCCTGACTTGGTTGGTCTCTTTAATGCAGTCTGTGGAGTTGTTTGGTTTTTTTTAATGTTTATTTTTGAAAGAGCCCAGGTGGGGGAGGGGTAGAGAGGGGCACAGAGGATCCGAAGCGGGCTCTGTGCTGACAGGTCTGGTGAACTCTGAGCTAGCCGCCGCAGCCAAAGTTGGATGCACAACCCACGGAGCCACCTGGGCGCCCCCCATTTTCTTTTTTTAATGCTTAGTTTTTTTGTTTTTTGAACTGGTAATATTATCCACCTGGCTCAGAAGTCCGAGGCCGGCCCCAGCCACCTGATCTCTCCTGAAAGGTGGCCACTGCCCGCAGTTCTTGTGTCTGAAGGTTCCGTTCCGGCGAATGTCCTCCTGCCCCATCCACACCTCCTGCCGCGAAGATGTCGGGCCGTCAGGTCCACGCACGGCTCTGTGGCCGCTCCGCTGGGCTGTGCCCTTGTTCTCCCACGGCCCCTGGCACTAGGGAACTGGGCTGTTTCCAGTGTCCTGTTGTGGCCGACCCGAGTACCCCGTGGCCTCACGGCGGTGTGGGCGTGGGACCAGCCCCTGAAGGTTTCTGGGTCACAGGGACGATGGCGGCTCTGGAAAGCAGGCGGCCGCGACGAATGGCTGTCCCTGAGGTTTTGCACCATAGGTGCTTCCCCAAAGTATTGATAAAGTGGAGCCCTTGGATTTGGCCCTGAAAGCAGCCCCGCAGGTGCAGCGGAATGAGAGGCAGGGCTCTAAGAAATGGGGGGGGGGTTCGCAGGGCACTTCCTCCTGGGGGAGGGGGACACGGCGCGCTGTACCCTGACTAACCCGCCGTCCGCCCGCAGTGCCTGTTTCTGAGAAATGTCTCACGACGGGACGGAAGGCGCCGCCAGCAGCCCGGTGACTGCGACGGCGGGAGAACCGGTCCTGCAGGTGAGGGAGGTGCGGGCCCTGCTGGCAGCACAAGGGGTCAACAGAGATCGGGGTGCGGGTGGGGAGAGCCCACCAGTGAACCCCGAACCGTGTCTCGCGGGTGGGGTGGGCAGAGCCGGGAATTGGGGGGCGGGGGGTGGGAAACCGCCCCCAGAAGCCGCCCGTGGGCCTGGCTTTGCCTGTTCCGGGCGCGCCCTCTAAAAGGAACCCTAGACCCAGCCCCCTTCGTGCCCACGTGGAAGCGGGGCGTGGGGGCGCCATTCCTTTCTTAAAACCGACGTGAAACACCGCGAGAATACGGTTTTCAAGTGTACGCGGTTTGGCGGCATTAAGTACATTTGCGACGTCCACACGCTGCCGCCCTTTAGTTCCGGAAGCTTCTCCTGACCCCGGATGGAAAACCCCCCCCCCCCCACCCCCACTCCCGGTCAGGCCCGGTCCCTCCCCGCCCCAGCCCCTGGCACCCGCTAATCCGAGTTTGCCCATTCTGGACACTTCATAGACGTGGGAACATAAATTCACTTTCATAAAAGTAGAACCTTCCACGTAAATACCTCAGTAGTGAAATCGGCACGATTTGTCTTTTTGATTTCCTTCCTTTCCTTAAAAAAAAAAAAAAAAAAGGTTTTGCGGGGAGGCAGGCTCCACACCATAAGGACAGAGTGAGTCCCGGGCTCGAACCCGCAAACCGCGAGAGCACGAGCTGAGCCCACACCAAGGATCGGCGCTTCACCGCGCGGCCCCCGGGCGCCCCCTTCCTTTTTAAGGCGCGTGGTTCGGACCGCGCACCCCCCCCTTCAGTCGTGAATCCCGCCGCTGGGGTCGTGGGTTGGTTCCTTTGCGCGCGCGCGCACACACACACACACACACACACACGCGCGCGCGCGCGGCGGTGAGGGCATGTGGCAGCTCCCGTGCTCACGCTTTCCCATTCACCGTAATGTCCGGAGCCATTTACATGACGTCCCCAAGGGTGCGGGACAGTTGTGATCCTTTTTTGTTATTCAGTTTTGAGAGACGGAGCATGGGCAGGGGAGGGTCAGAGAGAGAGGGAGACACAACCTGAAGTAGCTGCAGGCTTCGAGCCCCGTGCGGGCTCCAACCCATGGACTGTGAGGCGATGACGTGAGCTGAAGTCCCCTGTCCAACCCTCTGAGCCACTCAGGCTCCCCTCATCTTCACGGTTTCTAAGCACACAGCTCAGGGGCGTCAAACACACTCACACTGTCCTGCAGCCGCCCACACACACTATCCATCTCTAGAACCTTCCATCTCCCCAGACTGAGACTCCGTCCCCATGAAGCACTGACCCCCCCCCCCCACTCCACCCCTGGCTCCCACCATCTACTCTCTGTCTCTGTGAACGGGATGCCTCCAGGGACCCCTGTGAGTGGGGTCATGCGGGACGTGTCCTTCTTTCTGGCTTCTGTCACTGCGCATGTGTCCTCCAGGTCCATCACGTGGTGGCAGGTGTCTGTGCTTCATTCTTTCATCTGGCTAATACTCCATTGCGGCTGGTTTTGTAAATAAAGTTTTAATTGACACACAGCCACGCCCCTGTTCATTTACATGACTTCAGCTCACGGTTAGTGGGTTCAAGCCCCTGTAGAGCTCTGTGCTGCCAGCTCAGAGCCTGGAATCTGCTTCGGATTCTGTGTATCCCTCCCTCTCTGCCCCTGTTCTCTCTCTCTCTCAAAATAAAGTTTTTTTAAAAATTAAAAAAAAAACTGGGTTATGTGCTACCATATGGAGCCCAGACCCTGAGCACAGGACGCTCAGGGAGGGACCCAGACCCGAGGGGCCCCATGGGGTGGGAGTCCACATGCGTGAACCTTCCAGAACAGGCTCGTCCACCGCTGGGAAGTGGATTCCTGGGTGCTAAGGTGGGGGGAACAAGGAGTGATGACAAAGTTCTAGAATCAGCCGTGATGGCCGCACAACCTTGTGAAAACAAAACCCCTCAGAACGGTGCTTTTTAAAGACATTTGTTTAAATTGTGTGTTTTTAAATGGTGGTATTAATGGTGTGTGAACTATCTCAACAGAGCTAAAAAAAACCCAGATAATAAGAAAATCACGGGGCGTCTGGGGGGGCTCATTCGGTTAAGCATCGGACTTCGGCTCAGGTCATGATCTCGGGGTTAGTGAGTTCAAGCCCGGCATTGGGCTTGGTGCTGACAGCTCAGAGCCTGGAGCCTGTTTCGGATTCTGCGTCTTCCTCTCTGTTCCTCCCCTGCTGGTGTTCTGTCTCTGTCTCCCTCTCAAAAATGAAGAATGCAAAAAAAGGAAATCAGGTGTGGGCGCCCCATGGGTGTAGTTTGCAGACCTGGGTGTAGGGCTCCTGTCTCTTGTCACTGCCTGGCACACGGCACGGTGTCAAGTGCACGTTCCAACAGCTGAGGGTCAGGGCTAAGAAAAAGGAAGCGCCGCACGGAACCCCCAAGCCCTGGCTTGTGCGACCACCTGGACCCAAGGCGGTCGCGGCGGGCCGTCTCCTGGCCGGGAGGGAACTGGACTGCAGGGCACCCCGAGTTGCAGGCCCAGCCCCCTGACCTGTGTGTCCCCGCAGCCGAGCGTGGTGGACCGCGTGGCCGGCATGCCCCTCATCAGCTCCACCTGCAACATGGTGTCGGCCGCCTACGCCTCCACCAAGGAGAGCCACCCCCATGTCAAGACCGTCTGCGACGCGGCCGAGAAGGGCGTGAAGACCCTCACGGCGGCCGCCGTCAGCGGGGCCCAGCCCATCCTCTCCAAGCTGGAGCCCCAGAGTAAGCGAGGGGGTGCAGCACCCACCTCTTGGCTGTTTGGGGGTGGGTGGGGGAGTCTGCCCCGCCCCTGGCCCAGACCCCTGAGGGGCGAGTTCGGGCCCTAACCGGCGATTTCTGTCTCGCCCCGTCCCTTGCAGTCACATCGGCCAGCGAGTATGCCCACAGGGGGCTGGACAAGCTGGAGGAGAATCTGCCCATCTTGCAGCAGCACACGGAGAAGGTACCTACCTCCACCAGCGGGGGGGCGCGGGCTCAGCCCCGAGGCGGCCCCCTGGGGCACTGAGCTTGTGGTCCCATCGGGGCTAGAATAGGCGCACGTGACCACTTCCTCCCTGACCCCTCTTCGGTCTGCCCCCCTCACCTGGCAGTTTGGAGGAAGGCTCTGAACACTAGCCATCTCCATTCAGAACCCTCTCCCCTTGCCTGGGGCAAAAGCCGAGGCTGCCCACGCGCTGCCCCCCCTCCCCCCTCCCAGCCTTCCTACTCAGTGTTCCGCACCATCAGCACCCGTGGGCACCGGACGCAGTGATAGACAAGTGTTTGCCCTTACGGAACTTTCATTCAAGGGAGAGCTGGGGGCAGGGGGGAAGCAAAGACCGTGAACACATCCTTCGCAGTCCTACCCCAGGACCTTTGCATGTGCACTTCCTTTTCCATGAACCAGTCTTTCAGGTCTCTGTTCTAAGCCCACCTCTTCAGAGGCCTTCCCTTCTCTCTCAAAGAAGGTCCCTCTAGCTCAGCTCTGTCCAGAACTATCTCTGGTGGACACGTTCGTTCTCTGCACTGGCTGGTGTGGAAACCGCCAGCTGCCTGAGGCTCCCGAGCCCTTGGAATGTGGCTGGCGTGACTGGGACACTCAATTACTAATTTTAAATGGAAAGAGCTGCAGGTGGCCAGCAGCCGGCGTCGTTCTGGTGCACGAGCGCCGCTTTCCCGAGCTCGAAGCCCCACGCCGCACAACGAGCTCCTTTAAGGGCTCCGGTCCACTGGTTCTAGTGTGTTCGCACCATGGAACCGGCGCCACCGGTTTTGAACACTTTTCACCCAGAGAGAAACCTCACATCCCTTATCTGTTACTCTCCTTCCTGCCGGCGCCCCGGCGCCCGCCAGCCCCTTCCTGTCTGTGGATGAGGCTGTTCTAGATGTTTCACTCACGTGGACTCATACCCCGTGGGGGCCTCTCGTGTCCGGTTCCCTCCTGGAGCATCGTGTGTTCAGGGTCCGTCCGCGGGGCGGCGGGGGCGGGCACCTCGCTCCTGCTCGCAGCCGAGGGATATGCGCGTGCGCGCTGGACACGGTCCTCTGTGGATGTGCGCCTGCGCAGTGGACGCATCCGAGGGATGTGTGCGCGTGCGGTGGACACGGTCATCTGTGGACGTGCGCATGCGCGGTAGATGCACCTGAGGGTTGTGCGCGTGCGCAGCAGATGCCCTTGAGGGATATGGGTCTGCGCCGTGGACACGTCATGTTCATCTATTTGTTACGGACATTTAGGTCGTTCCTATGTCTTGGCTATTGTAATACTGCTGTGGAGGTTTGTGGACATTAGTTTTTTACAACATAAAATTTATTTTCTTTAGCCATTTGTAAACCCACAGCTCAGCCGTGTCAAGCACACTCACACTGTTGTGCAGCGGCCCTCCCCATTCGTCTCCAGAAGCTTCCATCTCCTCAGACCGAGACTCTGTCCCCACGAAGCACGGACTCCCAGCCCCCTGGCCCCACCCCTGGCTCCCACCATCCATTCTCTGTCTCTGTGGACGGGACTCTTCTAGGGAGCCCTGTGAGCGGGGTCACGCAGGACGTGTCCTTCTGTGTCTGGCTTCTGTCACTGCGCACAGGTCCGTCCACGAGGTGGCAGGTGGCAGGACGTCTTTCTGCTTTTTTTTTTTTTTTAAATGTTTATTGTTGAGAGGGAGCATGAGCAGGCGAGGGGCAGAGAGAGAGAGGGAGACACAGAATCTGAATCGGGTTCCAGGCCCAGAGCTGTCAGCACAGAGCCCGACACGGGACTCAAACTCAAAAACCGTGAGATCATGACCTGAGTCGAAGTCGCACGCTTAAGCAACTGAGCCACCCAGGCACCCCAGGATGTCTTTCCTCTTTAACGCCGAACGACATTCCCGCGTATGAAGGCACCACGATTATTTGGTTTTTCATCCGTCAGTGGGTCGCTTCCACCTTTTGGCAACTGTGAATCATGAGTCCGCGGGGTGTTAGCTTGCACGTTCCCCGCCACCTGAAGGGCTTTTTGGCTGCTGCTCCGTCTCCCCAAGCGGGGCAAGGGCACGGACTGCTTGTTGCTCTGTCTGGTGCCCCTCGTACAGCCTGGCACATAGTAGCGGCTTAGTCTCCACCTTTGCCGTGTGGGACAGACTGCCATGCTCAGGTCTGCCTGTCCTCGGTTTCTCTCATGGGACTCCGTGGTCCCTGGTGGGGCAGCGGTGCAAGCCCACCACCGCCAGTTGTCCTACGCTCTGCGCTGAGGTCACCTGCTTCCATAGGAAGCTTGTGCACCTCGCTATGGAGCGCCTCCTGCCGGCCGGAGGCTGCAGTACGCCAGGTTCCCCTGAGGCAGGCTCCACCCCCTTTACCCAGAACCCAGCGCAGCCAGGGAGGGGTTGAATCTGTGTGTCACAGGCAAAGGCCATGAGCAGGCTTGAAGGTGGAAATCGCCCAGATCACGGAGGAATGCCTGCCTTCCTAGGGCTTGGCCCTTGTGTTCTCCTGCTGATGCCACATGAGGCCAACATTCCTTCCGTTTATAGAAGGGATGAGCTCAGGGTGACATTCTACAAGGTCATCCAACAGCCCCTCCCAAGCCCTTGACTTAGAGGCACAGCAGTATCCAGACTATGAGGTCCCTTCCTAACACACACACACACACACACACACACACACACGCACGCACGCACACACACACATACGCATACACACCAGGAAGAGGTAGGTTCCCCGGTTCTATGGGACAAGGTGTTGTCACAGCTGGAATTTGAACTTGGGCTGGTGTGATCTACGTGACCGCCACAGTGGGCACCTTTCCCCACCCATAAGAAACTAATTCCGGGGCATCTGGGTGACTAAGTTAAGCGTCCCAACTCAGCTCAGGTCATGATCTCACGGTTTGTGGGTTTGAGCCCCGCAACGGGCTTTGTGCTGACAGCTCAGAGCCTGGAGCCTGCTTCCGATTCTGTGTCTCCTTCTCTCTCTGCCCCTCCCCCACTCATGCTCTGTCTCAAAACCAGACCTCAAAAAAAACAAACTAATTCCGTGGACACAAGAGGTCTAGGTGTTTGGCGGGATGCCAACGTGCAAGAGTAGGAGTGGCTGGTGGTTAACTGTCCAGAGAGCCCCGTGCAGAGGGATCTGCTTAAAGACTTAGATTCCAGAAGATCAGTGCGTGTTGATCCATGAACTGCGTGCTGGGGCTGCTTCTCCTCCCAGGATACACGAGCAGGGGAGGGGCAGAGAGAGAGGGAGACACCGAATCCGAAGCAGCGCCAGGCTCCGAGCTGTCAGCACAGACAGAGCCCGACGTGGGCTGGAACCCACGAACCATGAGATCATGACCTGAGGCAGAGCTGGACACTTAGCTGATTGAGCCCCCCAGGTGCCCCCTTAATTACCTCGTTAAATAATCACATTCTGAGGTCGTTGGGATTAGGATACACTGGGCCCACCACACTGTGGATGAAGAAACAAGCACAGAGAGGTAGAGTGAGTTACCCGAGGCAACACAGCGAGGACATATCAAATCAGGATTCAATGCAGGCTCCAGAGCTCAGGGCCTTCATTGCCAGACTCAGAGTTGATCCTTTGGGTTCACCCAGGAGCTGGGACTCCTCCCTCCGGCCCCTGGGAGGCTGGGGCGGGGCACGGGGCCCCCCCCGTGTGGAGGGAGGCGGAGTGCTGACGCGGTGCTGTGTTGCAGGTGCTGGCAGACACCAAGGGACTCGTCTCGTCCACGGTGTCGGGGGCCCGAGAAGCCGTGTCCAACACGGTGTCCAGCGCCAGGGACACAGTGGCCACCCGAGTGACCGAGGTGGTCGATGTGACCCGGGGCGCTGTGCAAACTGGTGTGGACGCCACCAAGTCTGTGGTGGCCAGCGGTGTCCAGACGGTCATGGGCTCCCGGGTGGGCCAGATGGTGCTGAGCGGGGTGGACACGATGCTGGGCAAGTCCGAGGAGTGGATGGACAACCACCTGCCCCTGACGGACGCTGAGCTGGGTGAGTGCAGCCTGGGCCCCTCCCTCCAGCGGGCCTCCCCCCTCTTTGCAGCCACCTGGAGTCTGTCCCTCAGTACCATGTCACCCCTGCCACCAGGGCCCCCTCGAATCTGCTGCAGCCTGGACCAGTGCAGTGGCCTCCACCCTGGCCCCCAATGTCTGTTCTCTTTGAAGCAACCACCAGAGGGCGCCCGTGAGCACCCAGTCAGGTTCTGATCTCTGCCTACAGCCTCTTGCGGCTC
>NC_043711.1:3206440-3218534 GCF_006229205.1 Suricata suricatta | reverse complement strand
CACCTGCAGCCCTGTGCTCAAATGCCACCTTCCCAGGGAAGCGTCTAAAATTGCAGCCTCCTTCGTCCAAACTGTGTTGTGAGGCCTGCCCCCCCCCCCCCCCCCCCGGCCCCGGGGCCCCCCCCCCCCCCCCCCGCACTCAGCATTGGTTCCAGCATCGGTGCTTCTGTCTGGTCTCACTGCTGTGCCCCTTGTCTAGAACGGGGCCTGGTGCTCGCAGGCATTCAAACCCCTGCTTATTCCTCCACTGAGATGTTCCTTGAGCCCCTGCTCTGTGACGTCTTCCAAGTCTGGGGGTGGCGGGGACAGAAGTCTGCCCTCGCGGAACTCACGGTCTGAAGTATAAGAAAACCAAGGTGGAAGGAGAGAAGTCGAGGGGGAGGACGGGGTAGATGTTTCTGAGGAGGTAGAGAGGGAGGGAGCGAGCTGAGTGGCTGTCGGGGCAGAGAGAAGCATAGAAAACAAAGGTCCTGAGGCAGGACCTGGCCGGTGTGTTAGAGAAACAGTGAGGCAGAGTGGGCGAGGGGGAGAGAGGGAGGAGGGGGAGGGTCGGGGGAGGGGTCAGGGCCTTTGGGGGCGTGGGGAGGACCTGGACTTTATCTCGGAGGTGGGCAGAGGAAGCCCAACCTGACTTAGGTGCTCACGGGCGCCCCCTGGTGGCCGCTGAGGGGAGGACCATGGGCTGCTTGTCCCTTAGAGACCAAGCGTCCTCTGACTTTGGCCAGAGTTGGTTTGTGTGAAAAAGGAGCCAGACATTTGGGGCCACCAGAAACAGCTGCAGACAGACCAGATCAGGGGCTTTCGCCTGAGGTGCTGCGGGCATTCTGGGCCAGGTCGTTTTCCGTGGGTGTGTCCGGGATGCAGTTGGGGGGCTGAACACCACTCCTTACCCCATGCACTCAGTGTCAGGGCCCCCCTCCGCAGTGCAACAAGCACAGGTCCCCAGACACCACCCAGGGTCCCCTGTGGGGCAGACTCCCCTCCCAGGTGAGACGCCCTGATGCACCTGTTCCAGAACATTCACGCAAAGGGAATCCTGGGGTTCCCTGGTGGGGTAGCACCTCCGATGATGGCTGGGATTGCAAAATGCCACTGTTCTAAGCACCTCTTCTTTCTCTGCTGGCTGGAAAACTTCCCCGGAGAAAGTTCTCTGCGGCAGTTTTCATCACCCCCGGGACCGCGTGTGGAGGAAAGCAGGGCGTGGGACTTGCTGGTTTAACGTGCAGACTTACGTGGCGTGTTCCGGTCCTACGCGTTTGCTTTATGACATTTCACTTGTCTTGTTACTTTTGGCCAGTCGGAGCCCCCCTCGAGTTGGCTCTGAGTCTCCGTGATTCTCTCTGGAAATCCTCAGTGCAAGGCGATGGTCTTGGCTTTCTGGAGAAACTTGAGGTTTCAGGCACGCCTGTGATCTTAAGCCCTGAAGCATGTGGTTTGAACGTAGAGGTCATGTGTCCTTTGAGTGTCCAAAACCTGACCCTGAAACTTTTTTTCTAATGTTTATTTTTTGAGACAGAGCAAGGGAGGGGCACAGAGAGACAGGGAGACACAATCTAAAGCAGGCTCAAGACTCTGAGCTGTCAGTGCACAGCCTGACGTGGACCGTGAACTAACTCACAAACCATGAGATCGTGACCTGGGCCAAAATCAGGAGTCGGCCACTTACCCCACTGAGCCGCACTCAGGCGCCCCCACTGTTTGCTTTTGAAATGTCACGGAATATGGTTCGAGCCCCGCATCGGGCTCTGTGCTGACAGCTAGCTCAGAGCCTGGAGCCTGCTTCAGATTCTGTGTCTCCCTCTCTCTCTGACCCTCCCCTGCTTGAGCTCTCTCTCTCTCTCTAAAAATAAATAAAACATTAAGAAGAATTAAGAAAAAATAAATGTCACAAAATGGTTCTTTTATGACCTCCTCTTCCCCAAACGACTATATTAGATTACCTCCAATGCCACATCTGGCCTGCCGCCTGCGTTTGTAAATAAAGTTTTATTGGCACACGGCCACGGCCATTTGCACACATGTCTTGAGTGCTTTTACTGTACAACTGGAGAGCCTAATAGTGGAGGCATGGTGTAACTCGTTATTTGCAAAGACAAAAATATTGACTATCTGGCTTCCTACAAAAAAGTTGATCAACCCCTGGGTTAGAGTACGTCCTTCCAGAATTTTTAACATTTGTAGAAACCACTGAAATCCCCGGATCAAAGGCTTCCCTTGATTGAGCAGTGGGTCAACAGCTGCCTGTGGGATTTTGTTCTTTACTTCCTGTCTCTTGTTCGCGGAGCAGCGCCTGGCCCGAAGGAGACGCAGAAATACGGGGCTAAAACGGAGACCTCACTTAACTAGGTTCTTTCTGCCCGACCAGAGCTCCCCTCCCCCACCCCGTTGTTCCCTGGTCATATGTTCCGGCTCCTGTTCTGTTTATTCAACACCCTTCTTTAAATCAGCTTTTCAAGATTCTTTTAGGAAGAATCTTACTGAAAACAGAAAGCCAAATCATTTGCTAAAAATCATGAACAAAAATGGCTAAAATGTTCATTTCCGAGTCTTAATACAAGGTAGTTCTGATTTCACAATTCAGGGAGCTCTGACTTGGGTGGTTGTACAGAAGGGGAAACTAAAGCCTAATGGCACAATCACTTTGGAGCAGGGGGTGGCAAGCATTTTCTTAGCCAGGTTGGTAAATTTTTTGGCTCTGTAGGTCAGTCTCTGTGGCAACTACTTAAGTCAGCTGTTAACACAGAAGTATGGAAGATAGGGAAATGAATGGGTGTGACTGTGTGCCAATAAAACTTTATTTCTAAAGACAGGTGGTATTTGGCCCCGGAGCCATAGTTTGCAGAATCTGGCTATACGGCATTACAAAGCCATAGGGCTTGGATTTGAATCCATATCCAGTGACTTGCAAAGCTCAGACGTACACTATGTTGAAGTTTAAAAGGAGCAGACAGGATAGGATAAAATCAGGACCGGAAGTTTCCATCTTACCGTAACATTGTGGGATCTTTTTGGACTAGATCATCCTGACTTGTCCTTACGGTGCCGTGAGCGTGGTTCTCCTGTGGCTCAAGCTCCCTCCCCCGCGCCCCCCAGCAAGCATCATGGTTAATACATGGTGTCAGATTTTTCTGGCTTCAAATCCTGACTTGCCACTCTTCCTAGCTGCGTGACCTTGGGCAAGTCACTTCACTAGGACCAGAGAGTGAATATTTCAGTGTCCCAGGGGCCAAGAGGCCGCAAACGCCACCACTGCAGTTTGAAAGTAGCCATAGAAATAAAAAACCAACGTGCCTGGCTGTGTTCACATGTGGTACAAGACCAGAGGCCGGGCGGATGGGGTTTGCAGACCCTGGTGGAGTCCAGGGCCTCTTGATCCTGGGAAGTGTGCTTCTCATCATACCCATTTTGCAGACGGGAAAAGCAAGGCAGGGGTCTCCTTCGCTCCAAGGCTCCACAGCTTGTGAGCAGCCCAACTTGGGCAGCCCGCGCCAGCCCGAGGGTCGCCACTGAAGCCTGAGCGGCCTGTTCTGCTGGGTCGCGGCTTCATGGTGGCCCCTCCCGACTTCGTCCCTGCAGCCCGCCTCGCCACGTCCCTGGAGGGCTTCGACATCGCCTCGGTGCAGCAGCAGCGGCAGGAGCAGAGCTACTTCGTGCGCCTGGGCTCGCTGTCGGAGCGGCTGCGCCAGCGGGCCTACGCGCACTCGCTGGGCAAACTGCGGCAGAGCCGGCAGCGGGCCCACGAGGCCCTGATGCAGCTGGCGCAGGCGCTCAGCCTGGTGAGGCCCCGCGGCTCCCCCCCCCCCCCGACCCCGACCCCCCCGGGCTGCGGAGATGGGGCGTGGGCGGGCCAGGTGCCCCGGGCCACGCACTTGGCCGTCTCCCCATCCCTCGGAGTCCTCCCCACGCGTCCAACCTCCTAGGGACCCGGCAGCGGCCCAGATGCATGACCTGCACTTAGTGTTCTGTGTAAAGGCCGTTTCGTGGAGCATCGTTGAGGGACAACAAAAGTCACCGTTTTAGGCACATACGGTTTGAGGGGTTTTACAAACAGAAACAGACATAGAACCACCACCACCATCAGGAGGTGGGACGTTTATTTCCGTCACCCCAGAAAGGCCCCTCCCCCTGCCACTTTGCAGTCCCAGCCTGCCCCCCCCTCCCGGGGGGCGGGGTTTCTGTCCGTTCTCTAAGAGCTAAATTCCTATTTTTTTTCTTTGCTTAGCTTCCTGTACTGAGCGTTATCTCCGCCCTCATTTTTTCCCCTTTTTGGAGGGAGAGCGGGGAGGGGAGGGGCAGAGAGAATCCCAAGCAGGCTCTGCACTGTCCGCTCAGAGCCAGGAACTGAGCTGAAATCTGGAGTCGGACACTTAACGGACTGAGCCACCCGGTCGCCCCTCCTCCATCTTTTTCTAATTTAATTTCTGATGGGGTAAAATTCACCTTCTTTAACCATTTCCAAGTGCACAGCTCAGCGGCGTCAGCACACGAACACCGTCGTGCAGCCGCCCCTGCCATCTGTTTCCAGAACTTTCCATGTCCCCAAAGCAAGACTCTGTCCCCATGAAATAAGCACTGACTCCCCGCCCCCCGCCCCACCCCTGGCTCGCATCATCTACTCTGTCTCTGTGCACGGGACGCCTCTAGGGACCCCGTGAGTGGGTCACACAGGACGTGTCCTTCGGTGTCTGGCTTCTGTCACTGTGCGCAGTGCCCTCCGGGTCCGTCCACTTGGTGGCAGGTGGCGGGACGTCCTTCCTTTTTGAGGCTGAATAACATTCCATCGAAGCAGTTTTTAAGGCTCTGCTTATGTTCCTTTGGCCAAAGCCAGCCTCGTGGCCGCTGGTTACAAGGTGAGGCAGACCACACGTGGGAGGAGGTGCGGGGAATGTGCAGCCACGCCCTCCCTCTGGGCGCATGCGCCTGTCGGGGGATGAAACCCCGATCGTGGGGAGCCTAGTGAGCAGAGCATCCCCCACCCGCTTCCCCCCCTCCGCAGGCCACCTCGTCCTGGATAAAAGCAGGACCCCGGGGGCCTCTCTCCGGACTCCTGCCTCCTCTGGGACACGAGCCTCCGTCAGGGGCTGGGGGCAGCCTCTCTCTCACTCTCTCTCTGCCCTCACTCTCCCGCTCCAGATGGAAACCGTCAAGCACGGAGTCGATCAGAAGCTGGTGGAGGGTCAGGAGAAACTGCACCAGATGTGGCTCAGCTGGACCCAGAAGCAGCCCCGGGGCACGGAGGAGACCGCGGCCAAGCCCGAGGTACCGCGGGGGGGGGGGGGGTGCGCGTGGGACGCTCAGGGCCCTGACCTCCTTTATTTTTTTTATATATTTTTTTAAATTCTTTTACTGTTTTTATTTATTAGAGAGAGAGAGGGAGAGAGATACAGTATGAGCAGAGGAGGGTCAGAGAGAGAGGGAGACACGGAGTCTGAAGACAGGTTCCAGGTTCTGAGCTAGCTGTTAGTACAGAGCCTGATGCGGGGCTGGAACCCACAAACCATGAGATCATGACCAGAGCTAAAGTTGGACGCTTAACCAACTGAGCCACCCAGGTGCCCCAGGGCCCTGGCCTCCTAACCGCGCCTCTGTCAGATGGGCCTAGTTGCCTGGAATGCCTTCCCCAGCCACTCCTCCCATTAACTGCCTTCCGGACGTGGCGGCACCTCTTCCAGGAAGCCCACCTTGATTTCCTCCTTTAGGTGTGGGTGTCGCTTCTGAACTGTAGGACTCTTGAGTGTGATGTCTCTCAACCTGCTGGACGCTAAGCCATGCCTCGTGTGCCTCCTCCCCCATCCCAGCGCCGTCGAGCCCTGTATGTCCCCTGCCTGGCTCCCTGGTGACCGACGACCTCAGGTCCCTCCCGTCCCTGCCAGGCATTGCCCTTCCCTGCTGCGCTCGACCTGCCCCGCCGGTACCTTTGCTCATGTCGCCTGTCCTTGAACCAGCGCCTCACATGATTCTCACGCCCATACGTCAGTCTCGGGCCGGCCTAGCACTATAGCTCCTCAGCCTAACCTCTCTGGGCCTCGGTTTCCCCATCTGTAAATGGGATGTAGGGCCTTCTGCAGGGTTCTTCGGGCCACGTGGAGGCAGTCCAGGTCTGCTGATGGATGAACAGATCCACACAGCGTGCCCACCGCGCACGCGCACGTCACTCAGCCGCTAGCGGGGCCGAGGCTCCCCCACTCCGGTCAGAGGATGGACCCTGAACACTCGCCGCCGCTCAGGGAGGGAACCGGACAGGAGAGGCCACGTGCCTGAAACGTCCAGAACAGGCTCCTCCTCCGACGGGAAGAGAGCTCGAGGTTGTCAGAGGCTTGAGGAGGGGTTCCAGACTGGTTCATGGGGAGGAGGTTTCTTTGGTGGGTGATGGAATGTTCTGGAGTTCAAGGCAGTGGCTGCACGACCTTGTGAATGTACTAAAAACCACGGAACTATACCCTTAAAAGGGTGTATTTTCTGGTCTGTGAGTTATATACATTTATTAAAAAAAAATTCGAGTTGCTACAGAAAGCACACAGTGAGCCCTACAAACGTGGCATTTATGAAGCTCCCCCCTCCCCCGTCTCTGCAGATGCAAAACTGTTAGCATTCAGACCCAAATCGCCTGCACCTGCCTCCCTCTCCCTTCCCCCACCGCTGACCCCGGCAACCAGGAGATGCGGGTGTTGACTCGGGGCACCTCCCTGCCAGGTTCAAGTCCAGAGGGCTCTGATAGCGGGTTGAGGGCAAAGTCCTGCGTCCCAGCCTGCTCTCTCACCCCTGTGGTTGGGGTGGGGTGTTAAGGTCCCAACTCACGTATTTACACTTCGGTCTCCCCCGCCACTTAGAGCTCCTGCCTGGAAAGTTCTTCCAGACCTCTTCTTCTTTTTTTTTTTTTTAACTTTTTTTTAACTTAAGAAAAAAAAATTTTTTGTATGCACTTTTGAGAGAGAGAGAGAGAGAGAGACAAAGCAGAAGCAGGGGAGGGGCCGAGAGAGGGAGACACAGAATCCGAAGCAGCTCCAGGCTCTGAGCTGTCAGCACAGAGCCCAACGCGGGGCTTGAACTCGCAAACTGCGAGATCATAACCTGAGCTGAAGTCGAATGCTTAAGTGACTGAGCCACCCAGGTGCCCCAAAAAGGGTCTTGAGATACTAAAAAAAAAAAAGTTTTAATGAGATTACAATGCAGTGGTATCCGGTTCACCCACACGTGCGATCTGGTGGTTTTTAGCGTATTCACAGGGCTGTGCGGATGGCACGGTGCACTTAGAACGTTCCCATAACCCCAAAGGAGATCTTGTCCCTGTTTTTGCGTGGACGAGCCTGTTCTGGATGTTTTACACACGTGGACTCACTCCCCGCGTGGCCTCTCGTGTCCGGTTCCCTCCCAGAGTGTCGTGTGTTCAGGGTCCGTCCGCGGGGCAGCGGGTATGCGCCTCGCTGCTGCTCGTGGCCGAGGGACGCGCGCGCGCGCGTGTGTGTGTGTGTGTGTGTGTGTGTGTTGGGGGGGAGGTCGTGTTTGCTTATCTGTTTACAAGTTGATGGACTTCTGGATTGTCTCCTCTTCTGCCTCCTGTGGGTGACGTCCTGTGACCAGACTGTCTATGGTGCTATGTCTCCACTTCTCTTGGGTAGATGCCTAGAAATGGACTCAATTGCTGCTTATGTGGAAATTAACATTTTGAGGGACCACCACACGGTCTTCCAAAGTGACTGCTCAAAAAGAGCTGGCATCCCAAACCACCCTACCAGGCGGGCTCCCCTAACAACAGGTTTCCCGGACGGTCGGCGAGAGAACCCTCCCATTCTCTTTGCCCCGGCTTTGGATCCCGAAGCACATGGTCCTGACTGTCTGCCCCTTCCCAGCAGGTGGAGTCTGCCCCTTCCCAGCAGGTGGAGTCCCGGACGCTCACCATGTTCCGGGACACTGTGCAGCAGCTGCAGGACACCTGTGTGTCACTGGGGTCCAGCGTCCAGGGGCTGCCCGCCCACGTGAAGGACCAGGTGCAGCAGGCTCGCCACCAGGTGGAGGGCCTCCAGGCCACCTTTTCCGGCATCCATTCCTTCCAGGACCTGTCCAGCACCATCCTGACACAGAGCCGAGAGCAGGTGGCCAAGGCCCGAGAGGCCCTTGACCATATGGTTGAGTACGTGGCCCAGAACGCGCCCATCATGTGGTTGGTCGGACCCTTTGCCCCGGGAGTCGTGGAGAAAACCCCGGAAGTCGCGGAGAAAGCCCCAGAAGAGAAGAAATAGGAATGTCAGAAGGGGGCTCGAGGGACTTAGCCTCTCCCCAAGGGGTCAGCAGGAGCGCTGGACCCCTCGCCCCCTCGCCCTGCTTGGAACGTGTGTGTCTTCCCTTCCTCCCAACGCATCTCACGTCGGGGAGCCCCCTCTGCGAGCTTGGAAGACACACATTCTGAGTCTTTCTTCCATCAGGCATTAGGGGGAGGTTTCCAGAAACAAGTTTTTTCCTAGAAGTTCCTCAGCGCCCCTCCCCCACCCTCGCTTTTGTTTTTGTTTTTCTTCTTAGAAACAAAGGATAGATTTCTTTCATCCTACATCAAGGCCCCTAGATATCGGCCTTTAGCTAACGGACTTGGACTTCTGGCCTGCGAAGCGGCCCTTCTGGGGCCTGGGGTGGAGGCGGAACTGCCGAGACCCATTCTAGAGCAGACGGGGGCCGGGGTCTCCCTGCCCAGTCGTGGGTGCATGGAGTTTCACTGTCGCCTTAATAAATTTTACCTGCAGCTAAGTACAGGCTCTGTGCGCACGCGCATGTGTGGGTCTGAGCAGGCGCATGCGCGCGTGTTCCCAGGCGCTGAGCTACGCGGGGTGTCCGTGTGGCCGCCTCGGCCCGTTTCCCTGCTCTGCTCACAAGGGTGTGACCAGGACGGGGCCAGGCCCCCAGTGGGGCTCAGAGTTCTTGCCCAGCAGCTGGGACAGGAGAAGTGCGCGGGGAGGGAGGGTCCTTTACCTCCCCCGCCCTGAGCCCTACCGCCCTGCCCCCTCCACGCCCTGCAGCGTCGACACTTAAGTGACTGAGCCTCCCAGGTGCCACTGAAACCTGTTATTTATTTTTTTCTTTTTAAGAGGAGATCGGAACACTTCTAGTCAGGAGAAAAAAAGTTGTAGGAATGACAGACGTCAACTTCTAATGCTCATTTTGCAGTATATACACGTACCAAATCAGCATGTTATACACCTAACATACTGTGCTGTCAGTTCTATCTCAATTTTTAAAGACGATTAAACATTTGGGGCAATATAAGGAAAAGAACATGCAATTACAAATTCAAAATTAGATACAACAGAAACCCTACCTCTCACACTTAATGAATATTTCCTCTAGGCAAATCCCTGTACAAAATGAGTTAGACTAAACGTGCAAATCCTCACATACCCCCCAAAAGAGCCGTGTGTTTGCTTGTGTGTTGGCCCGGCCATGAGCTAAGAACAGTTTCCATTTTCCTTTAATGATTTAAGTAAGCTCTACCCCCAGCGTGGGGCTCAAACCCATGACCCTGAGAGTCGTCCGCTCTACCCGCTGAGCCAACCAGGCACCCCAGCGTAGTTTCCATTTTTAAAGCAAACAAAACTATGCAACAGAGACCATCTGTGGCCCGCAAAGCCTAAAGTAGTCACTCTCTGGCCCTTTGCAGGGAAAGCTTGCCAGGCCCCGCTGGGCACCTCCCTGTTAACGGCTTGCTGCTTAGAAGCACTTCTCTGTGCCCGGGAGCTGCGCCCTGTTTGCTGCTGTAACTACACGGGGTCCCACTTAGGCGACTAGGCCTATGTGCGCAGGCGCGTCGCCAGCAGAGGGCGGTGACAGCGTGGTCGCGGGCAGGAGAGCAATGATAGGTGCTGGAGCCATGGGATGGACCAGCTCAATTGGTTGAGCACCTGAGTCTTGACTTTGGCTCGGGTCATGGTCTCACTGTTCGTGAGCTGGAACCCCCCATCAGGCTCTGCCCTGGTGGTGTGCCGCCTGCAGGGGTTTCCCTGTCTCTGTGTCTGACCCTCCCCCAGCTTGTGCTCTTTAAAAATAAATAACAAGCATAGGCCATTTCTAAGAGTAAATAAAAAGCAATCTGAGGCATCCTGTGTGTTGTAGCATTCCTGTCCCTGAGTTTATACCCAAGCTCAGTGTGACCACATGTCTACACAAAGGCCTCCAAATGTTCATGGCTGCTTTATTCTCTTTCTTAAAAACTGGGTGGCTCAGTTGGTAGGGTGTCCAACTTCAGCTCAGGTCATGATCTCACAGGCTCAGCTCTGTGCTGACAGCTTGGAGCCTGCTTTGGATTCTGTCTCCCTCCCTACCCCTCTACCCCCTTTAAAATTAAAAAAAAAAAATTAATGTTTATTTTGAGAGAGACCAAGCGCAAGTGGAGTAAGGCAGACGGGGGGAGAGAGAGAGTCCCAGGCAGGCTCAGTGCTGTCGGTTCAGAGCCTGACTTGGGACTTGAACTCACAAACTGTGAGATCATGACCTGAGCTGAGATCAAGAGTCAGTCACAGGGGCGCCTGGGTGGCTCAGTTGGTTGGGCCTCTGACTTCGGCTCAGGTCAGATCTCACGTTCGTGGGTTCGAGCCGGGCGTCGGGCTCTGGGCTGACGGCTGGCTCAGAGCCTGGAGCCTGCTTCCGGTTCTGTGTCTCCTTCTCTCTTTGCCCTTCCCCCTCTCATGCTCTGTCTCTGTCTGTAACAAAAAATAAATTAATTAATTAATTTAAAAAATTTAAAAAAGTCCGTCACGTAGCCAACTGAGCCACCCAGGCGATCCCGCTTTATTCTTTATAGCCCCCAACTGAAACCACCCAAGTTTACATCAGAAAGAGAAGAGACCAATAAATTGGGAGACACTCAGAATAGCGGAGGAATTGCAATTTGGGATGCACAAGACAGGGCGAATCACAGCCAAGTCCAGAGAACAAAGGGCAGGACTATTGCTTCCTAGAAAAGCAGGTGAAATATTATGCAGCAAAGAACAAGGACAGGTTACTGATATTCACAATATGAAAATTAATAAAGAAGTGCCTCACTGGCTCAGTTAGTGAAGAAAGGAGACTTTTGATCTTGGGGTGGTGAGTTCAAGCCCCACGTTGAGTGTGGAGTTTGCTTTAAATTGATTAAAATATTAAAAATAAATCAAGAAACACTTATTTTTTAAAAAATGAGAAAAAGAAAAGAAAGGAAACCTCATTTAGAATGGAGTAAGGAGGGCGCCTAGGTGGCTCAGTTGGTTAAGCATCCCGACTTTGGCTCAGGTTATGATCTCACAGTCGGTGAGTTCAAGCCCTTCATCGGGCTCTGTGCTGACAGCTCAGAGCCTGGATGGAGCCTGCTTCGGATTCTGTGTCTCCCTCTCTCTCTGCTTCTCCCCTACTCATGCTCTGTCTCTCAAACATAATAAACATTAAAAAATAAAAAAAAACTAAAAAAAAAAAAAGAATGGAGTGAGAAAGTCCAGAAACGGGGAGCTCTCACACATAAACTTTGGGCAAGAGGAAGATTTTCTCCCGCCCAGAAACAGCCCAGCCAATGAAAAACCATTGTAACTCAGCCAATGAGAAACCGCCACAAATCAGCCAATGGGAAGCCACCATAACTCAGCCAATGAGAAGCCACGTCCTTCCAGCGCTTCCCCCCCCCCCCGCCCCCTGCAGTGGACTCAGCTTCAGAGCCCCTCTACCCAGCTTCCTCCTTTTTTCTAGAAAGCAATAGTCCTCCCCTTTGTTCTCTGGACTTGACTGTGATTCGTCCTGTCTTTCGCATCCCAAATTGCAATTCCTCCGCTATTCTGAATAAGCTCATGTTGCTGATAAAATAACTGGCTGTTTTATTTTTAAGATGGAGAGCGGTCATGTAGGTGAAACCCACAGTCACCATGTTGAGCAAAAGAAACCAGCCACGAAGGGATCCACACTCGGAGTCCATTTCGGGGAAGTGTCAGAGCACAAACTCAACTCCAGCGACAGAGATCAGAGGAGCATTGCCCACGGCGACTGGGGCATTCCAGGGGCCGGAAGTCACGTGTGCATACACGTCTTGATCCGGGTGTGGGCTACAGAGTGTGGACACATGCAAAAGCCCTCTGAGCTGTCCGTT
>NC_043711.1:3204639-3206340 GCF_006229205.1 Suricata suricatta | reverse complement strand
AACGGACAGCTCAGAGGGCTTTTGCATGTGTCCACACTCTGTAGCCCACACCCGGATCAAGACGTGTATGCACACGTGACTTCCGGCCCCTGGAATGCCCCAGTCGCCGTGGGCAATGCTCCTCTGATCTCTGTCGCTGGAGTTGAGTTTGTGCTCTGACACTTCCCCGAAATGGACTCCGAGTGTGGATCCCTTCGTGACTGGTTTCTTTTGCTCAATATGGTGACTGTGGGTTTCACCTACATGACCGCTCTCCATCTTAAAAATAAAACAGCCAGTTATTTTATCAGCAAAATGAGCTTATTCAGAATAGCGGAGGAATTGCAATTTGGGATGCGAAAGACAGGACGAATCACAGTCAAGTCCAGAGAACAAAGGGGAGGACTATTGCTTTCTAGAAAAAAGGAGGAAGCTGGGTAGAGGGGCTCTGAAGCTGAGTCCACTGCAGGGGGCGGGGGGGGGGGGAAGCGCTGGAAGGACGTGGCTTCTCATTGGCTGAGTTATGGTGGCTTCCCATTGGCTGATTTGTGGCGGTTTCTCATTGGCTGAGTTACAATGGTTTTTCATTGGCTGGGCTGTTTCTGGGCGGGAGAAAATCTTCCTCTTGCCCAAAGTTTATGTGTGAGAGCTCCCCGTTTCTGGACTTCCTCACTCCATTCTTTTTTTTTTTTTAGTTTTTTTTTTTAGTTTTTAATGTTTATTATGTTTGAGAGACAGAGCATGAGTAGGGGAGAAGCAGAGAGAGAGGGAGACACAGAATCCGAAGCAGGCTCCATCCAGGCTCTGAGCTGTCAGCACAGAGCCCGATGAGGGGCTTGAACTCACCGACTGTGAGATTATAACCTGAGCCAAAGTCGGGATGCTTAACCATCTGAGCCACCTAGGTGCCCTCCTTACTCCATTCTAAATGAGGTTTCCTTTCTTTTCTTTTTTTCATTTTTTAAAAAATAAGTGTTTCTTGATTTATTTTTAATATTTTAATCAATTTAAAGCAAACTCCACACTCAACGTGGGGCTTGAACTCACCACCCCAAGATCAAAAGTCTCCTTTCTTCACTAACTGAGCCAGTGAGGCACTTCTTTATTAATTTTCATATTGTGAATATCAGTAACCTATCCTTGTTCTTTGCTGCATAATATTTCACCTGCTTTTCTAGGAAGCAATAGTCCTGCCCTTTGTTCTCTGGACTTGGCTGTGATTCGCCCTGTCTTGTGCATCCCAAATTGCAATTCCTCCGCTATTCTGAGTGTCTCCCAACTTATTGGTCTCTTTCTGATGTAAACTTGGGTTGTTTCAGTTGGGGGCTATAAAGAATAAAGCGGGATCGCCTGGGTGGCTCAGTTGGCTACGTGACGGACTTTTTTAAATTTTTTAAATTAATTAATTTATTTATTTTTTGTTACAGACAGAGACAGAGCATGAGAGGGGGAAGGGCAAAGAGAGAAGGAGACACAGAACCGGAAGCAGGCTCCAGGCTCTGAGCTAGCTGTCAGCCCAGAGCCCGACGCCCGGCTCGAACCCACGAACGTGAGATCTGACCTGAGCCGAAGTCGGAGGCTTAACAGACTGAGCCACCCAGGCGCCCCTGTGACTGACTCTTGATCTCAGCTCAGGTCATGATCTCACAGTTTGTGAGTTCAAGTCCCAAGTCAGGCTCTGAACCGACAGCACTGAGCCTGCCTGGGACTCTCTCTCTCCCC
>NC_043711.1:3200821-3204539 GCF_006229205.1 Suricata suricatta | reverse complement strand
CACGAAGGGATCCACACTCGGAGTCCATTTCGGGGAAGTGTCAGAGCACAAACTCAACTCCAGCGACAGAGATCAGAGGAGCATTGCCCACGGCGACTGGGGCATTCCAGGGGCCGGAAGTCACGTGTGCATACACGTCTTGATCCGGGTGTGGGCTACAGAGTGTGGACACATGCAAAAGCCCTCTGAGCTGTCCGTTTAGGATTCACATTCTTTAGGGCCTATAAATGACCCTTCAACACAAATCAAGAAAGAGAAAGTAAGATACAGTGGTGATGGGGGAAACGAACCCTTTCCGTTTCCGGTGGGAGTGTGAACCAGGAGCCTAATTTGGAGAACAGTCGTGCAGTATTTAGTAAAAGCGAGAATGTATATTCTCCACGTCTGAGGAGAAGTGTCAGAAGTTCCCCTTTTCCACAGCTGCCCTGGAGAAACGCTGTCCACTAAGTTCCCGAAGCGTCTCCAGGTTACAAGGGGGGCTGGGGGGAGGAACTGAGGCACAATTCAGAGAGTTCATCCTGGGCTCCACCTCACAGCTACTAACTATAAGAGTGAGGATTTGAGGGGCGCCTGGGTGGCTCAGTTGGTTGAGTGTCTGGCTTCGGCTGGGGTCATGATCTGGCGGTTCCTGGGTTCGAGCCCCACGTCGGGCTCTGTGCTGACAGCTCGGAGCCTGGAGCCTGTTTCAGATTCTGTGTCTCCCTCTCTCTGACCCTCCCCTGCTCACCCGTCTCTTTCTCTCAAAAATAAATGAAACATTAAGAAAAAGAGTAAGAGTTTGAACCCATCACTCAGGCAACCCTGACATAGTGTTTACAACCACCACCACATAAGGTAGTGATGTCTCTTTTGGGGGGGGGCAAGATGGGGGGGTACGGGAGAGGCATGGAAGATGGGTTTAATGACCTCTCCATCTCTAGCTGCCGAAGTTCCAAAGGTACAGATCCCTTCTTTCTTCCTGCCCAATGGATTCCCAGAGCCTAGACATCCCTGGCACACAGTAGGTGCTCAGTAAAACCCCTCCCCCACCAGAGTCTCTCACTAAGTAAGGCACACTAGGGGGGAGGAATTAGCATCCGTATAACTTCCATTTGATTCCCCTCCCACGTCTCTCTCCATGAACTTCGGCCTCATGGCCTCGTGTCCACGGACCTCTTCAGAGCCTGATGATGGAATTCATGAAGTGGTGGGGGAAAACAAAATTCACAACTTTATTTCCACTGATTCTAACTGATATTTACCATTTCCGCAATTATGAATGAAGGCATCAGCAGGACCTATGACTTTGTCCCTAATAGAAAACCACAGGGATTTTCGTATCAGATTTCGTGACCACAAACAACTCGAAATTCGGCAGACACCCATCACTTCTGTAAAATCACCGGGGTTATTAGATCTTGTCAGTTAATGTGATGGTAAGTAGAAAGGTATGGCCTTAAGTGTGTTTGTTTTAGCATTGCTCTATTTCGAAAGTGTTTTAACGTGATTATCTTACAAATATTAAACACAATTTTTTTTAATTTGAGAGAGAGAGAGAGCAAGAGTGTGAGAACAAGGGGGAGGAGCAGAGGGGGACAGAGACAGACAGACATTATCTTAAGCAGTCTCCATGCTCAGCATGGAGCCCAACTCAGGGTTCGATCCCATGATCTTGGCATCAGGACCTGAGCTCAGGGGCGCCTGGGTGGCTCAGTCGGTTAAGCGTCCGGCTTCGGCTCAGGTCATGATCTCACGGTTTGTGGGTTCGAGCCCCGCGTTGTGCTTTGTGCTGACAGCTAGCTCAGAGCCTGGAGCCTGCTTCCTCTGACCCTCCCCTGCTCGCGCTGTCTCTCTCTGTCTCTCAAAAATAAATAAATTTAAAAAAAACATAAAACAAAAAAGACCTGAGCTGAGAGAAATCAAGAGTAGGAGGCTCAACTGACTGAACCACCCAGGTGTCCCTAAACACAATCAAAAAAACTTTTTTAATGTTTATTTAATTTTGAAAGAGAGAGAGCCAGTGAGCGGGGGAGGGACAGAGAGAGAGGGAGTCACAGAGTTCGAAGGAGGCACCAGGCTCCACGTGGGGCTGGAACCCACGAACTGTGAGATCATGACCTGAGCCGAAGTCAGAGCTTAACCAGCTGAGCCACCCAGGCGCCCCAACAATTTTTTAAATTGTCGTGAAATATACCTAACACGAAATTTACCTCTGGCCACTCTTCGGCGCCCAGCTCAGGGGAGTCACGCACACTCACTGCTGTGCAACTGACCCCACCACCGTCTTCAGAACTTTCCATCTTCCCAAACTGAACCTCTGTCCGTAGGAAACACGGACTTCCCACCTCCTGCCCCCACCCCTGGCTCCCACCATCTACTTCCTGTTTCTATAAATTGGTCTCCTCTAGGGACTTCCTAGGAGTGGAATCAGACAAGACTGGTCTTTTTGTGCCTGGCCTATTTCACGCAATATCATGTCTTCGTGATCCATCGAAGCCGCAGCAGATGTCAGATTTCCTTCCTTTTTAATTCCCATGCACGGATGGACCACATTTTGTTAATCCATTTAGTGATGATGGATCACTAAGTTGCTTTTAAAAATATAATAAATGGATTTCAGCATAACCACTTCCTTGTAAATCTCTTGTTTTTTGTTTTCTGTATATACCAATGGTATTTTGAGAAGAGGCTCTGAGCGTCACCAAACTGACAAACCTGCTTAGACGCATTATGGCTTTTGTTGGCCCTTCGTCCATTAAAAGAAATAATCGGAAATTACATTTTACAACTGTTGTGGTATGAAGACAAATACAGGGCGCCTGGGGGGCTCAGTCAGTTGAGCGTCGAACTTCGGCTCAGGTCATGATCTCACGGTTCGTGGGTTCGAGCCCCACATCAGGCTCTGTGCTGACAGCTCCAGAGCCTGGAGCTTCTTCAGATTCTGTGTCTCCCTCTCTCTCTGCCCCTCCCCTGCACCCACTGTCTCTCTCTGTCTCTCAAAAATAAAATAAAACCTAAAAAAAAATAAAGACGAATATAATCCAGGATGAACTATAGTCACTGTTTTTTTTTTTTTAATTCTGATTTTAAAAGAAATGAAACACCTTCGTGGGGGGTGAGGCTAAACGTATGATGGCTTCCCATCGTAACTCTGCCCAGGACGTGTATGCTGGGCCCAGGACGCCCGAAAAAGGTTAGGGCCCTTATGAATGTTTAAATGTCGTGTCTGCAGCTTCGAGATACGTCATCTTGCTGCCCTTCTTCCGGCCACCCGGGGATCCCCCCTCGAACACCCCCCTCCGTCCCCAGGGTGACCAGGCTCAGTCCTCCGCCCAATTTCGGGTACTCTAGCCCCCCTGTTTGGGGCAGTGGGGAGCATTATCTCATGATCTACTTTTTCAACCGCGGTTACTCTCTTCCTGGACGGTGGGCGCCGCGAAGGCCAGGCTCCGGCCGGGTAGTGGTCCCCGGCGCCGGCGCCCGCCCGGGAGGTGCCCAAACTGGCCGGAGGCGGGAGCCTGCGGGGGCGGGGGGGACACTGCGGCCTGCGGGGCGTCCCGGGGACTTTCCCTGTGGCGCGGAAAAGTGTGACCTCACTTTCCTGCCCCGCTCCCTGCGGGACGCGGAAGGGGCGGGAGGAGGCCGGGGAGGAGCCGTCTGCGCGCCCTCCGCGCAGCGCCAGCCGCGCGCCCCGTCGCCGGGCCGCCAGCCCCCGCGCAGAGGACCGAGCGGGACCCCG
>NC_043711.1:3138607-3200721 GCF_006229205.1 Suricata suricatta | reverse complement strand
CAGCGTCGGTCCTTGACCAGGCGCTGTGGCCAAGCCGCCGCGCGTGCCAGGACTGGTCAGGATGCTGGGCACACAGTCGGGGCAAAGCAGTGCCCCCACGGAGGCCTCGGTCAAGACACCAGCAAAGCAAGGTGATGTTTGCCCAGTGCAGGGAATGGATTTCTAGCAGCTTTTTTGTTGGCCTGGCGTGTGGATTCCTCAGATCCAGGCATGGCAAGGCGCCGGCACATAGTAGGTCCTCGGGGCATAAGGGCAGGAACCCCAGAGTCAGGCTTCCGGTTTAAATCCCTGCCCCTTTACTTTCCACTTGTGTGACCCAGGGCGAGTCGCGGTGCCTCTCTGTGTGTAAACGGCCTGTCAAAATTGTCCTAACCTCCAGGGTCCTCATGGGCTCTTCAGTATCTGGTCCATAGCAGGTGCTCAGGAAACAGGTGTTGAACAAATGCCCCTTCAGTCTCCTGCACATTTTCTGGGAACATTCTAGATACGTTTTGCCTTCTGTGTCTTGTCACATTTCTTTTTATTTTTTAATAAAATTTCTTAACATTTATTCAATTTTGAGAGACAGAGAGAGACAGGGAGACACAGAATCGGAAGCAGGCTCCAAGCTCCGAGCTGTCAGCACAGAGCCCGACCCGGGGCTTGAACTCACAGACCATGAGATCATGACCTGAGCCGAAGTCAGACGCTTAACTGACTGAGCCACCCAGGTGCCCCTATAAATTTTTAAAAAGATTTTATTTATTTATTTTGAGAGAGAGAGAGTGGGGAAAAAGGCAGAGAGAGAGAATCCCAAGCAGGCTCTGCCGCGTCAGCACGGAGCCAGATGCCACGCTCCAACTCATGACCCTTGAGCCGAAATCAAGATGCCCCTCCGGAGGCCCCTGTAACATTTCTTAATTAGCCCAAAGGACTGAATCACGACTCTACTGTGTCAGTCCCAGTGGGAGCAGATTAGACGTTTTGTCTTGCTGGGGAGAGGAGTGAGTCAGCAGGAAACAATTATTGAGCACTTACTGTGTGCCAGGTGCTGTTCCGTCCATTCATTGATTGATTCAGTCAGTAAGTATTTATTAAGTACCTACTGTGTGCAGTCATTAGACACAGCTGTGTAACAAGACAAATGCACATCCCCGTCTTTGTGGTGCTCACTCAGGTAGGACGTGATGTGTGGTCAACAAAGTTGGTAGAGTCCATAGTGGCGGGTACGGAGAAGAACAAAGTAGGGAGTGTGGGGGACTGGGCTTCAGGTTTAGGCATGGGGGCCAAGGCTGACCTTGATGAGGAACTGACCTCTGAGCTGGGATCTGAAGTTGACCAGGGAGCCCACCATGCGGGTATCTGGAAGGGGTGTCCTAGGCTGAGGGAACTGCCCATGCAAAGGCCCCGAGGCAGGATCCGTCCGGCGGTCCAGCGGTCCGCCTGGCTCCTCAGTCTTCTGGAGCTTTTCTCCGGTCCCTCACTACCCGGGGTGCGTTTCTTCACGGCACTTTCCAGTCTCTGCAGCGGATCGCAGTCATGTGTTCTTGGTCTCCCCCAAGTAGACTGTGCGCTCTGCCCATCTGGGACCGCAAGAGCCGCCCTTTGTCAATACGAGGTGCTCAAGAAAGCTTTGCCCAGTGGGTGAAGACACCTGGGCTGTGGGAGAGGAGGAGAGGAGGGGACGGGCAGGAGCCAGATGTGGTTAAAAATGTTTTAAAAAGAGGAAGCAGAAAGGGGCTTGGTGGTTCGGTCGGTTACGCTTCAGACTTCGGCTCAGGTCATGACTGCAGTTTGTGGGTTCGAGCCCTGCATCTGGCTCTGTGCTGACAGCTCGGAGCCTGGAGCCTGCTTCCGATTCCGCCTCCCTCTCTCTCTGCCCCTCCCCCACTTGCGCTGTGTCTCTGTCTCTCTCAAGAATAAATAAACATTAAACAAAATAAAATTTTAAAAAAAGAGGCAGAGAAAAAAGTAAGTTCTGCTGAGATTTATGTATTTATTCTTACACTATGCTGTGTTGTCCGACTGAGCTCTTGCTCAGGGCGAGGGCCACTTTCAGGTTCTGTGTACAAACAAGGAAAGCGAGACAGATGGGCCCATGAGCTGGCAGGTGGCGGAGCTGGGACCCCACCCCAGGACTTTGTCCTGAGGCCGCGGAAGGTGACCACATCGTTGCCAGAGGTGTGGTTCGAACCCCACATCCAGCTCTGTTCTTTGGATCCTCTGTCTCCCTCTCTCTCTGCCCCTCCCCCACTCGTGTTCTCCCCCAAGTAAATAATAAAATTTTCAAAATATTTTATTTTTTGAGAGAGAGCATGGACACAAGTGGGTGAGAGGTAGAGAGGGAGGGAGACAGAATCCAAAGCAGGCTCCAGGCTCTGAGCTGTCAGCACAGAGCCTGACGCGAGGCTCGAACTTGTGAACTGCAAGATCGTGATGCTAGGGTAAGTTGGACGCTTAACTGACTGAGCCAGCCAGGCTCCCCCATCATCAGGCCAGTCTTGATTTTTAAAATCTGCAGGAAGGTGGGAGTGAGCTGTGGGGATACCCAGCCAAAGTGTTGCAGGCAGAGAGAGCAGCGGGTGCAAAGGTCCTGAGGCAGGACTGCCTGGCAGGTTTGAAGACCAGTGGCCTTCAGAGGGCTCACTACACTGGGGGCATCTGGGGGGCTCAGATGGCTAAGCTCCTGACTTCGGCTCAGGTCATGACCTCACAGTTTGGGGTTCAAGCCCTGCATCAGGCTCTATGCTGACGGCCCAGAGCCTGGAGCCGGCTTCAGATTCTGCGTCTCCCTCTCTCTCTGACCCTCCTCTGCTTACGCTGCCTCTCTCTGTCTCTTAAAAATAAATAAAAACATTAGAAAAAAAATTTTTTTTTAATTTGAATTGATTGGCAACTTGACAAAACTTAGCAGTTTCCTGAAACTCTGCACTTCTGGCTTCTCTTGAAATACTAGCCAGCTAGGTCCCATGGAGTCCCTTTTCCTCCTGGCAGCGTACCGAAGTCACAGCACCACATTTAGACAGGTGTAAGGTGGTTCTAACTTTTTAGGTGCCGCCTCCCTCAGTGTGAAAGTTCAAGTCCTCCCCACGACTCACCCACTCACCCTCCACTCACCCGGGGTCTCCTCCCCTCCTCCCTCTCTCCCCCTCCTCCTCGCTCACTCAACCATGGGGGCCTCCCCCCTGCTGCCCATCCATCAAGCGGGTCCTGCCCCAGGGCCTTTGCATATGCAGTTCTCTCTGCCAGGACCACTCTTCTCTCACATGTCCCTGGGGCCACTCTCTCCATTTTTATGTCCCGTTGAAATCTGTCACCGCTGAAGCCTTCTTGAATCCCGTTGTTTAAAACTGTGCACACCCACCCCGACTCACGTGGTTCGTGACCCTCCTCCCCAGCAGCTGTTTCTCTGTGGCATTTGTCCCCAGCCGCCGCTGTGCTGCAAACGTCACTCCTTGGTTGGTTGTCTTCCTTCCGCACGAGGAAGTCGGAGACACTGGGGGGGGTCTGTGCTGTTTCCCCCACCCCCACCTCCCCAGGCAGCATTTCAGCCTGTCAGGCCACTTCTGTTTCTGAAACAGCCAGACAGCCACTTGCCTCTTTACCTCCTTCCCCCCAGCGCTGCCCCCTCCGCCCCTTCTCGCCCGCTTCTCTTCTGCCCTGCTCCCCGGTCAGCTCAGCCCTGCTCTCTTTGCACCTCAGCCCCCAGTGCTGGCTCCCCCCGTGCTCTCTCCAGCCTGCGTCTGACCTTCCTGGAATCTTTGACCGTGGCCCTCGAGCCCCAGAGGGGCCTGCATCGACTCAAAATGAACCTCTTAAACTCCTGACTCGTTGGTGCAGTGAGGTCTGTGCTTTACCAGCAAAGGGGGTTGGTCCACGGTCAGCTGTTGGTCTAGAAGCCCGGATCGCTCAGCGTCAGCCCCTGCAATGGCTGGGGCTGGATCGTTAGGAGGGGGGCGTCCTGGGCCCCCCGCGGCCAAGCAGGGGAGAGCGGCGTCCCCCACCCGATGCCCACAGATGTCCTCAGACATTGCCAAGCGTCGGCAGGGGCGTGGGGAGGCTCAGAACTGCTGTCAGTGGAGAAGGACTTCCGTACCCTTAGGGCTGGCATCGCGGCCACGAGGGTGGACCAGGCGGTGGGTCCCAGGCCGAAGGGCATATACAGTGCTCCCGACCTCCTGGGATGGATCTGAAGGGGCATTGTTTCTAAGCCTGAATATGACCGGCTTTGAGCCCCCAGCGACCTAAGCTCCGGGGTTTGGACCCCCGCCCCCCGCCCCCAGCGTCTGTCACGTGCACTTGGGAAAGGCCTTCCTCCGTGCCTGTGTTTCATCCACAACCTTGGGACGACATGAGCTCTGGCCTCATCCATCCATCCATCCATTTATTCATCCCACAAGTGTGAGGTCCCTGCTCCGGGCCAGCGGAGACCCGGGCCCCTCCGCGGTGCCCCCGGGGGTCGGGAGACGGATGGCAAATGGGAAAAGTCTAACACACAGGGAGGTTCACCCGTGACGCCTTGGGGGCGGGAGCAAGGTGACGTGGGAGACCTGGGCCGGGAAGAACGGCGTGGGTGTGCAGGCGGCTCTGGGCCTGGGAACGAAGACGGGAAGAAGGTAGTTCACGCCAAGGTCAGAGGAAGGAACCGCCTGGCCTTGCACCTTGACCTTGCACTTGGCCCTGTACCACTACTCACAGAGCCAGCCCTCGGTGATGGCAAGTGCCTCCTGCTGACGGCACGGCCTGGAGCAGTTAGCCAGGGCTGCGTACGGTGCCCCAGAGCCTCGTGGTGTAAAAACAACACACATTGGGTGCCTGGGTGGCTCAGTGTTGGCTGGGTGTCCGACTCTTGATTTCAGTTCAGGTCACGATCCCAGGGTCGTGGGATCGAACCCTGCGTTGGTCTCTGCCGAGTGTGGAGCCTGCTTGGGATTCTCTCTCTCTCTCTCTCTCTCTCTCCCCCTCTGCCCCCCGCCCTGCTTCCACTCTCTCTCTCTTATAAATAACATAAAATAAAAAGTGAAAAGACAACCCACAGAATGGGAGAAAATACTTAAAAATAAAAACAGCACACATTTACCCTCTCACACAGAGAGAGGCCGGGCGTCAGGAGTCTGGAGGGAGATGAGTCAGGGGGCTCCGGCCGGAGTCTCTCCTGAGGTCACGGTCAAGCTGTGGGCCGGGCCACCTCATCTGAAGGCTCGACCGGGCCTGGAGTTGCTAGGAGTCCAAGATGTCCCCTCACGTGGCTGGTGGCCGGAGACCTCGGTTCCTCACCGCGCAGGCCTCTCCAGAGGTGCTCGCCGTGTGGCTCACCCCCGACAGGGTGCCAGGGAGAGACCAAGAAGAATGCCAGTGTTTTTTGTCACTAGTGACGGCCCATCGTTCCTGCCGGGGTCTGTCAGCCCAGGGGCTGGATTCCGGCTTCCCGCTGCAGGCCCTGCCCTGGGCTTCGAGGACCGGGATGGGGGTCACGGGAGGCTGCCTGGGAGCCTGCTTCCCTCCGTGGCGAACACATATTGGGTGCCTACTGACTTCCAGTCTTCAGGGCCCAGAACATTCCATATGCTATAGCAGCACAGCTCCCTGAGACGAGTGTCTGATTATTATTCCCAACAGACGGTGTAGTTTTGTGGTTGGGCGCTCAGCCTCTGGAGCCGGATTTCACGGCTTCAAATCCCAGCTCCGGCACCCTCGGGCTGTGTGACTTTGGGCAAGCGACTCCACATCTCTGGACACATTTCTGCTTCTGCTGCTGCTTCTTCTTCTTCTTCTTCTTCTTTTTTTTCTTCTTAATGTTTATTTATTTTGAGAGAGAGAGACAGAATGTGAGCAGGGGAGGGGTAGAGAGAGAGAGAAGAGAGGGAGACAGAAGCTGAAGCAGCTCCAGGCTCTGAGCTGTCAGCACAGAGCCCGACGTGGGGCTTGAACCCATGACCAGTGAGATCATGACCTGGATCATGACCGCTTAACCGACAGAGCCCCCCAGGCGCCCCATCTGGATCCATTTCTGTCCTTTGCAAATGGGGAGAATCATAGCGTCTCCGTCTTGGGGGACGCCAGGTAAGTGTTGGCCGCTCTCAACTTGCAGAGGGGGAAATGGAGGCTGCGAGTGGGGGAGAGGGGAGGGGACATGCCTTTCCCAAGGTCACCCTGATAGGTCGTGCTGGCACTGAAGGCAGGCAGATGGGGGCGGGGGTCTGGGCCACCTCCCAGAGCAGCCCCCTTTCTGGAGGTGAACGTGTCTTTCTCGCCCCCAGGTCTGCCCCGCTGCCCCCCATGGGATCGGTGCGGTGAGCACGTGGCCGAGCATGCGGGAAGGCAGGTGCCGTGGATCATGCCCGCAGCACCCAGTGCTGCTGCCAGCGGCCGCCCCCACCTGCGCCCATGGCCCGTGCGGGCCCGTCGCTCTCTAGTGCTTTCGACATTCTAGGTGCCGCAGGCCAGGACAAGCTCCTGTACCTCAAGCACAAGCTGAGGACTCTGCACCCGGGCTGCCAGGGGGCAGCCCTCCTCCACGCCATGGTGCTCCTGAAGCTGGGCCAGGAGACGGAGGCCAGGATCTCCCTGGAGGCGCTGAAGGCGGACGCGGTGGCCCGGCTCGTGGCCCACCAGTGGGTGGGCCCGGACAGCACCGAGGCCCCGGAGGAGCCCCCAGACTTGTCCTGGGCCGTCGCCCGGGTGTACCACCTGCTGGCCGAGGAGAGGCTGTGCCCGGCCCTGACGCGCGACATGGCCTACCAGGCAGCCCTCCAGACTTTCAGCTCCAGGGCCGACCCCCGGCTGCCGGAGCTCCAGGGCGAGGCCCGGGAGCGGTGTGGGTGGGGCATCACCGGGGCCTCCGGGATCTTCCAGCCCCTTCGCTCCGATCAGGGTGGCCTCCCGCCATCCTCGGCGGCCCCCTCGGGAACCCGCAGCCTTCCGAAGCCCATCGAGGGCCCCTCGGGCTGGAGCAGAGGGTGCTCCCTGCGCTCCACCGGCAGCCCCGCCTCCCTGGGCAGCAACCTGGAAATTAGCCAGTCGCCCACCGTGCCCCTCGTCAGCCGGCACCGCAGCGGTCGTGTGCCCAGCAGGCTGTGTGAGGAAGCCCGAGCAGGCCCAGAGCCCGAACCTGCCCCCACGGGCTGCCAGGAGCCTGAGGAAGTGAGCTGGCCCCCGTCGGACGAGGTCGGCAACGCTTCGCCTGCGGAGACAGCCGACCCCCCACTGCAGGAGACTGCAAGCCTCTCATCGGAGGGCCCCTCCTCGGAAGAGACTTCCGGTCCCCAGATGCCGCCAGACAGCCCGGCGGATGTGGTCCCAGATGCCAGGCTTGCGGGCCAGCCCGACGCCCCCGAAGCTCTGGAAGTCGGCAGCCACTGCCGGGTGGAGTGCAGCGACGGGCAGGCGGCCCCCCCTCCTCTCCCGGCGCCCTCCAGGAACACTTGCCCTGACAAGGACCAGACCCCACTCTCACGCCCTGTAGAAGACACCTATTCCCAGAGGGCCTCCCCCTGCCCACCGCCCCCCTCAGCCCCCAGACCGGCTGCGCCCTGCCCTCCTCCATCCATCCCTCCTCCGGCCTCCCCTGCCTCCTGGAGTCCGTGTCCCCCTCCCCCTGAGCTGGAGTCAGAGCAGAAATTCTATAACTTTGTGATCCTGCACGCGGGCGCCGACGAGAACATTGCCCTGCGTGTCCGAGAGAGGCTGGAGGCCCTGGGCGTCCCCGACGGGGCCACCTTCTGCGAGGACTTCCAGGTGCCCGGGCGCGGACACCTGCACTGCCTGCAGGACGCCATCGACCACTCGGCCTTCACCCTCCTGCTGCTCACCCCCAACTTCGACTGCCAGCTGGGCCTGCACCAGGCTGGCCAGTCGCTGATGAACAGCCTCACGCGGCGCGAGTGCCAGGACTGCGTGGTCCCCTTCCTGCCCCTGGAGAGCTCGCTGGAGCAGCTCAGCGCGCGCACGCGCGGCCTGCTCACCAGCCTGGTGTGGCTGGACGAGCGCTCCCAGATCTTCGCCAGGAAGGTGGCCAACACCTTCAGGTCTCAGAGGCTGCGGGCCCGCAGGGCGCACTGGAGGAGGGAGCAGGACGTGCGCGCCCTGCGGGAGCAGCACCAGCAGCTGGAGGGCGAGCGGCAGCGCGTCTCTGCGCTGAACGCCGCCTACTCGGCCTATTACCAGAGCCACGCGGCCTGGCAGGCGCAGATGGAGAGCCTGCGGGTGGCCTTCGGGAGCCACATGCCCTTCGGGACCCCGGGGCCTCTGGGAGCGCCCCCGCCCTTTCCCTCCTGGCCGGGCCTGCAGCAGCCGCCGCCGCCCCCCGCGCCGCCGTGGCTGGCCGGCGCCCCCGCACCCCCCTTCCCGCAGCCCCCGGCGCCCCCCCAGAGCCCGGGGCTGCAGCCCCTCATCATCCACCACGCGCAGATGGTGCAGCTGGGCCTCAACAACCACATGTGGAACCAGAGAGGAACCCAGGCGCCCGAGGACAAGACGCCCGGCGCAGAGTGACCGACGACCCCTGTCCAGGGCGGGCGGAGGAGCGCGACGTCGTGTGCAACCTTCAGGACATCGCTTGGGAGACCTTCAGCTCTCAGGAAATCGTGCAAAATGGGCCCCGATGACTTTCTGGCGCGCGGGGGGGAGGCGGAATTAGAGGTTCTCGCCTGGGTGCTGGCGGTGGTGGGAAGTGGGCTAGGGGCGTGGGTACTGTGTTTCCACTTTAATAAATATTTATTGATCGCTTCTCTAGCGCGGCTCCATTCTGGGAAAAGGGAACCGGAAGGGAGGAGCTCGCTTTGCCCTGGGCAGGGCATGGATCGGAAGTTGTGCGCAGTTTCTCTCATCTCATTGGTCAGAGCATAGTCACGTGGGCCCTTCGCCTACAAGGGAAGTTGGGAAATGTAGTCTTCTGCGGGGCAGTGTCCTTGGCTCCAAGTTTTGGTTCCTGTGTCAGACAAAGTGGAAAGACACGGGGAGATATTTACCACTTTATTGCTGTAGCCCTCTTTTTTTCTTTTTTGCCTTGATGCCCCTCCCCCGCCCCAGGACCCCATTCTCGGCTCAGATGCCACCATGGGATCTTCGGCAAGAGCCTTTGGCTTGCTCAACCTCAAGCTGTCATCTGAGAAGTGGGTTTATGATGCCAGTGTTTCAGCAGATCCTTTGCCGTACACTGACGACGCTCCAGTGTTAAAGTGCTCGTTGACTGCAGGCTGGACGAGGAAGGGGTGGATCTTTTTCAGAGTCACAGACCTTTGAGAAGGAACAGAATTAACATTTATTGTTTTTTAAAAAAATTTTTAGTGTTTTTATTTATTTTTGAGAAACAGAGAGAGACAGTGAGAGCAGGGGAGGGTCAGAGAGAGAGGGAGACACAGAATCCGAAGCAGCTCCAGGCTCTGAGCTGTCAGCACAAAGCCCGATGCGGGGCTCAAACCCACAAACAGTGAGATCATGACCTGAGCCGAAGCCGGACGCTCAATCGACTGAGCCACCCAGGCGCTCCTAGAATTAACATTTGTTGGACACTCACAATTACTGGTCCCAGAGGCTTTAAAGATCTCCATGTATTTTGTTTTAATTTTTAATTTAATTTTTTTAAATTTTTTTTTACTGTTTTTTAATTTATTTTAGAGAGAGAGAGAGACAGCATGAGCAGGGGAGGGTCAGAGAGGGAGGGAGACACAGAATCTGAAGACAGGCTCCAGGCTCTGAGCTGTCAGCACAGAGCCCGATGCGGGGCTCGAACCCACAAGCCGTGAGATCGTGACCTGAGCCGAAGTCGGACACTTAACCAACTGAGCCACCCAGGCGCCCTATTTTTTAATTTAAAAAATTTTTAAAAGTAATCTCTGTGCCCAACGTGGGGCTCGAAGTCAGGACCCCAACATCAAGAGTCGCATGCTGCACTGACTGAGCCTGCCAGGCAGCCTTGAACCTATTTGAATCCCCAACATTGAACCGCGGGGTAAAAGCTTACAGCATTGCTTGGGTTCATTTTACAGAGAGGAAACACAGGCTCAAAGAGGTAAATTCCGGTCCCCAAGGTCACACAGGTTGAGAGTGGGGAGATTTTAATTTCCAAGGGCCGGAACAACGGAAGGGCAAGTTTGAGCTGGTTGAGGAGCTGCTGGCTCCTCCCGCCCAATTGCCTCCTGCAAACATGAACTTGGCCTTTTCCTCTGTTTCCTGGGGGCCCCGGAGGGCAGGCCTGGCTGACTCACCCAAGCTGCCAGATACCATTTGCTATTTTAGTCGCTGGCTTAGATTTTGTCAGGGCTCCGCCCCAGCCTCCGTGGCACTGACCTCAAGCCTGGGGAGGGGCCCCTGAAATCAGCTTCCACAGTGCTGCAAGGTGGGGTGGGTTCATTCGTGGACAGGCTGTTTCTGATCATCGAGGCGGGAGCTAGCTGCAAATAACAGGAAAACTGCAGTGAACAGACCATTTGCTCATTTGAGTAACATTTATGACATGCCTATGCCTACTGTGTGCCTGGATTGCCTCGGGCTCTGGAGCGCAGTAGGAGCACTCAGTACATCCCTGGAGTCGGAGAGGAGGGAGCAGTGAATGAATCATCAAATGAAGCAGAGATCATTTCAGAAAATGAAGAGATATCAGAAGAAATGGGAGTGTCCCAGGAGGGAAAACTTTGGACTGAGTGGCCGGGAGGGGGGGTGCGGGACACCTAAGGAGCTGGTGTTAGAGCCAAGACTTGTAGAAAGAGGAGCTCGAGTTTGAGGATCGGGTGATTTTCTGGAAAGAGGGAAACAGCTCATGCAAAGGCCCTGGGGTAGGGTCCTACCTGGCATATTGGAGGAAAAGCAAGGCTTTGTGGCTAGAGCAGAGTGGGGAAAGGGGAGAGAGGGTGGAGGGGAGGAAAGGGAGGGGATGCATGACTTTGTGGGCCTGGGGGAGGACTTGGGCTTTTCCCTCAGGGAGGTGGAAGTTCTGGAGGCCCTTAGAAGGCAGAGGATGGGGGCAAAGCGCCGGTGGAGGGAGGGGGAGGGGGATCTGACTCCAGTGCTCACAGGCGCCCTCTGGTGGCGTCTCTGGGAAGGACAGGCAGGGGGGCATGAGTGAATCTGGGCCCAGAGCAGCGGCAACAGACCCTGGCCCAGGCGATCCACCGTGGGGACTGGACCGACTGGACCCATGCTGGGGGCAGAGGAGGGACACGCGGCCACATTCAGATCATGAGCCCCTATTAAACCCTGAGAAATTAGACTTGCAACAAGTCACAGCCCTTTTCTGGGCCACATCTTTCCCATCTGTACGTGGTCCTACTGACTTCAGGTCTGGAACTCCCATACTTTGCACGTCCCTGTGCTACCCCAGCGTGTTTAAAGGACAATCATTCTGAATTGACCCCCTGGGCTGCGGGGTTCACAGGCCACACGAGCTTCTTTCATCCTCCCAAAAGCCCAGGGGCTAGAGACAATCACTACCCCAATTTACAGATGAGGAAACTGAGGCCCAGAGAGGTGAAGTCATTTATCCGAGATCACACAGCACCCAAGTAGCCTTTGGGGGCAGAAGAAGGAGCCAGGTTTCTCTGTGCTGGATTCTTGCCCGCACAGAGATTGTCCAAATCGTTAATTCATTGCCTCCTTTTTTTTTTTTCTTAATCTGGGAAATAGTTTTGTTTCTTTACTTGTTAATTCCTGGTTTCTCCGCCACACCCTGCATGCTCTGAGAGCACTGGGCGGGTCTGTCTGCGTCCTGGCAGTGTTTTCAGAAACCAGAGCAGGAAGTGACCCGCAGTAATTGCTCAGTGAGTCCAGGGCAAAGAATGTAAGGAGCGCCTGCTGTGTGCAGCCCCCCACCCCGCGGAGGTCACTGGGCCGAGTAGACGCATGTCGATTCCTCCCTCTGCTTCTCCTGCACTTATTGAGATCCTTCCAGGGGCAGACCCTTAGGGCACAGTGGTGACTCAGGGGTCACTATACCCCAAGGTGACGCAGGAAGACCCAGTTCTGCTCTGCTAAGCCTCGGGGTCCATGCCAGAGACAGAGACAGTTACTGGGCACTGAGGCCTGTGATGGAGAGGCTAGGGGGCTCCGGAGGCCCAAAGGGGACCGTGGACCAGCCTGGGGGGATTAAGAGAAGCTTCTGGAAGGAGGAAGTAAGCTGAGACCTGAGGCGTGAGCTGGAATGAGTTGGGAAGAGACTTCCTGGAGGTGGGCACAGCGAGGTCAAAGGTACGTGGGCGAGAAAAGCCCGGGGCTCAGACTGCATCACTGCCACGGTTCTCGAGGGGGAGGGGGAAGCTCAGCCACACGACGTGGCGTCCTGGTGCCCCCTGGTGGCCGCCACCGCCCCAAGGCCGGTGCGCCCCCCGTGGCCCCAGATCTGGGGTGTTTCCCGGGAACTCCCCTGTCCCCACTCAGACAACAGCCTTGAGGAAAGATAGGGGGAAAGTTTTTGAAAATTTCCTCTTCTTTAAACACTGTGAAATGTGGGGGCAACTGGGTGGCTCAGTCAGTTAAGTGTCCGACTTCGGCTCAGGTCATTATCTCATACTCTGTGAGTTCGGGCCCCACATTAGGCTCTGTGCTGACCGCTCAGAGCCTGGATCCTGCTTTGGAGTCTGTGTCTCCCTCTCTCTCTGCCCCTCCCCTGCTCGTGCTCTGTCTCTCAAAAGATGAATAAACGTTAAAATTTTTTTAAATATAAAACAAAAATTGTGAAACATGAATCAATACCATGATTTGTTTTCGGAGGTTAATAGCTGTGTCCCTGCTGGAATGGTGTCTTTCTGAGACGGTTAGATCTTGTACAAGTTTCTCCCGCTCTCTGGGCCCAGAGAGGGCAATGCATTGCCCAGTGTCACACAGCGCATGCGTGACTGCCCCTGGGCCTGGGCCGAACTTGAGGGACTTGGAGTTTGAATCTTGCTAATCTTCTACATCTCAGCGCATTCTGGATGTCCCACCAGAGGGCGCCCGTGAGCACCTCCTGTGCTCCACCCACCCTGGGCTCCCACCTCCCTGCGGGGGAAAGCTAAGTCCTCCCCAGGTCCCCAAGGCTCTGCAGGCCCTGCCCTGCCCTCCTCCCTCTCTCCCCCTCGCCTCGTCTGTACGAGGCCACACGGGCCTCGACACCCCAGGTGTGGTCCTGCCCCAGGACCTTCACAAGGGCTGTTCCGGCTGCTTGGAATGCCCTTCCTTCAGATGCCTATATAGCTCCCTGCTCACCTCCTCCAGATTTTTGCTCAAATGCCATCCTCTCAAGTGGAACCTTCTCTGAGCCCCCCATTTTAAATAATTTTTTATTTTTAAAATTAAAAAAAATTAAATTTAGTTTTGAGAGACAGAGAGAGACAGCGTGAGCAGGGGAGGGTCAGAGAGAGGAAGACACAGAATCTGAAGACAGGCTCTGAGCTGTCAGCACGGAGCCCGACGCGGGGCTCGAACCCGCGAACGGTAAGATCGTGACCTGAGCCGAAGTCGGCCGCTTAACCGACTGAGCCCCCGACACACCCCCCCATTTAAAATCATTTACAACCACATCCACCAGATTCCCATTGTCCCCTAATGCTTAGCACTTTTAGACTAATAATAGTAATGATGTCACTTATTCATTGGGGACCTTGTTTATCATGGGGACCTTCCCCATGAGGATGCGAATTTTATCTGTTGATTTCACTGGTGGATTCCAGTAGCTGGCACACAGCGGAGACTCAATTAATGAATTTGAAGTAATGTGCAAGCCTTTTTATCTTTAAAATAATCTGTGTTCCATGTTCCCCACGGGGCTCACAGCTCTGTGGGGAAGACAGATGCGCCGCTAGGTGGTTGCAGCCGGGGTGGTCCTGTGTCTGATGGGGGATGCAGAGGCCTACTGTGGGGTCCCTGGGGTCCGCGGCGGTCATGGGAGGCTTCCTGGAGGAGGCATTCCAAGAAGGAAAGGCCACCGTAGGCGGAGGGTACAGTCCACGCAAAGACTCCGAAGGAGCCGGTGTGGCCGACCTGAGCACAGAACCTGGGTCATGTATGTGCCCTCCTCCCCCCAGAACAGGATGCTGCGTTTCTGTGTGGGGACCCGGAAGGCGCTGCAGTGAGCGCTCTGCGCCACCAGGGGTCGCCATGGGACAGTGACTCCAGGCTCTCCCCGGCCTGGGGCCTCGAGAGCGTTCCTCCGGAAGACAGGCTGGAGGGGCAGAGACCCCCCCGAGAGTGCCAGGACCCAGGTCGGGCCGGAGGCCCCTTTCCTCACTTATCACCTCCGTAAATAACAACAGCAGCTGAATAAACCTCCTCATTAACTGGAAGCTGCCCGAGGCTGTCGGGGACCAGAGCCGGGGGAGGGCAGACACGTGCTTTAAATCGCCCGGCAACAAGCCCCGCCCCCAGGGCGGCCTCCAAAGTGCCCCCTCCCACCCCAAGTGCCTCTGGGCGGGGACCGTGTATTTTTAACTTGGTCAGTGGATATATGACCTTTTTATGGCTCTGGGAGGTGCCCAGGGTTTCCAATTTCCAAGGGAAGTTAAAAAAAATTGTACTCTTCCCAAGAAAAGGAGCTTCCAGACCTCCGAGGCTCCCCCAGGGTCCCGCAGACGCCGTCTGGGCTCCGTGCCTGTCCCCACGCTGCGGGGCCCTGGGCGCTGGGGGCTGACCGGCCGCGGTGGCGCCACTCGCCCGCCCCCTCCCTTGCTGGGTCGCTGGGTCTCGGGGCCCTTTCGTCACGCACCCCCCTCGCTCACTGTCTCCCGTCCTCGGGTTCTCTGCCGGCGATCTGCCGCCTCCTTTACTTAATGTATTTTCTATTTCTTGAGTCATTTATTGTTTTTCTTTAAACAGGCTTTAAAATTATCCCCCCTTTTTAAGTTTCTGGGATTAGATCGTGGTGTTGGTCGCACAACCTTGTGACTATAGGAAAAGCCCCTGAACTGTACGCTTTGGAACGGTGAATTCTTCTCAGTGAAAAATTGTAACAAACTTGTCTTTAAGAGGAGTCATTTTTCGGTATTAACAACCGTAAACTCGCAGGTTGTGCGGGGGCGGGAGGGGAGGCTCCCTATGCTTTGTTCCGTAAGACGCATTCAAATAAATATTTTATTTTAAAAAATTTAATGTTTCTTTTATTTTGAGAGGGAGGAGACAGAGTGCGAGCAGGGAAGGGGCAGAGAGAGGGAGACACAGAATCGGAAGCAGGCTCCAGGCGCCTGTCAGCACAGAGCCCGTCGCGGGGCTCGAACTCACCAACCTCAAGATCATCACCTGAGTGGAAGTTGGACGCTTAACCGACTGAGCCCCCCAGGCGCCCCCAAATAAATATTTTAAAGCTTTCCAACCGCATCCCTGCATCAGATGTGTGAGTGTGCACACAGTAGGCACCCCATAACGACACAGCTCTCTGTGCATTTACTATGCGCCAGGATGTCTCAGAGACAAACCCACTTACTCCTTACCGCAGGGCCGGCAGGCAGCTGCCCCGTCAACCCCATTTTACAGATGAGGAAACTGAGACTCGGGGACGGGGAGACATTCCCAAGGTCACGTGGCTGTGGTTGGAGGCCCGAATCCAGAACCACCCCGCCACACACATTTCATTCAATTTTATTTAGCTTTGTTTAAATAAAATATTTGCATTAAGTTTCTTATTAAAGTTTTAGTTTAATTCCAGGCTCAGGCCATGATGTCATGGTTTCTGGGTTCCAGCCCCGAGTCGGGCTTTGCTCTGACAGCACAGAACCTGCTTGGGATTCTCTCTCCCGCTCTGTCCCCCTCCCCCACTCTCTCTCTCAAAATAAACTTGAAAAACAAATTAAGTAAAAGAACCAGCTTTTGTTTCACTGATTTTTCTCTATTGTTTGTTCATTAAAACAATTTTTCTAGAAGTTTTAGTTAGGTAAGTAATCTCTACACCCAACGTGGGGCTCGACCTCGTGACCTTGAGACGGAGTCGCCCGATCCTCCCACGGAGCCAGGTGGGCGGCCTCACTTGTGCGCTTCCAGCTCTTGGTCTCCAAGTTCTTCGAGCTTGGACGTCCAGCTTCCAGCGGTGGGACCCTGGACGGGGAGCCAGTCACGGCTGTGGTGTCATCCCCCTGCCCACCACCGGGAACGCGGCCTCGGGCACCGTGCCCCCTCCATCCCAGGCCCACCGGCCGGCCCTCCCCACCGACCACCCCCACCGACCCCCTCCTCACCCCCCTCCAGCCTCTCCCTGCAGCTGCAGCCAGCGGCCTCCGAGCTACACCGGTGGCATCTCTTGCTGGCTTGAAACCGCAGCGGCTGCCCACAGCCCCGAGGCCCAGCCGTCAGCCACCTGCCTGTGCCCCCCGGGTCCCCGCAACTTCCTCACTCCGTCCGGCCACATGGGCCTCCTTGTGAATTCCTTTATTCATGCAACAAACTACTGGCGGCCGGATTCTCTTCTAGGCTCCGGGACACAACAGGGGACTAGCTGGTGTGGTTGACACTCTAGGGAAGGGGACACAGGAACAAATAAGGAGGCAAATAAAGATCATCTCGGGGGTTAAAGTTATACGTGAGGGCAGGGAAGAAAACGCACAGAGGGAGGTGGGTGGCTGAGACGCTTTCAGTGATCTGGGAGGGCTTCGTGGAGGAGGGGACATCCGATCAAAATTATTGATTGAGGAGCTTTCCGTTGAGGACACAGGGCAGGGGGAGGTTGCCCTGGAGGGTCTCAATGTCCCATCAACACCGACGTTCAGTCTCTTCCACAGCCCACGGAGGGCACAGGCGCGGGGTCAAGGAGCGACCCCCTCCCTCCCCAGGAGTGCGGTGCTGCCCAGATTTGGGCTGGGTCTTGCAGCTCTGAGCGGCCCTCTCTGCCCGGTCCCCACGGACCTAACTCGGGAGTCCACACCCTCTTCTCCAGGGACACGGGGGTTAGTGCCCGCGGTCCCCGGGACGGTCACCTCCCCTTTTCAGCCTGTGACGTGACTCTGAGCCGTGCTATCTTTAACCTGGGCCAGGACGCTCTGCTCCCTCCGGGTAAACACCGATCGGATGACACCCCTGGAATCCGGGGGGGGGGGGTCGGGCAAGTGTGGCCCAAGTGTCTGAGGAGGACCTGCAGTCCCAAGAGACACCGCTGCGTGGATTCGCCCACCCGGTCACCTGCCCCCTTGACCTGCGGGCACCGAGGACGCGGCAGTGACCCCCCCAGTCACAGGGCTCCAGGTCTGGGCTGGGCGAGCACCCCGCAAACGAGAACTGGGGCACTGAGCTCACCCCGCGGAGCCCGGCGGCGGCGGCTCCCACTGGAGGGGGGGGGCACACGCTTTCTGACCCCTCGACCTTGGGCTTCAGCCTCAATCCTGGACTCCCGGCGGGGGGGGCCTGGGTCACCCCCCCATTACCTGCAGTGACCGAAGTCTTCCTGCCGGCTGAGTGGCCTCGGGCGGGTTTTACACTTTGCCGCACGTTACACAATCCGCCTTCGTTCCGACCCTGGGGCCGTGGGCCCCCCTAACCCTCACCAGCCGACACGGGGGCGAGAGGCTCACCTCACGCCGAGGGCCCGGGCCTGCACTCTGCGGCCTGTCACCCGGGGCCCCCTTCCTCCCAACGCCCCGAACCAAGTCGTCTGCCACCATTTGGAGCAGTGGGCTCGCCTCTCACCTGAAATCTGCGGGGGCTGTTTTAGGACGGCCCTTGGGTGCTGGGGCGGAGGTCACACCTCAGGTTTGGCCCAAATCAGCTTTCCTCTCCGGGGAGTCTGTAACGTTAACACCCCAATAGCCGGTGCCCCCGACTTGCAAAACCGGAATAAGGGCACCTACTTCAGGGGCGCCTGGGTCTGACTTCAGCTCAGGCCCTGACCTCGAGGTCGGTGGGTTCAAGCCCCGTGTCAGGCTCTGCGCTGACAGCTGGAAGCCTGGGGCCTGCTTCGGAGTCTGTGTCTCCCTCTTTCTGCCCCTCCTCTGCTCGTTCTCTCTCAAAAGAACTCCGACTTTACAGGGTGCTGTGAGCAGCGACAGAGGCGGTCCATGGCCACGCGCGGAACGTGCCTGCACACATGCTCGGCCGGGGTTGAGTCCCCACACCACCCTTGCACACCTGCTGATTCAACACCCACTCCTTCCAGGCGCCCACCTGTCCGCACTGCAGCGGAGCCGGTGCTGCTAGTGGTCGGACCCCGTGAAACCAGGAGCCGGATAAGCAGCCTGGCCTTCCCCGCAGTCGTGCGAGGGGACCGACCACACGCACCAATCAGCCTCGGTCCAGCCGGTGCGATCCCGGCCCGAGGAGGCCTGGCCCGTTGTGCCTGGCGCACGAGCAGGCGCACCCCGCCGGACCACGGAACGGTGCGCTCACTGTGCAACCGTGCGGAGGACTACAACTACACGAGGGAGCCGGCAGGAAGAGAGGGCCCAGATTCTCCTCCTCGGCAGGAACCGGAAAACCACCGAGTTCACGGGCGGCCTCTAGGGCGCCTCCCCCGCTGCCTCCGGCCTCCCTCGCTTTCCAGGCGGGCCCAGCCACCTCTTCGGATGGTTCCCTATGGTTCCCTGCGGCAAGGCTGGGGTTTGGGAGGAGTCACTGGCTTCCCCTCCTTTTTGGCCGCTTCCCAATCAAGTCCACACAAGGTCCCAGGGCACAGAAACTGCCCCAGTGAGACGGTGGCCTGGGGCTGGGCTCTGCGAGCCTCCGACTTTTGAGCTCAGCCCCCCCCCCCCCCCGCTGCCTTTTAAATGACCCGAGCACCGCCATGGAGACCCACGATTTAAACTGCCTCACTGCTTTATTCCGTGCTCTGAAGGGACAGGGACACTTTCCCGCCTCGACGGAAAGTCAAACCCGGCCTTGCCAATAAATAACGTCCTAACTAACACTGCAAATGCAAACGAGGCCCAGGGCCCTCGCTGTGGCTGTGGCTTCTCGAGGCCTCCGTGCAGCTGCTTCGAGACCCGGCTGGAGGCTGCGGGAGGGGCGTCGGGAGGACTCCCTCTCCGGGCCGGGCCCCTCCTCCTGAGCCCGGCGGCTTCAGCTCCCGGCTCTCCCACCGCTGCTGGGGCGGGGGCGGCAGCGGCAGTGCGGCGGCCCGCGCATGCGCACCCTGAGCGATGAGACTCCGAGACCTTGGGTCCCCTCGGCTGGCGACTTGTGGACACCCGCCGCCTCCTCTAGCTCAGTGAGCGAGCTGGGCACTGGCCCAGGGACACCTGCGTTCAGGCTTTCAGGCAGATAAAAAACAACAACAACCCCCCCCCTAGATCCGCGGGGGTGGGGGCTGCGCACAGCCACACTGCGCATGCGCACACAGCCGGGTGGCTGACCCACCCGAGGTGTCCACTGAGATGTGACCCCATCCCGGTTCTTGGCAGGGCGGAGAGTGACGGCCCCGCCAGCTCCTTCGGCATCTGGCACGATCCTTGTTTGAAAAATGCTTCTAATCTGAGTGAAAAGTCAGGAGGCCCAAGCAGAAGGCGAACGATGCAAGTTCTAGAAGATGGACAGTCGCCTGGCTTTAGGGACCGACGCCGTGGCCTTCCACCAGATTCTGCACGCCACCGAGCTCACTCCTCAGGGCCTTGCCATCTCCGCCACGCAAAACTCTTCCCGCATGACATCAGCGCATTACATCTGACCAAAAATTCTTAAAAAGGGGGGGAAAAAAACAAACACGGCAGCACAACTTCTGGCCGCCTGCGCCACGCCCGGGCAGCGACCGCGCGCAGCGAGCAGGAAGCAAGCACGCTGGAAGAGCTGAGAGTCGGCCCTGCTTCTCCGACTTTCCACGCCGGGCGCGCCCCCGTCCGAGCGCTGCGCTCGCCACGTGCGGACGAACAAGCGTGGCCCCGATTCTCAGCTTCTTCCTGATTCTCGGAAAAAAGGCAAAAGCTTCGACCCTTCTGCCCCGAGGCAAGAAAGCAAGCAATCCTCCAAAACCCTGGCAGACGGGATGTGTGGACGCGCGTACATCTTCTCCCTATCAAAGACGGGCTCTGGGGCTCCTGAAGAAGAACTGGTCTTCGATTACGGGATGCGGGAGGCTTCGAGCACCAACGACTTGCTGATTCCTCTCCCCACTTGGCAGAGCAGAGGCGACAGCGGCTCTGGAGGTTGGAGAGCCCGTCTGTTTCACGCTGAGGGCTCCGAGAGGGGGTGGGGGGAGACGAGTGTGGGCTGCGCCCTTCCCGGTTTCTCCGCTCTCAGGACCCCCTCAGTGAAGCTCAATGAAAGCCTCCAGCTCCTCGGGGATGAAGCCCTTGTACGGGATCTTGTTTTTGTCCAGGGCGCGGGCTGCAAGGCACTGCAGGGTTACGTAGTTGAAGGGCTGAATGGTGCTCTTGGCCAGCAGCTTCTCATCCAGCAGCTCGTAGGCGGTCTTCTTGAAGGCATTGGTGGCGTCCATGTGGGCCCCCGCCTCGATCAGGGCGTTCATGATCCCCGGGCAATTGTTCTGGGCCGCTATGTGCAGCGGGGTGTTGTTGTCAAAGTCCCTGCTGTCAGGGTCGGCCCCGCAGTCGAGCAGCACCTTGACCACCTGGAGGGAGGGGAACCTGCCCACCGGGTAGCGGCCGACGTTCGTGGTGTCCTTGTCCACGGCCATGTGCAAAGGGGTGAAGCCGTTCTTGCCGCGGGGGGCGCACTTCAGCAGCCGGTAGACGGTCTGGTGCTTCAGGCGCTCCTGGTCGGGTGTGCACTCCACTTTCTCCAGCAGATACAGCAGGTGGAGGATGATGGCCAGGGCCTTGGTGAACTGGGCCGAGTCCCCGGGCTCCTTGGGCAGCTGCAGGGCCCGCTCCACCTCCCGCACTCCCTTGCAGAGCACCCCCATTAGGTCTGCAAAGCCGATCTGCGTGCCCAGGCTGCCCTTGGCCGCCCGGTCCTGGAGCACGTAAGAGAAGAGTTCGGCGAAGGAGAGGAAGCTGCTGGCGGTCATGGGGCTCAGAGGCTCCAGGTTGCTCTGCTGCATGTCCAAGGCATACTTCCAGAGGCGGATGCAGCGCTCGAAATTGCCCGAGTCGGCGTACACCGCGCCCCTGTAACGGATGTAGTAGGAGGTGTCCGGGTGAGACGGGCCCAGGATGCGCTCTCGGATCAACAGGGCCTGCATGCGCATCTCATCCGGGTCGGTTATGAGCGCTTCCAGCTCCTCGGTGGTGTTCACCTCCCTGGAATAGTCGTAGGCCAGGACCAGCTGCGGGGGCTCCGGTTTGGGCAGGTACGCGCCGCCCTGGTGCCGCAGCTCCATGGCCCGCCTCCAGTGTTTCAGGGCCCCGAGCAGATCGCGCTTCTTATCCACGTACGTGGCTCCCAGAAGCTCGAGGGCTTCCACGGCGGCCTCCCGGCTCGTGGGGCAGCAGCTCTCGTAAGCCTCGCCCGGCGGCTCCTCCTCGGGGCAGCTGCTGCGGCAGCGGGCGCCCTGGGGCTGCACGCACCCCGGGCCGGCGGAGGGGCCCTCGGCGCCGGCAGGCTGCTCCTGGATGAGGTACTCCACGATGTTGGTGTGGCCCGTGACGCTGGCCGCCAGCAGCGGGGTCATGCCGTAGCCGTCGCGCTCCATGCGGGCGTTGCAGCCGAGCAGCAGCTGCAGGATCTCCAGGCTGCCGGACTCGGCGCAGTCGTGCAGCGCCGTGTTGCCCTTGGCGCTGCGCCGGTTCACCTGGGCGCCCTGCTCCAGCAGGTAGCGGGCGATCTCGCGGTGGCCCTTGTAACAGGAGATCATGAGGCATGTGTGGCCGTGCCGGTTGGCCACCTCCAGGTCGGCCTGGTGCTCGCCCACCAGGTAGCGCACCACCTCCAGGTGCCCGTCGAAGCAGGCGGCGCGCAGCGGCGTCGAGTTGGTGCGCGTGGTGCGGTTCACCGACGCCCCGCGCCGCAGCAGGCTGCGCACCACGTCCAGGTGGCCGGCGGCCGAGGCGGCCCACAGCGGCGGCGCGCCCTCGATGGTCTCGCCGTCGAAGTGCACCGAGCCGCCCGCCTCCACGCTCGCGCCGCACCGGTCCACCAGGTACTCGACCACGTCCAGGTGGCCGTAGCGGGCGGCGATGAGCAGCGGCGTCCCCCCGCCGGCCACCTCACCCGTCAGCTCGTCCAGCTCCTCCCGGCTCCGGCCGCTGAGCAGCTTCTGAAGCAGCTGCAGCTTGCCGTCGCGGGCGGCGTTGTACACGGCGGTGCGGAGGTCCATGGTCCGGGCTTCCGCCAGGCCATGAGCTGGCCGCCGGGGGACGCGGAGGGCGCGGGCTAACGCCCGGAGGGGCGGGCGGCAACCTTCACCGTCTCCCCCGCCGCCATCTTAGGGGCTTCTCCGGCGGAACAAAATGGCTGCCGCGCCCCGGCACCGCGGGCTAAGGGGGGGCGCGCCGGGAAATGTAGTCCTGGGAGCCGGCCTTCTCCACAAGACAGAAGAAAGACGTAGAGGGTCAAGACTACCACTCCTAAAAGGCCGCGGGCCGGCCGAGGCGACCCTGGAGCACGGTGCATGGTGGGGATTGTGGTTCCGGGAGCTGAGGGTTGAGGCGGAAACGTGCCAGGCGTGGACTACAATTCCCGTCGCGCTATGCTATCACGATGACTTCTGGGACCCGGGCAGGTTCGACTACGTACTTCCTGTGGCTCTCGCAGGGCTCCAGCCCACAGGAAACGCAGGTGTGGGCCGAGAGACTACATTCCCCGAGAGGCATTGCGAGTGACTCGGAGCCAATCGGGAGCGAGAACGAGAGCTAAGCGACCAAACGGTCCGGCGTGCGGAGGATTTGGCGTGGCGGAGCTGGCCGGCAGGGGGCGCTCGGGAAAGGCGGGAAGGTTGGCGGCGCCTAGGACCCTAGGGGAGAGCGGGGAGATGCGTGTGGCCCGAAAGGCGGATCTCCAGCGCTCAGCCCCCTTCTCAACCTTTCATATGCACGCATGCATTTATTCACCCTCATTAATACACTATTGAACATTTAATGTTGCTTCCTTCAACACTCACACCCCGAATACAAAATCTACACTTGATTTAGATCCCCTTAGCCCTTGGTCAGAGACCTAGGACCTCTCCAGTATCCTTCAGAGTAAAACTTCTGGGGTTGGGGGCTTCCAGAATTTCGGTCACTCATCCAAGGACACAGGGTAAGTAAATGGCAGAGTCGGGATTTGAACAGAGGCAAAGGAGGCTACGTCATTTGCAGGACCCCGTGCAAAATGAAAATGTGGCTTCCCTTGTCTCAATTTTCCCTTGATTCAGAATTTCTCTCCCGGTTGTGACAGCAGAGCTTCGAACCGAACATGGGGCCCTTCTGAGCCTGGGGGCCCGGGTGACTGCACACATAAGTCCACACCCGCGAAGCGTGAACCACACACCTGAAACCAGACCCTGACCCCTAATACTCTCACGCCTGCACTTTGCTGCCGCCTGTCCTCGGGGTTATTGAGAATGTAGGAAAGATGAAGAATGTGGGCGTGCTCAGGAGTGTTCCCCGAACCACAGCATAGAATTCTCTCACACCTCTGACTTCTGCACCTGCTGTTCCCTCTTCCTGGAACACTGTTCCACACCCTCTTCACTTGGCTAACTCTTGGGCCTTCTTCAGGTATCAGCTGAGACTCCCAAGTCTTCCTGCGTGAGTCGTTGACTGGGTGGTGCTCCCCGGATGTCTCCCTGGCACCGTGGATGTTCTCTAGGAACTTTCGGGAAAGACTCTGCTGAGTCAGCTCGGATGCTACAACAACCACCACACACAGGGCGGCTGAGTCAGCCCAGGTTCCCGGAGAAGGAGAGCCCGATGGGACACAGAATCGGCTCACGAAAGGACAGAGGACAGGAAGTCCTCTGACTGGCCTCCTGCAAACTGCGGACACGGAACGCCAGCGGTGTGATTCAGTCCGAGCCCAAAGGGCTGGGAAGCAGGAGGGTTCTGATTCCCAAGAACAGGAGATGTGGGCATCCCAGCTCTAGAGAGAGCAAGTTCTCCCTCCCTCCACCGTTTTTTTAAAGTTTATTTATTTTGTGAGAGAGCGAGCACACATGAGCAGGGGAGAGGGAGAGAGGGAAGAGAGAATCCGAAGCAGGTTCTGTGCTGTCCGCACAGAGCCCGATGCAGGGCTCAGACCCACGAACCGCGAGATCATGAGCTGAGCTGAAACCAAGAGTCAGACGCTTCACTGACTGAGCCCCCCCCCCCCGACACCCCATCCTCCTTTTTAGGTCTATCCAGACCCTCAACTGATTAGACGAGGCCCACCCTCGTCGGTGAGGACATCTTGCGCACTCCACCTACTGATATAAATGCTGGTCTCTTCCAGAGACGCCCTCACAGACACACCCAGAGCGTACCACCTGCTGTCACCGCATCTCAAAGCCCAGGCAAGTTGACACGTAAAATAAACTATCACGGGGGCTGGAATGACGTTTATTTTCCACAGTTTGGGAGGCTAGAAGTTTCGATCAGGATGTCGGCGTGGCTGGGTTCCCGGAGAGCCTTCTCCCTGGGTGTCCACACGGAGGAGAGACGGTTCTGGTCCCTCGCTCCGCCTACGAGGGCACTACTCCCACGAGGGAGGCCCCGCCCTCATGACGTCATCTGACTGCTCGCCTCGGAAAGGCGCACCTCCCAGAGCCATCCCATCAGGCTTTGGGCTTCGCCGTGTGGACCTGAGGGACACAAACGTTCAGGGCGCAGCACCCTGCAAAATGGCTTCCTGAGATTTGGGCCCTGAAAGTGGGATTTCTGGATTGAGGGGGGAGGAGAGGCCCCAGGACGGAGAGGTGAGGACAGAGCCCCTCATGCAGGCTAGGTGGCCTTTGTTTCAAATGCGAGGACCAGAGACAAAGGCAGCTATGAATGTCCCCGGGTTCTGGAGTCTTGAGCCTGGCGGGGGTTCGAACCCAGGCCCCCCAGCTCCAGACAGAGCCTGGGCCCTTAGTCACAGTAATGTAAATTCCAGCAAACTGCGGTCTCTTTTATGTCCTCGGCTGTATGTAGTTTCTACAGACTTTCCTGTTGCACGCGTGTTAGACATTGTACAGGGGAAAAATATACGTAAATAAAAGTCAGGAGATGCAGACAGGCGCATGAGAGAGAAAAGCTGAAAACTCTGTGCCGTGTGCCTTAGCCGGAAACAACACTGCGAGTGAGGGTCAAGCAGCACTATCCGTTCTGGCTCGGGCCATGATCTCTCGGTTTGTGAGATTGAGCCCGGCTTGGGGCTCTGTGCTGACAGGGTGGGGCCTGCTCGGGACTCTCTCTCTCTCTCCCCTTCCCTGCTCGTGTTTTCTCTCTTCTCTCTTTCTCTCTAAATAAACAAATAAATACACGTTTTACACCCAACACAGGGTTCGAACCCACAGCCCTGAGATCAAGAGTTGCACGCGTGCCCACGGTCTCCGGGCGGGGCCTGCCGGGCGCCCTGACCTGCAAACACGTCTCTTGCATGTCCTGCTCTGTGCACGTGTCTGAGTCTCTTTCATTCTTGAGCACCGTTAGGTGTTGAAAACAACACCTTCATTTTTTTTTTTTAAAGTAGGTTCCCCGGCCTCACCCCTGGCCCCCACCATCCACTCTGTCTCTGTGGATGGGACGCCTCTAGGGACCCCTGGGAGTGGGGTCACTCAGGACGTGTCCTTCTGTGTCTGGCTTCTGTCACAACACACGGTGTCCTCCGGGTCCGTCCATGCGGGGGCAGGTGGCAGGATGTCCTAACCCATTTCCTCTCAATGATTTGCCTGTTCTGGGGACATTTTACATAAACAGACTCACATGCCGTGTGGCCTTTCGTGTCTGCGTCCTGTGCCGGAGATCCGTTGCAGATCCTATCTTCTTTTTTTTTCTTATTTTTTACATTTATTTATTTTTGAGAGACAGCATGAGCAGGGGAGGGGAGGAGAGAGAAAGAGACACAGAATCCAAAGCAGAGTCTAGGCTCTGAGCTAGTGGTCAGCACAGAGCCTGATGCAGGGCTCGAACCCATGAACTGTGAGATCATTACCTGAGCCGAAGTCAGACGCTCAACCAACTGAGCCCCCCAGGCGCCCCAGCAGATCCTGTCTTCTTGAAGCCACTGTAGTTCTGGATTTTCTGGCCCCGTGGGCATGATGGTCCTAACTTGTCCACTCTTAGGGGAGAGCCAGGGGGCAGGAAGGAAGGGCTGAAGTTGGCGTGAGGCCGGGGGTAATAGACGGGGCAAGATCGCAGAGGGATGTGGGGGGGGGGTCCATAAAGCGGCTTAAACTGACCCTGGATGCATCTAACCTCCAGAAGGAAGGCTGAGAACAGGATGTGGGCGTGGCCGTGGAGAGATCTGGGGGAACCCAGGTCCCTGAGCTCCCCCAGTCGGTCCTTTGCCCTAGGGCAGAGCAAGGACACGCCCACGGCGACTTTGATGTCTGTGCTCCCTGCTCCCAACCTCAGGTGAGGGCCTCAGTGTTCCCTCCTGGCTGAGCCTCCCGCTGACCCCTTGCGGGGTGGGGGGGTGTACTGCCTTCCAAGACTTGATTGTTACAAATTTTCAGCATTTTTGACAACTAGATGTTTAACCCAGCCAGTATTGAAAATTAAATTCTAGGTGCCTAAGAGTTAAATAATCATGAAAAACAAAACAAAATGAAACAAACCGAAAACCAAAGAGATGAATACTGAACAACCATCAGACCCTCATTCCTTTGCTGCTCACTGCTTTCAGCTATGCTGTCCGGGGATTGGTGCCTGCAGCCCCGCAGGGCGGGAATCCTCCGCGACCCTGACCCGCTGACCGTGAGTGACCCGTGATCCTACCCATCTCTTCCCAGTTCCCTGCTCAGTGACTCTGCCCCCCGGAGCTGGAAAGCATCTTTGGCGGAAGTTCCCACCCTGAGGAAATGGGGTCATGATGAAAATGAACTGGGCGCCTGGGGGCTCCATCCTGTTAAGCATCTGGTTTCGGCTCAGGTCATGATCTCACGGTTCGTGGGTTCGAGTCCTGTGTCGGGCTCTGCGCTGACAGCTCAGAGCCTGGAGCCTGCTTCCGATTCTGTGTCTCCCTCTCTCTCTGCCCCTCCCCTGCTCGCGCTGTCTCTCTTTGTCTCTTAAAAATAAATAAAAAACATAAAAAGGGAAAAAACCCCCACAGCCCTCACATTCTCTGCCGCATCTCCCAGAGCCCCCTCGAATGTGTGCGGTCACAGGTCTGGTTGACCTACAGAGTAAAGTGGTTCTGGGATTTCTGAGGCCAGGGCGCAGAAGGGCAGGCCTCCCCGGGGTTCTCCTGAGTTGCCCCCACCCGAAGATCATCATGCCGGGCGGGCCACTAGCCGACCCCCGAGCCCCGGCCACTGTCCCAGCTGGGCTCAGCCTTCTGGCCGTCTGCCCGGAGAGTGAAGCCTTCCTGGACCTTCCCGGCCAGCCACCTGCTAGCTGCCACCACCACGTGTCAGCGGAAGCCCCCAAACTCCCCCCCCCGCCCCTCCCAACCTGCTCAGACTGTGTGCAGGGTCCGGTGCTCAAGGCTGGGCACAGCGGTGAGGTGCCAAACGCCATTCTCAGGAGCCCGGAACCTGGCAGAGGGCGATAGCTCAAGCCGACTGTGGGACGCAGGGACCCAGGGGACTCAGACCCTCCCTGGCTGGGGAGGGACGGGGCAAGTAGGGACATCTTCTCTCACAGACCCGGACTTTCCGGTGTAGCTATTACAAGAAATGGTGCCCACAGCATTCTAGTTGTCCGTTTTGGCCTGACAACTACTCCAAGTTCCGTGACTTCTGTGGACTGCCTGTGTCCCCCCAAAACTCATATGTGGACGCCCCGAGCCCCAGTGGGACCACATCTGGAGATGGTCTGCAGGAGGGATGCCGCAGCCCTGGAGGTCACACTCTGGTGTCACTCAGACCCCGTTCTACTGGTTGGAAGGCAGTCACTGAGTCTGGTCCATTTCAAAGGGAGGAAGTCAGACGTCCCCTCTTAAGGGAAGGAGATTCGATGTGAGAGGGTGTCCAAAAGCGTGTGGATGTTTTTCAACCTCACCCCTGCGCAGAGACGGAGACATGGAGCACGGGGCGGGCACGGCCCAGTCGGTGCCTCCCTGAATCGCCCCACGCCTACCAGACAGCGTGGAGACTCCAGCAGAGATGAGGGGAACCCGCCCTTCTCTTTCAAAGTCCCTAAACTAATTATACAATTGGTTCCTTTTACGATCATGGATGAGAGATTTGACACGTCGATCAAAAGGACATTTCAACAAGATCCTCTGAACGGTTCCCTCAAGACAAGACCCGTTGCTGACTAGTGGCTGCGCGTCATCCACACCGCCTTCCGAGCTCTCTGCGACGTGTCTTCCTCCTTTGCTGCAGGGGTGTGGACGGGATGAGGGCCCCCCCTCACTCCCACCTGCAGTTTGGAGAAAGAGACGGGGCTTCCACAGGAGACGCTGGGCCGGCACCTCAGTTACAGCTTCTGCAGGCGGAGATGACTGACTTCAGGGCGTTTCATGATCTTTCTCTCTCTTCGTCCTTGAGGGTCTTCAGAGGGGCCCCCTGTCCTCCTCGGGTCTCTGGCAGAAATGATAGCTAGTGGCAGGAGTGCACGCTTCCTTATGACAAGCAAGAGAGAGGCATTGTGTTTGCAATCTTTTTTTTTATTTAATTTTTTAAAAATAGTTTATTGTCAAATTGGTTTCCATACAACACCCAATGCTCTTCCTCCCAAGTGCCCTCCTCCATCACCGCCACCTCTTTCCCCCACGTCCCGTGTTTGCAATCTTTAAGAACTGAAAAAAACCGGGGCGCCTGGGGGCTCAGTTGGTTAAGCATCCGGCTTCGGCTCAGGTCATGATCTCATGGTTCGTGGGTTCGAGCCCCACATCGGGCTCTGTGCTGACAGCTCAGAGCCTGGAGCCTGCTGCAGATTCTGTGTCTCCCTCTCTCTCTGTCCCTTCCCTGCTTATGCTCTCTCTCTCTCTCAAAAATAAATAAAACATAAAAAAAATAAAATAAAATAAAAGTGTATTTATTTATTTTGAGAGCGAGTGAGCAGGGAGGGGCAGAGGGGGAATCTCAAGCAGGTCAGCTCAATGCCCAATGTGGGGCTCGAACCCACGCACCGTGAGGTCATGACCTGAGCCGAAACTGAGAATCGGACTTTTAACTGACCGAGCCACCCAGGGCTCCCTATATCATCATCTGTAACAAAATATAATAAGGTATTATAAATAACATATTACATAATTATATAAAACATATAAAATAATGTGTAATGTATAAAATATAAACTCACATGAGATTAAATAAAATGTAATGCATATCTACATATACACATAATGTATACAGGTTTTCTGAATGATTTGAGTCAGTAGGTTGGGGTCTTGACCACTTATACTCCTGTTTTTTTTTTTTTTTCTTGAGGAAGAGAGAGAGCACAAGGGAGTGGAGGGGCACAGAAAGAAAGAATCACGAGCAGCCTCCGTGCTCAGCTCAGAGCCCAACGCGGGGCTCAATCTCACAACCCTGGGATCATGGCCTGAGCTGAAACCAAGATTCGGACGCTCAACCGGCTGAGCCCCCAGGCACCCCACTGACTAACTTTACTCTTAAACACTTCGGGGGGCATTTCCTAGGAGCAGGGACATTCTCTCTTGGAACCACAGTTCAATGGTCAGCATTGGGATATTTCACACTGATGAGCCTTATGGGCTTTGCCTTGCAGGTTCCGGTGCGTTTTGCTGTTCCAGCAGCTTCCTTCACAGCTGCTCTCCCTGGAAATCAGGCGCATTCGTTAGCCACTTATGCTTTCCTTCTCTCCACGACCGGCTTCATCCCGAGTCTGAACCAGGTGGGCCGAAATAAGGATGATTTTTTTCTCTCTCCAAATGTTACCTCCCCTGCTGTCTGTAAAACGTCTCTTCTCTGCCCCGAGGAGCGTGTTCTGTGACCTGTCCGGTCATTGTCAGTTAAAAAGTCCTGGGGGCGCTTGGGGAGCTCAGTCAATTAAGCATCCAACTTCGGGCTCAGGTCATGATCTCACCGTCTATGAGTTCAAGCCCCGCGTCGGGCTCTGTGCTGACAGCTCAGAGCCTGGAGCTGCTTCGGATTCTGTGTCTCCCTCTCTCTCTGCCCCCTTTCCACTCGTTCTCTCTCTCTTTTTCTCTCTCTCTCAAAAATAAATAAACGTTAAAAAACCCCACCTTGCCCTGTCCAGCCCTGTGAACACTTTGCATCTGAGAGCTTTCTCCATCTCCTTGGCTGGCTAAACATGTGCCTGGGCACGGCATGGTGGCCACTGGTGACACCTCTCTGTGCCCTGTCCCTCCTGCACCTCTTTGCACAGGTGCCTGGCATGTGCTGCCTCTGCCCCTCCCTCCCTCACCAGGCTGGGTCAGGGCCAGGGAGCAGGAGCGCGGGCACACCAGCAGGGGTGAGCACTGACCCCCGGACGGACACCCTCTCTGGTCTGGACTGGGCACAGGCTGGGCTCCCGGGATCCAGAAAGGCAGGGATGGAAGGGGACAGATTAGAGAAAGATGTGGGTCAGCGAAGGAAACTCAGCCATCTCCCTGCGATGCAGCCTGCCTGTTGTCATGGAAACCAAAGCCACTCTCTTTTGAAGGACCCATTAAGGTACTGGATGGGACGCAATCAACTCTCTCCCGGGTGGGCCCCAACCGCCCTTGGGACCAATGGGAAAGGCCAGGCCCCGGGCCACACAGCGTCTGAGCTCTGCCCTGGCCAACCTGGCGGCTGCCGATGCGCTGCGTGACCACAGGTCGGCTTCAGTTTGCATCTGGGTGTCCTCCCCCGCGGAAAGGACAGAGGGACATGTCACAATTGCCATCCCGTCTCTGAGTACCAGATTATAAAAGGAGCCTAAGGTAATGGCTCAAAATGCGGGCCCTGGCTGCACACTGCCCATGTTCAAAACCCGGCTCTGCCCTCACACGCCGGGCTGGCACCAGAGGCTGGCCCCTCCCTGGCCGTGGCCTGCTCTCCTAGGAAACGGAGTGTGATAAGTGTAGTGACCTCATCGGAGGTATCGTATCTAAAGCTAGGACAACAGTGTCTGGAGAAAGGAAATGTGGTATGGGCGTGCAGTGGAACATTATTTGGCCATAAAAAGGAAAAAGCCCTTTCTTTAAAAAAAAATTTAATGTTTACTTATTTTTGAGAGAGAGAGAGAGAGAGAGAGAGAGAGACAGTGTGAGCGGGGAAGGGGCAGAGAGAGAGGGAGACACAGAATCTGAAGCAGGCTCTAGGCTCTGAGCTAGCTGTCAGCACAGAGCCCAATGTGGGGCTCGAACCCACGAACCATGAGATCATGACCTGAGCCAAAGCCTGACACTCAACCGACTGAGCCACCCAGGCGCCCTGAAAGAAGCCCTTTCTGACCCTTGATACAATGTAGATGACTATTGAAAACATTATGCAACATATTAGTCCAACATTATGGAAACATTGCTTTCAGTGAGAGAAGACAAATCTAACAGCCCGCTCAGCATATTATAATATTTACGTGAAACATTCAGAGTAAGCAAATGAATACAAATTAGTGGTTGTCCAGAGTGGGGGGGGGGAGGAGTTTGGGAAGTGACTGCTTAACAGAATGGCGTTCCTTTTGGGGTGATGGAATGTTCTGGAAGTGGGGAGAGGTAATGATTGCAGACATTCTGAATATACTGAATGCCACTAAACTGTCACTTTACAAAGGTTAAAATGCAAATTTTATGTTGTGTGCCTTTGCTTTATGAAAATTTAATGTTTGTTTTTGAGAGAAACAGACCCCGAGCAGGGGAGGGGCAGAGAGAGGGAGACACAGAATCTGAAGCAGGTTCCAGGCTCTGAGCTTTTAGCACAGAGCTTGATGCGAGGCTCAGACCCACAGATCATGAGATCATGACCTGAGCTGAAGTCAGATGCTCAGCTGACTGAGCCCCCCGGGCACCCCATGCTTTATAAGATTTTTCTGACGTGTGTCACAACACAGTGACACTTGGAGAGCAGACAGGCAGAGCACTTTGTCACTTGGAGTTCCAAGTAAGAGCAGGATACAGGCTTGCCCTGGGGGACAGGGGGACAGCAGCAACTGGCGTGCAAGGGCAGCTTATTTATGGCAAGCTGACTAGGGTTCGCTGGGTTCCTAGGACTTCTTGGGATGGGCTAATTTGAATAACTTTTTGGGCTTCTGGATAATGAGGTTGTCCCTAGTGTCCTGGATCCCAGCCCTGGGGCAATCAGAGCAGGTGCATTGTGTCCCTTGAACAGGAGAGCTGACAGGGACGTGGTCCCGGTGTTGGATTTCATCAGCTACTCAAGAGGACCTCACGGGCGTCTGGCCTGGGGCTCAGAAATGGGTCCCTTTCATACTGTCTTCCTTGTTCCTTTCGCATCCATCCGGCAATCCATCATGTATCCACCGCTATGCCATTCTTCCTACCTCCCCGCCTATTTACCTGTGGTTGTTGCCGTTGTCCTCATTGTACCTTACTGAGCACTTACTATACACCAGGCGTGGTGTCCTGCATTAACACAATCAATCGCCTTGACCTTTACAACAGTCTGAAGAAATACGCCATGAACGCCACCGTTTTTACAGATAGGGAAGCTGAGTGGGGAGGGGAAGCTCTTGCCCGGTGTCCCTGCCCCACTGACCCCTGGAGAGGCCTCCAATCCCATCGCAGAACTAGAATGTTCGTTTGCACCTTCTTTGCCTGGTGCTCTCCAAAACATTTTGTAATGCCAAGAAACAGTCATGCACCAAGAGTTGGCCGACTTTAATTCCGGACCCACAGCGTGTTCCAAAGGCAGGGTCCCATATGCTCCCCATGAGTCTCTGAGGCATTTCATTCCTGCGGCGCTACCCCAGTGGGTAACTCCGTGTTTCATACTCCTCATTTTCCTTCAAGTGCTTCTTGCTTTCAGAACTGTGTTGCATCCACTGTAGGCCGGGTCGTCTGTTTTCTTTGTTCTGTCCTTACCTGTCTCTCCGGGGTCTTGAAGCGGCAGCTGGGATGTGGGTGTCTCTTTTAGGCAGCTCTACTGTGTTGGCCATTTACATGCCTTCCCGCTGCAGGAGTTTATATCTCTCTTGTGAAATAGGAGCCTGGAGATGCTGGCTTACCAGAAGTCCCAGCTGGAATCTGGTTTGGAAAATGTGAACAACACTGGATGGATTTCCGGTGGTTTGAGAATGTGGAGCAGAGGTTGCTGGCTGTTCTCAACAACTGTTCTCTCTTTCTCTCTCACAGAGCATCTGGCCTCAGAAAATATAAACAATATTCTAATAAACGATGCCTCATATTGGATATGTGGGTGAGCATGACACACTGATAGAAGAGCAATGATACAGAAGGAGCCTGCGTCCTGGCATCTCGGGCCACGAACCATCCCTGAACTGCATACACCCAGGTATGCGACATAAAATAAATGCATTACATATTGTTTTCTAAAAAAATAAGTTGGATCTTTTCACATAGTAAATGCATACACCTTAGTTAAGTGTCCAGATCAACGATTTTTTGCAGTTGTCTGCGCCCATATAGTCACTACCCTAATCAAGAGCGATGACACTTTCAGTACCCCGGACAGCTCCACAGGCCCATTTCCAGCGGATTCCTACCCACCTGGAGGCACCCAATCCTCCCAAGTTCAGCTTCTCCTCCTCCACCTCTCCCCCTCCTTCTCCTCCTTCTTCATCCTCTTCTGGGTAATCTCTACACCCAACGTGGTGCTCGAGCTCATGATCCTGAGATCAAGAGTTGCACGCTCCTCTGACTGAGCCAGCCAGGCAACAAGCCCAATGTTCTAATTTCTCTTAATATAGACTAGGTTTGCCATTGTTCAATGTCCTATAAATCCTATAAATGGAATCATGCATATGTACTCAAACCTATTTTGTTCAGCATGACTTTATGGTCCTCTATGCTGCCATGTGTATCAGTAGTTTGTTTCTTTTATAAAGTTTATTTATTTATTTTAAGAGACAGAGAGAGTGTGTGTGGGAGTGCGAGCATGAGTAGGGGAAGGGCAGAGAGAGAGAGAGGGAGAGAGGGAATCCCAAGCAGGCTCTGCAATCCACGATGAATCCAATGTGAGGCTCAGTCTCATGACCATGAGACCATGACTGTGAGGTCATGACCTGAGCCCAAATCAAGGTTTAGATGCAGGGGCGCCTGGGGGGCTCAGGTCATGATCTCATGGTTCGTGGGTTTGAGCCCTGCGTCGGGCTCTGTGCTGACAGCTCAGAGCCTGGAACCTGCTCCAGATTCTGTGTTTCCCTCTCTCTCTGACCCTCCCCTGCTTGCGCTGTCTCTCTCTGTCTCTCAGAAATAAACTTAAAAAAATTTAAAAATTAAAAAAAAATTTAGGTGCAAAACCGACTGAGCTACCCAGGTCTCCCTCATTAGTTTGTTTCTCTCCCCCAACCCTGAGTGGCCCATGGTGGAATCACTATAGTTTTTTTGGCCGGGCCAAAGAGGGGGGAATTTATTTCGGTTTTGTTTGAGCACTGCTGTTCCGAGTCTGTCAGACTACATTCTTGTATACTGGCCTTCCCTCCCTTGTCTCATTCTCAGGCCCCTGACTTCTACTTTCTGGGACCATCTTCCTCATAAATCACACGTGTCTCATGGATTCCCAAACGAAGATAAGTGGACCCAGATCAAGTATCACAAGGTAGCTCCGTGGGTTATACCTTCAGGTCCGATGCCCACAGCCGCTCTGTGTGTGCCAGTTTCTGGTGACAGGTGCACACGACCTCCATGATTCTGTGTCTGATGAAGGCAGCAGGGTCCAGACCCCAGCATTTTATCTCAACTGAATACTTAGCACTTAGCTGGCGTGACGGCATATGAAGGTGAATCTGTCTCCCCAGAGATCTTTGGGAGAAATAAAAGGTCGGTGGTCTTTTTTATAAACTAAAAAATGTTTTTTATTTATTTTTTAAGAGAGAAACACGCAGCATGAGCAGGGGAGAGTCAGAGAAAGAGGGAGACACAGAATCGGAAGCAGGCTTCAAGCTGTCAGCACAGAGCCCGAGGCGGGGCTTGAACCCACGAACCACGAGATCATGACCTGAGCCGAAGCCGGACGTTCAACCGACTGAGCCACCCAGGAGCCCGTTGGTGGTCTTTTTTGATCAAAGGGGGAATTTCCTAAGAATCAGTGGAGAAACTGATGAAAATGCAGATTTCAGGGTCTCCCTCTCACCTCTGCCTATTGAAACTGGAGGGTCCTGGGAATCTGCATTCTCTAAGAGCTTCTCATGGAATCATCCTCACACTCAAATTGCAGAATCCCAGTATGAGGTGGTCCTGGGTGGGCTAGTTGTTGGGTGTTGCTGGCAGGCAAACGATAGGCAATCACTCTCAGCAGGGAGGGGCCACATCATGTGAGTTGCGTGAGGAGACTGGAATTTTATCCTGGAGACAATGGGAGCCTTTGACGGACTGAAGGCCAAGGTGGGATTGATCAGGTTTGTGTTTTGGAAGACCCCTCATGTGTGTGGAGAGTGACTGGCTGTGTGGGTTTGGGGGAGGAGGGAAGAGACCACAGGTGAGTAGGCAGTGGTGGAGGCAGGGGCTGGAGGGGTGGGTGGACTTAACCAGAACGGCTCACCTTGGAGGATATGGGGACGGGGGTTTGTGGGGGGAGAAGGGGAGGGTCTCTGGTTGCAGGGAAGCTGTCACACTGGTGGTGACATGGAGGCAGGGGCACACTGGTGGCCGGGTGGATTGCGTGTTGGGTTTGGAATGATCACCTTGGAGTCAGTGTGAGACGCTCAGGGGAAGACGTTCACAGAACTACCAGGGCAGAGTGTCTTCTTTCAACAGGACCTCTAACGGGGCGGGGGGGCAGTATTCAGGTGTCTTTTCCTATCCAAAAGCTCTCCCGTACTCAGAGAGTGGCTCTAAATATACCAGATAATCTGTCACAATTAGCCTTAACCCCCCTCTCCCCTCAGCATTCATGAAGCGCCTCTGGCATTTAGGTGTCTTGTAATCATGTTTCTCTGCTTGTTAATGGACCCACTGAGGCAGTAGTGCTGGGAGAGAGAAAGATTTCATTTGTCTGGGACTGAAGAGGGAGACGGGGGTTGCCGGAGCTAATGAAGAATCAATCCTTCGTAATTGCTAATTAAATGAGCCTGGCTCTCTCCTGGGGCTATTAGTTGGCTGGCTGGCCCTTGAGTGTCCACTAATTTAATTATACTCCCCAATAAACACCTGGAGTAACCATCACCCTATGGTATCTCTCTGGGGGAGACCGAGGAGAAGCAGGACCTTTGTGCATGTGCTGAAGCCATCAATTCACTTATTGATTGATGTATTGGTTTATTTTCTGGTGCCTTTATTGATCCAGCAAATGTTTATTGAGCACTTGCTGTGTGCCAGGGCCTGAATTGGGTGCTGGGGACACAGCAGTGAAAATACAAACACAATCTCTGCCTTCATGGAGCCCACGGTGTAATGGAGGACAGACATCCTGCAGCCAGATGACACATACGTGATGGAAGTTCTGGAGAGAAGGTACCCCGGGTCTATGAGGATGTATACTATAGACTTGACATGGGGGGGGGGTGAGGCAACCAGGAAAACCTTTCTCGATGACGTGAAGCTTGGATAAGAGGGTAGAGTGAGCCGTGGGGTGCTGCAGGGGGCAGAGCTTTCCAAGCTGAGGGAACCGCAAAGACAAAGGTTCTAAGGCTAGGACAAGCCTGCTTCGTGTTTGTGCCTTGATTAGGATGCCATGGGGGTGAGCCTCATGGTGGCCACAACTCACCTACCAGACACAAGTTGATGGCAGGATAGGGAGGAAAAAAATCATTCCTCGAAATGTTTTGGGAAAGCGCCAAAAAATTACGGGCTAGAGAGGGCTTCATGCCATTCCTTGCTTGATTTCCACCAGAAAAGTGTAGTCAGATGGTTAAGGACCTTGGGCTCTGAGTCAGATGTTTTGTAATGCCCAGCCTGTGGGGGTGTACAGGTGACATGCCAATACTGTATGTGGCACATCGCTGTCTGCTCCTGGGGCACATGTCGCTGTTTTATTCCCTCCCTTATCCTTGCCCCACGGAATCAGCGAGCCCTCCCCCTGATATGAGTGATCTTCTCTGATCCCCTGTCCCCCGCACTTGCTGTCCATCTCAGGTGGAGGCCGACGGGAGTCCACGCTATGAGGAAGCTGTGACTTGTTGTCATAATACATCAGAACAACAAAATCACTAGTCTTCCACACAGCACTAGACCACAACCACTGCAGTCTTCTTCGCCACCCTCTGCCCCACTCCTGGGACCCCCCACCCAGGTCTTACCCCTCACTTGAGCCAAGCCATAACATCTGGACTTCCTGCTTCTCCACTGCCTCCTCTGGTCCTCCTGGAGAGGGGCAGGGTCTACTTCCCAAGGGCCCGACTCCCACCCACACACGTCAGAAACATGGAATTTGGAGTTGGACGGATGTGGGGTGAACTTGGAGCTTCATTCTCTCTTGGGCTAGTTACATCCCTGCCAACCTCTGGGTCTCAGTTTCCTCATGTGTCACCTGGGCACAATAACACCCATGTCCTAGGGTTGAATGATGGCGTGATATAATGTATATAAGACGCTTGGCACAATGCTTCTCACAGAAGTCTGGAAAGAGCACAGCAATGGCAGCCGCGTGTCCCCCCACGGTCCTACCGACTGGCCATCTCACCTGTGAAGAGTAAATTACAGATTTATGTGCATGGTTCCATTTCACCTGCTGTTCTAGAAAAAAATTAGTCGAAACGTCCATTACATTAGGGGCAGCTCTCCAGAAGCGTCAGACCACCCTCTGTCCCCCCATCAGGTTGCAAGGGCTCCCCGGTTACCAGGAAGCTGACCGGTTTCCTCGTGCTGAAATTAAGTGGGCTCCGGAAAGCCTCCGGGAGCTGTCCGGAGCCGTGGTGCTGAAGCAGATCGCCGTACCCTTCTTGGTCCCCGAGAGGCGCTGTCCGGAGTCTCGGTGCTGAAATAAATACCGATTTCCTTCCGTGGTGGTCGGTGAGCTTTTCTCAGCCTCCGAGCTAAAGAAAACTTGACTTGCTTCCCGCTCTTCCTCTGGCTCACCCCACTCTCCTCTGCTCTCTGCCCTGCTGACTCTTCCCTTCCCCCAAATTTCTCTACCTTCCGATTTTCTTCCCCGGGGAGCTTCAGAATGATAGTGGGGGAGACACGGAGAGGTCGCAAATAGGACTTATATCTGCTCCCCCCTTGTGGCTTACCTCCCAGGTAGTCAGCCCCGTTGGTCTCCGCTTCCCAGACGGCCAAACTTCGCTGTCTTTGTCACTTTCTTCGAGGATATCCATGTGCTGATCTGTAAACCACCCCCATCCCTGGGATCCCTGGTCCCTCAGACTACCCTCCTTCCCCCACCCCCACCCCACCAGGCAGCCTCTGTATGCCTCACCTGCTTGCAATCTTGTGGGAAGACGCAGGTGACCAGTGACTGCCAAGGGAGGACGTGCACTTTTATGGGCTTTGGGGAAGGCGGGGCACCGGGAACCCAAGGAGGGGCTTCACCAGCTGGCCAATGGGACTCCATCTGGAATGCAGCTCCAAAGATTACCTCATAGGCTGTGGTCTCGGTTTCAGAATAAAAGTCTGGCATCTGCCCAAAAACTGGGTTGGGGTTTCTGGAGTAGGGAGGGGGCACTCACTATGGTTCTCAAGGTCTCCCCCCTCAGCCCAAACCCCTCCTAGGTCTCTCAAGTCCAGTTTGGCCCCAAAGCCCTGACTCGTATCTACATCTCCCTATCTCCAACTTGTGCTGTTGCTGGATCAGAAGAGAGAAAACTGGTAAACTGAGTTGGGAAAAAACAGGGCAAGTTCAGAATATTTAAGTTCAGTTCCAGATAGGAAAACTGAGGTCTGTGGGAACGGAGGGCTCAAAAGAAACAGACAGAAGTGAGTCTCAAGACTAGATCTTTTGATTTCTCACGTCAAAACCCATCTCATAACTCAGTTTATTGTTTACTGAGCAGGCTTTGAGTCAAAAACACAAACTTGGGCTCAAATCCAGATTTTTCTCCTTCTGGCTATGGGACTTTGGGCACAGTTGAACCTCTTCGTGCCTCAGTTTCCTTACCGGTGAAATGGTGATGATGGTAGTGACTTCTCAGAGCATTGTGAGAGGAATTAATGGTGTGGTGTGGATGGAAGTTAGAAATAACTGTGAGCCAGGACTAGGATGAGGAAGGCACCTGACTCGGGTACAAAATTTAAGAAGGCATAAAAAAAACCCCTCAGTAATCAAGATAAATAATGTTTCAATGCAATGTTTTAAGGAATCAAAATTAATATGTAAGAAATCCACAATGAATAAATGATCAAATTTTTAAATAAAGATAGGATCCGCATTACTGAATTTTTCCTTTTGCCTAAGCATCCAATGCAGCGTGGCATGACACTAGAAATAATGTGTAGACATGGTAAGCTTTCCAATAATGTAGCTATTATTATTTTCTGAGACATCCTACCCCTTTACTTAATCAACCAACTTCTGTTGTATCAGGCATGGGCCGGAGGTGTATACATGAATTCAGCAACCAATCTTGTCTTTAGGGAGAGTGACGACATGGAAGTATAAGTATACTCAGATGTAGTGTTGTGACAATAGAGGGATGTGTCCTGGCCTGTGCTTTCCCCAGTACGAAAGTCCCTTAAATAGGCTGCTCATTTTGTGAAATTTGAACTCACAAATGAGCTGTGTGAATATCACCTACGGACCCAGGAGTGTCAGATGAGGCACCTAGCATTTCTCAATGAAGATGCCCAGTCCGAGAGTTAATTCCACCGATGCACTGGGGGAAATTTCAGTCAGACCCATGAGAAGTGGGTGCAGAAACTATAGTTCTGACACATCGTAGAAACTCAACAAGTCCATTGTCAAGTGTGACTCTACTGAGCTCATCGGAAACTCTCTAATTTCACCATTCTGTTTCCCACCCAGAGGCCAGTTCTGGCTTCACAGTTCCAAAGGGGCACCAGGGAGCATGAGACAAGAGAAAAAATGGAGATGGAGATGGCTGCCTTGTTCATTTGTTTCTCTCCTTGTTCTTTTAACCATTTTATTTTGCAAAAAAAATTTATTTCCAACCCACAGGAACATTGCAAGAATCATGCAGTTAATTTTCATATCATTGAAAAAATTGTTTATTTATTTTTGAGAGAGAGAGAGAGAGAGAGCGAGAGAGAGAGAGAGAGCGCATAGATGGGGAAGGGGCAGAGAGAGACACAGAATCTGAAGCAGGTTCCAGGCTCTGAACAGTCTGCACAGAGCCCAACACGGGGCCCGAACCGGCAAACCTAGAGATCATGACCTGAGCTGAAGTTGGACGCTTAACCAACTGAGCCCCCCAGGCGCCCCTCCGAGTCATCTTTACCTAGATGCACCCGGCCATTGTTAACATTTTGCCAGTTTGCTTTATCTTTGTCTATGTCTCTATGTCTATCTTTGTATCTGTCTCAATCTTATAAGTTGCAAACACAACTGCTCCTTCCTTCCTAAATTCTTTGGCACGCCTCCCCCCAAGATCAACGACAGTCTCCTATGGAACCCTAATGTAATGATCACAAGCAAGAAGTTAAAATTGTTGCAACACTAACGTCTAATCCCCAGCCCACATTCCAGTCTTTCCAGCCTCCCAGTAATGTCCTTTAGGGCATTTTTTCCCAAGCTGGGATCCAAGTCAGGATTGTGGATAGCATTCTGTCGTCCTGTGTTTCCTCTCTCTACTGCAGAGGTGGGCTTTGTAGTAGTGACGGGATGATTCTTGGACCCTAGGATTCATCTCTCGGTCCTGGGGTCTGGTTTGCTCACTGCCCTCCATGAGGGCGTCCACTCTATGCTACACACCTGGCCTCCCTTACTTACAGTGAGAGCTTGTTTAGAGGATTTCTTAAGTCTCTTTCCTCCCCAACATTCTAGAAAGACACAGCCAGATGTATGCACCTCCAAGCTTACTTTATGAATTCATTCATGCTACAAAACAATATTTTTTAATGCCTGCTATGTGCTATGTGGGAATCCAGCGGGGAATCAAGCTGATGCGATTTTTGTCTTCCGTTTAGTGCAGAAGACAGATGATAAGCCAGTCAACAAATAAAGGAGTAAGATAACCTCACGCAGCAATGACTGCGATGAAGATAATGGGTCAGGAAGATAGAGCAGGAATTTCCGTTGAGGCCAGAAAGTAAGTATCTTTGGCTTTGTAGGACAGCCAGTCTCTTGTGGCTTCTCTGCTGTGCTGTTGCAGCTCAAAGGCAGCTTGGAGAATAAATAAATGAATGGGTGTGACTGTGTGCCAATAAAACTTTATTTATAAAAATAGCAGCAGTTTATTTGAGCCCAGGGCTGTAATTTGCTGGCTCCGTGGCAGCATGTCACTGGCTGGTGGGAAGGACATTAGATTAGCCTGGAGGGCTGGGGAAAGTTTCTCTGGGATGGGGCCCCTTGAGCTGAGGCCTGAATAATGAGAAGGAAATAGACAGGAGGAAATGTAAAGGGTGACTATGGACTGAAGGAACAGTTGCTGTAAAAGTCCTGGGCAGGGTGCAAAGGTGGAGGAGGAACAGGCCGTGATGGGTGGGCTGGCGCATGAACAGAGAGAGGTCTGGGCATTCGGGCCAGGAGCAGATCACACAGGTAAACCTCTCTTATTTTCTTTCTCTTTCTCCTTGAGCTTTTACTTTGTGCCAGGCTCCATGTCAAATCCTCTGCATACTGAGTACGCCTAAGGCCTTGGGGCAGCCCCATCAGGTAGCTACAATTGTTGCCCCCACTTTACAGATGAGGAAACTGAGGCACAGGGAGACTAATCAGCCCAGGCCCCCTAGAAAGCAATCTGCAGAGCTGGGGTTTGAACACAGCCCTGTCTCTTGGCTCCAAAACTCATGCTCCTGCCCGTCCCCACCCTATCATTGCCTTCTTTGGGGGTCCCCTCATGCCTTCAGGGGATGCCTTGACTCCGAGGATTCTGAAATTCTCTTGCCATTTCTTCGAGGCTGCAGAGAAGGTGTGATAGGTCCTGGGCCTATAGACCCAGCAGGAGGCTCAGACAGGGAAAGGGCCTGCCCAGAGAAGGGGCTGGAGCTGGGGGGGCCCTGCCTGATCCACCCCTCCAAGATCAAAGCTCTTGTCTCTTCTCTGTGCCTTTCCGGAGACCCTTCACCCATAGGGAAGCTCAGCCATCATTCTCCCCCACCACACATACACAACCCCCCTTTTTAAAACTTTCTAAGAGTCATTTTTTTTTTAAAGCCACCTAGGGGGAGCGTCTGGGTGGCTCAGTTAGTTAAGTGTCTGACTTCAGCTCAGGTCATGATCTCACAGTTTGCGAGTTCAAGCCCCGCATCCGGCTCTGTGCTGACAGCTCGGAGCCTGGAACCTGCTTCAGGTTCTGTGTCTCTCTCTCTCTCTCTGCCCCTCTGCTGCTCACACTCTGTGTATCTCTCTCAAAAATAAACATTAAAAAACTTTTTTTAAGCCACCTAGGTATATTGAGGTATAATTGATGCATGGCAACCTCCATATTTTCAGATGTTCAGTTCTATAAATCTTGGCAAGTGCATAGTCATGTCACGTGTCCTAAGCCACAATCAAGATTCAGAACAGCTCCACCACCCCCAAAAGTTCCCTCGTGCCCGCTGTGGCATCCCTCCCCCCCCCCCCGCCCCTAATCCCTGGGGACCGTGGGTCTGATCCCCATCACTACAGTCGTCTTTTCCAGAACGGCATTTAAATGCCGGTGTACAGCTCTCTGTATCTGTCTTCTTTCACTCAGCATAATGCATCGAACATTCATCCACGTGATTCCACCAGAAATTAGCCCCTGTGTGTCACCGAGGAGCATTCCACTATGTGAACGGACTTGGATTTGTTTATCCATCTACCAGTGCAGGGACATTGGGTTCAGGACCATCTCTAGATTGGGGAGATGATGACTTAAGCGGCTGTAAACGTTCATGTACAGGTGTTTGTGTGGACAGTGTGTTTCCGTTTCTCTGGGGTAAACACCCAGGAGTGGGCACTGGGCCACACGGTAAGGGCGTGTTTGACTTTCTAAGAAAGTGCCAAACGTACGTCTCAGGACATATATCTTTGTGTTTCTGTAAGCAGTGGGTGAGAAGTCCCAACAGCCCCGCGTCTTCCTAAGCACTTGGCATTGGCGGCTAATAAGTGTGTTGTGTCTTCTCCCGTTTTTTATGCATCAAGTCGCATTCTATACACACCTTGTAAAACGTGTTTCCTTTTTTTAAAAAATTTATTTGTTTTGAGAGAGAGAGCGAGGGAGAGAGCGAGCAGGGGAGGGCCAGAGAGAGAGGAGAGAGCAAGAATCCCAAGCAGGCTCCATGCTGCTACCTCAGACCCCGACGCCGGGCTCGATACCATGAACCATGAGATCATGACCGGAGCCGAAGTCGGACGCCCAACCGACTGAGCCCCCCAGGCGTCTCAAAACGTTTTATCTTTTATCTATCAGTATACGGAGAAGAAAAAGACATAATCCTCAACAAACGTCTAATGGGAGAGACAGGCAGCCCCAGTCCAGTACAACTCAGAGTGAAGACAGCTGTGACGGAGGAGAGCCCGGCGCAGTCACCTGCGCCAGTCTGGGTTGAGGAAGGAGGGGTAAATCAAGGAGGGTTTCCTGGAGGAGGCTCCACTGTCTAAATTGAGACTTAAGGGTGAAGAGGAAGTGAGCTGGGCAAAGTTACAGGAAGCAACTTCCTGATGGGAAGCACAGCAGGTGCGGAGGCCCGGAGAAGATTCTGGACGTGGCACGCTTGGACCCCAGGACCAACTGGTGGCAGAGTCCTCCCTTCTCCTTCTTTCTGCCTGCCTTTGGGTCTGACTGATCCTTTTCAACAGCGGAGGCGACTTTCCCTGGCAAACACTGGCACCTTAGGAGGCTCCGTTCGGCCTTCCAGAAGAATCCTAGCTGGCATTTTTAACTCACTTGCCATGTCCACAGTAATTTGGGCTCCGGCCTTGCCATTTTGCTGGGAATCTCAGCCTCACAGGGAGCCCCTTTGTTCCACTCTCTCCCCTCTGGGTCCCGGGATCTGCAGCGTTTGCGCATGTCCTGGGAGGAAGGCAGGGGCAGGTGGGCAGAAATGAATGAATCTCTTTAGAAAACGTGGCCCGTGAGACTCCAGTTGGGAACAGTAGCTAATTATCTCCCGGGATAATAAACCAGCAGCTAGGATTAATTAATAGCTCATCACGGTAGAAGAAAAGGTTTAGGGATCAGGGTCTGGCTGATTCCTCCTCCCTGTCCCCTGCCTTGCACACACACACGCACACACGCACACACGGCCCCCTCCTCGGCCGTTACTATAGAGACCTCTTTCCTGCCGCCCTCATGAGCATTTACACATCGAGCCTGCACAGATGGCGGCCTCAGCGGGCCTGTTGTTCTCTCTTCTAAGGACAGTTTCTGGAGCCCTGAGGATTAAGGAAACAGGGCTACTCTGGACAACATCTGCCTGGGGCCCCGAAACCTGACCCGCCAGCCCTGGCAGGGGGAGATTAATGCAGGCATTTACCCAGAAGGAGCAGAACACACAAACAGGACCACACACAGGCTGCCCTCCCCGCCTGACGCTGCCGGAAATCCCGAGTGAAGGTCTCGGCCCCCAGGCCCCGGAGTGAGAGTCACACTTTAACACTTCAGCCTCTGCCAAAAGGAGGAATCTCGCAGCGTGGGTCCTGGAATTATGACCTAATATGAGCTAGAGTTTCCTGAGCATCTACTTGGTGCCAAGAAGGGCACGCTGAGGCCCTCTGTGCACAAGAATCATGACGATGTGCTTCATTTGTCATTAACTATACGCTAAGAGTTTTTTAAATATATATTTTAAATTTATTTTTGGGAGAGAGAGCGTGCACGCATGTGTGCATGGGGAAGAGGCAGGCAGAGAGCGAAAGAGAGAGAGTCCCAAGCAGGTCAGCACTGTCAGTGCAGAGGCGGACGCGGGGCTTGAGCCCACGAACTGTGAGATCAGACCCGAGCTAAAATTAGGAGTCAGACGCTTAACTGACTGAGCCACCCAGGGGCTCCTATGCTGAGTCTTATATATCATGTAAAGGCAAGAATCTTGCCCATTTTAATGCCCACTGTACTTCCCCATGCCTAGAATCATTAGTAATTGAGTGCGAGGATGAAGGAATGGTCTCATTTGCTCTTCATATCCACCCTGGACCATATTAACTGGGTCCCATTTTGCAGGTGTGGAAACCGAGGCTCAGAGAGGTGGAGATTCCCACCAAGGACACACAGCACATAGGCGGCAGAAGAGGCATCTGAAAAGAGGTCTTCCTGTTGCAGCGCCCCCATCCCTCATTGTGACGAGGCCCAGAGACAAAACATACTCTGCCCAGTTCACAAAGCACGTCAGGGACCCAGTCAGGACCAGGATCCCTCTCTCCTGTGCATTTTTCTTTGCCTCTCTCTTATTCCCTTGCAGCCTTCCGCCGAGCTCAGAGGCCCGCAGAAAAACTGGCGCCCAGAGTTACTTGTGGATGATGCTGTGATACCAGGTTCAGGCCTTCCAGAATCTTCCGGAATCCTTCTCAGGTTGTTATCTGCTTCGGTCTCACGTCCCTCCAGGAGGCCAGGACGTGGAGTTTTGTCCCCGTTTGAAACATGAGGGGGAAACAAAGCACAGAAGCGTCCGATTGCGGGATTATGGTCACACCAGAGGGGCAGGCTGGCTGCGCTGGGCATCTCTCCCTGCGCCACCCTGCTGTTCCCCGGATGGCTCCTCTTGACATCTGCCCGTTTCCAAAATCAATTTTCCAGCATTCCTGTTGGTTCTGTGACCTTCACAATGTCCTTCCAATAAACCCCTTTTCTGTTTAAATAATAGCTCCAATGATCATTTATTGAGCACCTACTAGGTGTGGACTCTCTCTACCTGTCTCATCCTTACATTAGCACCCCAGGCTCTGTGCAGGTCCCCACTTCCAGAGACAGAAGCAGGCCCAGAGAGGTTGAGACACCTTTTCAACCTCACGGAGCAAAGAAGTGGGGAGAGCTGCCACTGGGAACCAGAACCCCGCTTGCAGGCACATCGTGTGGCTGGGGTCGCTGTCCTGAGGACCAGCCCCCAGCCTCTGAAAGGCGTCGCTCGGGCTGCAGAGGAAGGAGGAAAGCCAAGTGCCCGCAGGCCTGGTTTCCACTCCAGCCCTGAGCCCTGGAAGAGCCTGGAAAGAACAGGCACAAAGCGTCCTCCCCCCTCAGCTTTCTGAGAGGCTTCAGAAGCTGGTATAGACATTTCCCCTACAACCCTCCCCCGCACTGTCCTCCCTCTGACTCTCCCTCCTAGTGGCTGCGGAGGGGGTGGGAACAGAGTTCCTGGCGGCCACCGTGGGGGAAGGGACCACTTCCAGGGCTGAGGCAGAGAATAAGATGCGTGCGTGCGTGTGTGGGAGACCCCTTCGAGGCCGTGCCGTGTGTGCAGAGATGGGGGAAAGGTGAGAAAGAGCCAATCAGTGGGGAGAGACTTCCAGGTCAAGGGAACAGCAGGTGCAAAGGCCCAGAGGAGGGAACCGGCACTGGAGACACGGACACCAGGCTCAATACATCTTGTCCACTGAGACCCCGGGCCACTTCCTGTGGTCAGTGACAGAGTTGGTCCTTGGAGCCTGCATTCTCCTTCTCCGTAGTGAGGACGAGGGCTCAGGCCCACAGGAGGTGTCAATGTTCTTTCATGAAAGAAAGAATGACCAGAGCAAGGAGCCAGAAGGGACTGCAGGGATCAGCCAGACCAGGAATCGAAAACTCAAAGGCCCGTGGGGGCCTTCCACACACAGAGCCAGGAACCAACAACCCCCTGTGAGGGGGAAACACTCCAGTGTAGCCAATTCGGCATAAGGCCTCTTGTCCAATCCCTTTATTTTATCTACAGGAAAACAAACAAACAAACAAACAATCAAAACACGAACGTTTAAGGGAGACTTGGAAGCTTTCACAGCTCATAATTAAGCTAGACGTGATGACGATTAACTTCTGTCTACTGAGTCCTCGCCATATGCTTGACACATGCTCTCAGGAAGTACTCCAAACGCTCACGAATAAGTACTGCCCCCTCCCATTTATTATTTTAACTGAGGAGAAACCAGAGGCTCAGAGAGGTTAAGGGATTCATGTGGAGTCACACAGCAGTAAGTGGCAGAGGCTGGATTGGAGCTCCGTCTGCTCTGCGCTGTTCTGTATACACTCCCTACAAAAGCGAACCTTTCTATATTTTTGTACCAAAGGAAAGAGACTCAGGAGTGCAGTGTGTGTGTGTGTGAGAGAGAGAGATTTAGTGCAGTCAAGAGTTTAAGACCCCAAATCTGAAGAATCAAACCCATTGATCTGATCCAGATTTACCCCACCTGGAGGAGACTCCGGTTCCCCACCCCCACTGCAAGCTTGCCATCCCTCCTCCCCTACACCAGCTGTACACAGTAGGCGCTTAATAAGCGCTCTGACCGCGGCCACCGAGGCAGCTTCGAGAACGCACGAGGGAGAGGGTCCCGCTCGCCCGCCCCCCGAGCTCAGCTCCGCGGGGCCCGCCCAGCCCCCAGCCCCCAGCCCCCAGCCCCCACGCCCCAGCCCGCGGAGCTCTCCCACCGCAATTACGGTAATTAGCTCCGAGCAGCCCGCGCGGGCGGAGGCGGGCGGGAGGCGGACTTTGGCCCGGGCTGACCTGCTTCCGTGCTGGCCCCCGGATTGGTCCGCGCCGGGCACGTGACGCGCGGCGCGGACTTGTTGCTGGGCATCCCGGCGTTGCCAGGGCAACGCCGGCCGCTTGTCCTCTCCGCAGAGGGCCGCGGAGAAGTGGCTGCGCGGAGGGTCTCCAGACTCGGCGGGAGGCGAGGGAGGGGGGCTCGCGGAGGGGGGCTCGCGGAGGGGGGCTCGCGGAGGGGGGCTGGCCGCCTCCCTCCCCCAGCTCGCCCCGGGCCCAGGCCGCCCTGCCCCCACCAGCCCAGTCGCCTAGACCCCCACGGACAGGACATGCACGTGGGTGGTCGCACCCCGAGAGGCAGGGGGCGCACACCCAGCCCCCACGCAGGGCACCCACTCCGGAGACCCCCCTCCCCGAGCAGACAGGGTGTTCAGCCAGAACACCGTCGCACAGAGCTTGCATTTAACAAACAGTACTGAACGCCTCCCCCCTGCTGGGGGGGGGAAGCTGACAGCGTGTGACAGGAGACTGAAATGAGACACTCGCTGTTCCCAGTCCTCCTCCTCATCACAGGAGCCGCTGCACCTGACCACCCCCATGTGCAAGGCCCCAGCTAAGCACTTTCCTGCATTTCATCCTTACTACCTTCCTCTATTGACCCCGTTTTACAGATGAGGAAACTGAGGTTAAGAACAGGACCAGCACCTGGCTGGGAGAAAGGGATTCCACCCCCAGGAATGTCTATGAAAGCTCACATAGTCACTGTATAAAACTTACTCTAATAATAATAATAGTAATAAAGTTAGCTATCGCTAATATATTACCCAAAACACAGCGGCTTAAACAATATGGGCTTATGATCCCCGTGGTTCAGGCGGTTTAGCGGGGCGCTCTGCCTCACAGCCTCTCAGGCTGTACGAGGTGACACCGGAGGTCTGACTGGAGAAAGACCCACGTCCAGACTCATGGGGTTGTTAGCAGGACTCGGGTTTTTGGCAGGGGCCTGCCCTCAGGTCTTTGCCACATGGGTGTCCCCAACACAGTGGGTTGCTTCATTAAACCGTCCAAGGCCAGGAGACAATAGTCCTCTAGCAAGATGGAAGTCAGCTGGTCTTATAACCTAATCCCTGAAATGTCAGCATGTTATTTTGTATGTTGGTCACATGTATATATGGATAAAATTGCAAATACATATGGAGCCAGTAAGTGTACAGTTTGGTGTACATTTAAGTACATTCACAATGGGGGGCCCCTGGGTGACTCCGTCCGTTGGGCATCCGACTCTGGATTTTGGCTCAGGTCATGATCTCAGGGTCGTGGGATCGAGCCCTGCATTGGGCTCTGTGCTGAGCACCGAGCCTGCTTAAGATTCCTTCTCCCTTTCCCTCTGCCCCTCTGCCCTGCTCATGCTCTTTCTCTGTCAAAAGTACATACATACATACATTCACAATGTTGTGCGTCCATCACCCCTATTAGCAAACATTGTCGTCACCCCAAACAGATCTTGCCAGTTCTAGGTGCCTCATAAATGTGCAGTCACACAGTATTTGTTCTCCGGCGTCTAGCATGTCCTACTCAGCATGTTTTCTCAGGCGAGGTGACATTCCATCGTATCTACTGCCTTTCGTTATTCACCCATTCCTGAACACGTGGGTTGTTTCTGCCTTTTGGGTGCTCTGCCTCGTGCTGCGGTGAACTTGTGAGGGCAAGTGTCCGAGCATCCCACTGCCTTGACTATGTGCTGTTTGTTAGAAGCAAGTCATTTCTAATGCACACGACAGAAGCTTCGGGGCGAGGGGCTACTTTAGGTTCCGGAGTGGTCAAGGGTTTTCTGAAGAAGAACGTGACATTTAGGCTGAGCTGAGGAAGCGTGAGAAAGAGCCAACGATCTGACAGCTTGGTGGAAGGGTAACCCAGGCAGGGAGCAAACTCCTGGAGGTACGAGGGGCTTGTGCTCTGGGCCCCAGGAATGCCAAAGTGGCTGAGGGGCTGGAGGAAGCAAGGTGGAGAGACAGGAAGAGGGGGGCTCCCTAGGTGTCGGCAGCGCTGGTGTTTTTGTGAGAAGAGAGACGATTCATTTTCAGAAATACCAAATAAAAGCTGTGCTGTCTAGTTAACCACAGGTTTACAATCTATTGGAAACATGTACTAACCCTCCCCCTGGAGTCCCGAACCCTTAGAAGGCCGGTTCCGCTCCCGGTTCTTCCCTCCTCTCCCTTTCTCAGGCTTATTTTCACAGGGTTTGCAATGAGCATGCGCCACAGAACAAACGCGGGACTGAAACTCTGCATGAGTTCAGGAAATGTACATTTGTTGCAATCAGACTACTTTTTGCCTTACGTGGGCGTAGACAACTTCCGGGTGAGGCTGTAACCTCTGTAGTTTTCAGCCAATGAGGAATCAGGGGAGGGACTTGCAGGCTAGGAGATAAATTGTCTGCTGCAATTGCCCGGAGCGTGAGTGTGCCTGGCTGTCAGGCTCCTGCTCTTGCCAGAACGTGGATTAAAGCCCCACTTCACTGTCCACGACCCTCCCTTGATTGGATTAGTGGGCTGATTTCTCACAGTTTTCCAGCTGTTCTGGAAGCTGATACCCTGCAGAGGAGGGGAGAGTTGGATGCATTTTGTTTATTGTGAAAACGTAACGTAAAAGTTGCCATCTCTGTCATCTTAAGTGTATAGCTCAACAATGCTGAGTGTGTTCACACTGTTGTGAAACAGATCTCCAGAACTTTTTCAACTTGCAGATCTGAACCCGGGTCCCCATGAAGCCCTGACCTCCCGCGCCCTAGCCCACCCCCGGCTCCCACCATCCACTCTCTGTCTCTGTGGACAGGACACCTCTAGGGACCTCCTGTGAGTGGGGTCACGCAGGACATGTCCTTCTGTGTCTGGCTTCTGTCACTGCGCACAGTGACCTCTGGGTCCATCCGCGTGGCAGCAGGTGGCAGAATGTCCTTCCTTCTCAAAGCCAGATGTTGTCCCACTGTGTGGATAGACCACATTTCGTTGGTCCATTCCTTCTTTGATTGGCACTTTGATTGGCTCTGCCTTTGGTAATGGTGAAAAGGGCCGCCATCCCCAAGCCCCCACTTTCAGTTCCTCTATGTTACAAACCAAGAACTGGAATTGTGGGCTCATGTGATAATTTCATTTTTAACGGCCGAGGAAATGCCGGCCTCCTCCTGCGAGTCTCCACGGCCGCCATTTTACACTCCCACCGACAGGGCACAAAGGGCTCCAATTTCTCCACATCCACGCCCTCTCTTGACATTTCCTGTTTTCATTTTTTGTTTGTTTGATTGGTTGTTTTTTTATCCTAATAAGTGTGAGCATAGGCTGTCTTGCGTCAGAGTGTTGTGTGGTGAGTGTGGAAGGCTTGGAAGACAAGGAGCAATTGAAGACTGGGGGAAAGTGTTGGCCATGGAAGGGGAGCGACAGATTCACATGACAGGTGCAGGGTCATGGGGAAGGATAAACAAGAGGATTATGGGAGGAAAGCCAGGAGGAGGGCTCCCTGGGGAGGTATGAGACTGTGATTTGTGTGTGTGTGTGTGTATGTGTGCGTGTAAGTTTATTTATTTATTTTGAGAGAGACAGAGAGAGCGTGAGCAGGGGAGGGGCAGAGAGAGAAGGAGTATCCCAAGCACAGAGCCTGATGTGGGGCTCGAACTCATGAAACCGTGAGATCATGCCCTGAGCCAACCTCAAGGGTCAGACACTCAACTGACTAAGCCTCCCAGGCGCCCCATGATCTTGTGATTTCTAATAAGATGGATCTAGATCTAGAGAGAGGTGTATTTGGTCCTTCTCCCCACTCCTGGCACTGAGCTCCTCAGACCCTTGGAATTTCCTAAATAATAAGAGCACCAAAGGTGAAACGGGTGTCTTTTGTTATCCAATGAGCCATGAGTCAGTCTATCCTGCCTGCGGATGGGGTTTGGAGAAGTGGATTGGGGAGCACGTGGAGACCCTGGAGGGAGGGCCGGGAAGCTGTGGACCCTTCCCTGTGCCTCGCTCTGTGCGCCTCCTCCATCTGACTGTTGGCGAGTATATCCTTTTATAATAAGCCAGTAATCTCGTGAGTAAACTGTGTCTCTTAAACCTTGGGAGCCTCTTTGGCAAATTATCCAACCCTAGGGGGAGTTTTTGGAACCACCAAGCTATAAATGCAAGTGACAACCTAGATTTTTTAAATCTGTTTTTTAAAATTGTTTATTTATTTTTGAGAGTGAGAGAGAGAGAATTCGTGGGAGGGGCAGAGAGAGAGGGAGACAGAATTGGAAGCAGGCTCCAGGCTCCAAGCTGTCAGCACAGAGACCGACGCGGGGCTTGAACTTGTGAACTGCGGGATCATCACCTGAGCTGAAGTTGGACGCTCAACGAACTGAGTCACCCAGGTGCCCCTGTGATTTAAAAAAATTTTTTTAAGTGTTTATTTATTTTTGAGAGAGAGACAGAGTGCAAGGGGGAAGGGGCAGAGAAAAAGGGAGACACAGAATCCGAAACAGGTCCCAGGCTCTGAGCTGTCAGCACATAGCCTGATGTGGGGCTCGAACCCACGAATCGTGAGATCATTACCTGAGCCGAAGCTGGACGCTTAACCGACTGAGCCACCCAGGAGCCCCATATCCGTAATTTTATTTTATTTTATTTTTTAATTCAAAAATTTTTTAAAATTTATTTTTGAGAGACAGAGATACAGTGCGAGCAGGGGAGGGTCAGAGAGAGGGAGATACAGAATCTGACGCAGGCTCCAGGCTCTGAGCTGTGGGCACAGAGCCCGATGTGGGGCTCAAACCCACAAACCATGAGATCATGACCTGAGCCAAAGCCAGACGCTCAACCGACTGAACCACCCAGGTGCCCCAGATGTGTAATTTTAAAAAGCGACACTGATGAGAATGATCCACAATTAGATAAAACGCTCCGTATCATCGCAGCTAAGGGCTGAGAGAGGCCAGTGAGTTTGATGTCACTTTCTAAGCATCTTTGCGCTTCGGGTCTCTGGTTGCACAGGGTAAGAGTGTGGTCAGACACTCCACTTGAGGCCCAGCCTGCCCCCCTCCCCGCACCACCCCCCAGGCTCCTCGGCTGAGTCCCTGTGGGTCTGGTGCTGCCGCCCTGAGAACAGGGGCTCAGGTTTCAGCTCAGGCGGCTGCGGGGAGGCCCTGGCAGGTGAAAGGCATGGGAGTGAGGGCTCTACAGAGCCTGGCCATCCCTGCAGTGCTCTGTCTCTTGCAGAGTGTCCCAGCCCACCTGTGACAGCCGGCTCAGTGACCTGTGTCGGTGAGGTGGGCCTACAAGCCTGCGTTCCGGGTGTCTGGACACATCGGCTGGTTGCAGGCTTTCCTGGCATGTAATGGGCGACAGCCAGGGACGGTGGCCTGCAGCGGACATTGCACAGGACGGCGTCCCCAGGGGCAGGACCCCTCGGGTCCCAATGTCAACAGTGCCCACTGGAGGAGCCCTGGTCTGCGTCACCAGAAAGCGCCAGAGTGGGGTCTCCGCACAGGCCGGCCAGCTGAGCCAAGCACGTCCACGCCCTGCCTCTGGCCGCGCCATCGTCCTAGCGTTTCAAAAATAATCTTCCGTGTCGTCCTTTCATTCTTCAGGAAGTGCATGTTCCCTGCAGATCATTTAAAATCTAGGGGGAAACAGCAAAGAAAACAAAAGTTACCCACGACCCCACCGTGGCAGGTAATTGCTTCCAGAACTTTCTAACATCCTCCCCTACTTGTCCCTAATATATCTGCTCTCCTTCGTGTGTTTCCAAAAAAGAGAGTCATCTGGCACCTTACTTCCCTTCATGGGTGGAACACGTCTTTCCCTGACAGGAGATTCTCTCCTCTGCTAGATTTCCCCACTCAGCGCTCCTGCAGCATAATGGTGAGCGCCCGTCACTAGACATCTAGGTGGTTGACGGCGTAGGGGTGAGGCAACTTTGGAAGGAGCTCTTTGGGACTAAGTCTTTTTTTAAAAAATGTTTTATTTATTTTTGAGACAGAGAGAGACAGAGCATGATTGGGGAGGGGCAGAGAGAGAGGGAAACACAGAATCCGAAGCAGCTCCAGGCTCTGAGCTGTCAGCACAGAGCCCAATGTGGGGCTTGAACTCACCAACTGTGAGATCATGACCTGAGCCAAAGTTGCACGTTTAACTGACTGAGCTCCCCAGGTGCCCCTCAAAGTATTAAAAAATTTTTTTTAATGTTTTCTTTATTTTTGATAGAGAGAGAGAGAGAGACAGAGCATGAGAGGGGGAGGGGCAGAGAAGGAGACACAGAACCGGAAGCAGGCTCCAGGCTCTGAGCTAGCTGTCAGCACAGAGCCTGACGCGGGGCTCGAACCCACAAATGTGAGTTCTGACCTGAGCCGAAGTCGGAGGCTTAACCAACTGAGCCACCCAGGCGCCCCTCAAAGTATTTTTAAAATGCCAGCTACCACCACCTCCAACTGCAGGGCAGTAGATAACTTCACTATTAACTCCAGTGCTATTTGTGAATAAAGGTAAAAGGGGGCCATGAAGAGGAAAAGTAAATGCTTCTGTTACTCCCGACACCCTGTGAAATCTCTCATGATGATTTGGAGCACATCCTGATGCAGCTTTCTCTGCATGGACACAAGCTGTATTCACGAATTTCCCTTTTGCAAAAGATGAGCTGATTCTATTCTTGACCACAAAACGCCCCTTTAACGGGAGTAAGACAGAGGTGCCTGGGTGGCTCAGTCCTTTAAAGCATGTGACTTCGGCTCAGATTGTGATCTCTGGTTCGTGGGTTCAAGCCCCGCATCAGGCTCTGTGCCCACAGCTCAGAGCCCTGAGCCTGCTTCTGATTCTGTGTCTCCCTCTTTCTCTGCCCCTCCCCCACTCTTTCAAAAAACTAAACATTAAAAAATTTAAAAAATAAAATGAGTAAGACCATCTCCATCCCCTCTTTTTTGTGTTGGAATCGCCCCCAAAGCCTGGGTGTATCTGACTCAGTTTTCTGTCAGAGGCCTGGCTCGATGATTAGAAATCTCTTCATTCATTTGTTCATCCAGCAAGTATTTATTAAGCACCTGCTGTGGGCCAGACATTGTTCCAAAGGACAAATGAAGAAGGTAGACGAACATCCCTGTCCTCACGGGGTTTATATTCTAGAAAGGGAGGAGGACACTAGACAAGGAAGTGGCGGGAGAGATTGCATCACACGGGCAGCTGGAGAAAAGTGTAGGGTGGTGTGAGTGAGCAGGGCAGGCTTCCCGGAGGAGGCGAGGCCTGAGTGGAGACGGAAGAATACATCGGCGCAACCAAGGGAAGCCATGACGAGGGCACCACTGGGGGTGCACCCAGCATGTGCAAAGGCCCTGGGCCGGATGCAAGGAAAGGTGGCCCATCCTGGGTGCAACCAGGCCTGTGCAGAGCCAAGCGAGCGAGCAGGATCCTGGCTGGAAATGTCCCTGGAAGAACCCTGATTCTGATCTCTGCTGAGACTAAGCTACGTGTGGGGCGGGGGGGATTGGGGTTGAGACAGAGGGAGAGTCAGGGGACTCCCAAGATTCTGGCCTGTGAGGTAGGACTGCTGGAGGTGGGGTTTGAGGAGGGCCAGGTTTGCAGGGTCTGGAGCAGGAGTTCACGTTTGGATGCTCGGAGGTATCTGTTGGGGGAGGGATGAGGAAGAGTCAGGAGGTCAGGCGGGAAGTGGGGAGAGGCTGGGCTAAAGGAAAAACCCAGAGGGTCTAAAGTACCACAGAGGGACAGGCAGGGTGAGGGCGAGGGGGTCTCACGGCCTGAGCACCTGCTCTGGGGTCTGGGAAAGCAGCCCCAAGTCCCCACCCAGCCGTCACCGGGGTCCCTGCACCCGAGTAAGGACAGAGCCTGGAGAGGGGGCTGTGGGGGCTACACTCGCGGGCCCCTGTCCAGCTTTATTTCTCTTCCCTTCCAGAACTTTGGATACATGTCTATACCTACTAATATCAGAGGGAGAAAAACTCATACCAAAGCAGCAAATGTGTTCTTCAAACACTGAGAGAGAGAGAGAGTTGGGGAGGGGAGGGGAGGGGAGGGGCGGGAGAGAGACAGAGGAAGCTGGTAAATGGACAACGTCTCCTGAAACCATGGTGATCTGTACCATTGGGGGAGGGGCGCTTTGATGATTTTCATAATTCCCTGCGTGGACTTTTCCAGCGTGGAAAATTTACCCGCAAGGCTGCATTGTGTGTGCAACTGTGGATGCATGGATTGCAGGCATGTGGCCGCGTGTGTGCGCGTGTGCGTGGCACGCGGATGTCACTACACGTGTGTGACCTTTACATCGATGTTCAGCCTGGGTGCGGGCACGGGATGAGTCCCACGCGTGTCTGAGTGGCCCCGTAGGTGTACCCGTGCGCCCGGACGTGCGACCGTGTGCATCTGCGTGTGCATTCGGATCTGCCGTACAGGCGTGTGCACGCAGCGCTGCATGTGAGCGGCTCCCGGGCTGCGTGCACCGTGGGTCATGGATGCGCAGCCCCAGAAGCGTGTCCACGTGTACTTGGGTGTGTGCACACGGGGGGGGAGCTTAAAATAAAAGCTGGAAATGAAAGCCCACGGTCTAGTCAACGGTCCTGCACCAGTGTTGAGTCCTGATGCAGAGAATGTGCTAGAGTTACGTAAGATGCTGTGCGGCGGGGGGGGGGGGGGGGGGGGGGGGGGGGGGGGGGGGGGGGGGGGGGGGGGGGGGGGGGGGGGGGCGGGGGCAGGGGACCAGGGACGCAGTGCTATTTTTGCTACTGCCTGTGGCGCCTATAATTATTTAAAAAATCAAAGGTTAAAAAACTCTGGGGGTGAGAAACTCGAATTTCACACATTCGTGTCTCCTTGAAACGAGCAGGAGAAAAGGGGGGAAATGTAAGCAGCTCACCTGTGATTTTTTTTTAAATAAGATTTTCACTGAGGTTGTGGTTGATGCCCCAAGTCTCCCAGGTGCTGTGTGTGTGTGTGTGTGTTGGGGGCCAGGGTGGGAGGTGTGGGCAGGTGCAGTGGTGTTATCAGGCATGTGGCGTCTGGTGACCCAGGAGGACCTGGAGGCACTGGGAACGTGTGCAGAGTGAATGGTGAGAGTGTGGGGCTTCACAGGGGACGAGGAGGAAATTTAATCAAGGTGGAGTTAAAAAGTCAGAGGCATCAAATCCCTTGGGGCGTGGGAAGCAAGGGGCAGAGCAGCTAATCCCCTGGGTGTCAGGTTGTCTGACCACCTGCCTCAAGGGGGCTGGCCCCAAACCCCAGGGTCCCAAGCTTAAAGGAGGGCAGGGAGAGAGGCAGAGACACAGAGATGGCAAAGGGAAGCGGAGGGAGGGAGAGAGAGAGGGAGAGACAGAGCCCAGGCAGAACATAAAGAGACAGAGAGACAGAAACAGAGGGAGAGAAAAAGAGAGACAGGGAGAAACTGTTCAAGCATCTTCTTCCTCCAGGAAGCCGTTGTCTGGTTGCTTCAAAGGACCAATTAGTTATTCAAGGGCATTCTCTCAACAAGCCCATAATGTATCAGTTACTGATTGCTGTGTAACAATCGGGCTCCAAAAGGTACAGGCTTAAACAACAACAATTTATTAGTTGTCATGATTCTGTGGCTTGGCCGGGTGAGTCTTCCCTGGGCTTCTTCATGCAGCTGCATTCAAAGGGCAGCTGAGCTGGGCTGGAGGGTCTAAGCTGGTCCCATCCAGGTGTCTGGGGTTTATGTGGAGGTGAACAGGCCGGGACCTCCCTCCTTCTACTTGCCTCACTTCTGGGGCTGGAAGCCTAGAAACTACAGTTCCCAGAATCCCCTGCAGCCAGGCTCCGGAGGCAATTAAGTTCTGCTAATGGACAATAATCATGCAATGTTCTGTGAAGAAGCTGCCTTTAATGCCTTATTTATGTTGAGAGAGATAGAGACAGAGTGTGAGCAGGGAAGGGGCAGAGAGAGAGAGGGAGACACAGAATCCAAAGCAGCTCCAGGCTCCTAGCTGTCAGCACAGAGCCCGATGTGGAGCTCCAAGTCACAAAATGTGAGATCATGACCTCTGCCAAAATCACACAGTTATCGGACTGAGGACTCAGCCACGTTGGGGCCCCAACCCAGAGAATCTTAACGGAGGTGGTAAGGAAGGTGAGGTCTGCGTGAATGGCTGGTTTCCACAGAATGAAGCCAAGAGTCTTGCTTATAGAAAATTTCCATGACCTCAGGCTCCCAGCTCAACCAAAGCAAGGAGCCCTCAAAAACCCACATCTGAACCACCACGAGGTAAACTGAGTCCAGCAGGGGACAGAGGGCTGGCCCACACAGTGATGGCAGATGAGGCTCTATTCCTGCCGGTGGCTGGGGAGGGGGGAAAGGTGTGGGAGGGAAGGGGGGACTATTTCTCTGTGTGCAGGATTGCTACTAGAATAGGAATAATAAAAATGAGTCATCAGCAAGACGGTTGAGAGCAGAACTTTAAAATGTCACTGGCCAGGAAGAACCAGCTGTGAGAAAGGATGGAGACATGCACACACCTCAGGGGACATCACGGCTCAGGCATGCTGTTTCCCAAGCCCTCAACCCAGCGTCCGAATTTCTGGCTGAAGAGCACGCGGTGGCTGGTGTTGCCAAGGTCACAGGCACAGAAATGACTCCTATGTCCTAGAGGTAGGCATACCACCAGTCATGCTATATCATATTGGACCAGGTCATGCAAAATCTCTGGTTGTGCTGGGGTGCAGGCGGTAAGATCTCAGGAAGCAAGGGGTGTATCAGTTAGGGAAGGCTATGGGTATACGCAGTAACAAACACCCCCCCCCCGAATTTCAGTGGCTCAGAACCTCAAGATGCATCTCTTGCTTGTGTTCATCCTTCAGTTGGGGTTTGGCTGAGGATTTTTTTGGTACTCCTTCTACACATCCCAGCTAGTCGAGCCGCCACCATCTCAAATGTGCTGCTCACTGTACCTGGCAGGAAGAGACAATGTGACAGGTTGTACCCTGGCTGTAGGAGTGTCCATCTGGAAGGCAAACGGGTCACTTCAGCTCACATTTAATTGGTCAAAGCAAATCTCATGGCTCCCATGTGACTTCATGGGGGGCAGAGAAGTGCAGTTCTGCCTGGGAAAATTCTGGACAATTTGGTGGACAGCATCAGTGGTTAACTTAGGGAATGGGGGAAGGGCGATGTTCACCAGCAACGAAACTCACACGAGAAAAAAAAATACTGGAATCTTAGCCAAGGCAACCTGCCTCTAAGGCTAATGAATCCTGGCACCTTCTAAAATGTGATACGGGGGCGCCTGGGGGGCAGTTGGGTGAGCCTCCGACTTCGGCTCAGGTCAGATCTCACATTCGTGGGTTCGAGCCCCGCGTCAGGCTCTGTGCTGACACCTAGCTCAGAGCCTGGAGCTGCTTCCGGTTCTGTGTCTCCTTCTCTCTCTGCCCCTCCCCGTCTCATGCTCTGTCTCTCTCTGTATCAAAAAAAAATACCTCCATTTGACAGATGAGCACAGAGAGGTTAGGTATATTTTCAATGAACCCACAGCTCTGAAGCGGCAGAGGGGGAAATTCTATCCTATGCAATGTGGTTTCACACTGGGTGCATTTAAATGCCATCGTATAATGCCTCGAACCCAGAGAAGCTTCCAGAAGAAAAAAATGGCCAAGAAATGGCCATGGCTACTGGACCATGTAGGAGCCCCAAGGATTCTTCAAGTGAAACCCACTTCAGCTGGCATGGGAAACACGCTCGATCACGTTGGGACAAGCTTTGGGAGTACGGAACATGTTTTGAGCATCGTAGCCACAGAAAAGCTGTGGAAAGGCTTCTGTGTCCTGAGGTTGGAAGACGCCAGCGTGTGGAAGATGCCAGCACAGAGCTTTGAGCACGAGTCTGGGCTGAGACACAGGGGCCTGAGACTGCATGAGCTCAAACTTTGGCACATCTTGCCTCTTGGCTGTGTCTATAGGAGAGCAACTTACCCTCTCTGTGCCTCAGCTTTCCTACCTATAAAATGGGGATAGTAATACCCCACTTCACTGATTCTAAGCCATGCATTTAAAAAAGAAAATATCTATGAAAGCGGGGTATGCCTTCTAACTAGTACCATGTCAAGGCTTGACTGGAATGTTCTTTTTTTTTTAAATTTTAAACGTTTATTTATTTTTGAGAGAGAGACAAACACAGAGCGTGAGCGGGTGATAGTCAAAGAGAGAGGGAGACACAGAATCCGAAGAAACTTCAGGCTCTGAGCTGTCAGCACAGAGCCCAACGCGGGGCTCGAACCCTCGAACCGTGAGATCATGACCTGAGCAGAAGTTGGCGGCTTAACCGACTGAGCCCCCCAGGCGCCCCTGGAATGTTCTTTTTTGAGAGGCACCTGGTTTGGCGGGGGCGGGGGGGGGTGTGTGTGTGTGTGTGTGCTGTTATTGAAGAGGCTCCTCCCTCTCAGGATCACAGGGCGGGGCATGTGATCCAGCCTGGCCAATCAGTGTCTCCCATCAAGTTGGAGGCAGTGACTGATTCAGGGATAAGGAAGTGATTCAACCTGAGCCAAGCCCATGCTTCCCTGGGACCCTCTTGCTGGATCTCGTGGGGAAGATTCCCTGTGTCCGCTCGGGAGGAGAGAAGGCTGTGTGTCTGGGGAGCCCTGACTGCATGGAGACTTGGAAGATAGAAAAGATCGTGTTTGCACCCCTGGATGCAGCCGTGCCTGAAGCCAGCTTAATCCTGGACCTCCCAGTTCCACAGGCCAGCGAGTCCCCTCTTTATTATATATATTTTTCAAGGCAGTTTGAGTTGAGTTGCTTTCACTTGTAATGCAGAGATTCCAAAAAAGTGCAAGGATCTGTGCACAGATCCCCAGAGAACTGACTCAAAATCAGGACCGACCCCCTGGTGGCCCTGGGAAATGAGCGTGTCTCTATTATGTCATAGATGCTGGCGGGGCCAATTCAGCCTCCCACGGGGACCCCAATGCCCCCCACCTCCCGGGATTCACACCTGGGGCAGGCTTCTCCCTCTCCGTGTCAGGCTGGGTCTGTGTGACCAATAGATGTGGTCACACAGTGGCGACAATTGTCACTCAGGAGATGAGGTTATAAAGGACAGTATCTTGCACGTTGTTCTGTGTGTGCGTGTGTGATTGTGTCTCATCTCCCCCTCCCGCTGCCACCTCCCTTTCTCTGTCTCTGCATCCTCCCTGGCCCCCAGCCTGTCCTGCTCTCCGTCTATCCTTGGGTTCTCTTGCTTTCCTTTCTGTCTCATTTCCCTCCCCTTCCTCACTGGACCTTTGGTCTCTCTACCTCATCCCATTCTCCCCTGCCTCCTTCTGTCTCTCCGTCCTGGCTCTCTGTATCTTCCCCCCCCCCCCCGTCTCTGTCCCAGTCTCTCTGCCCCCTCCGGACCCCGTGTGCCTCTCTGGGGCTCTCCCTCCCGGCTCCCTGCCCCCTCCCCGTGGGCCTGGGGCCCCCCTCTGTGGTTGCCAGGCGCTAGGGCTGGGAGGGGCCGAGAGCTCATTACCCTAATGGTGTCTCCGGAGGGTGCCAGGCAGCCCAGGAAATGGGCCACTTAAGCCTATTGGTGCTGATGGCGGCCTGCGGCCACTTCTCCCCACTGAGAGCCCGGAAGAGAGGAGGGAAAGGGAGAAAGGGGAGGGAGGGAGGAGGCCATGGAGGGGGGGGGCGTGCGTCCTGGGAAAATGCACTGGGCTGTTGGGAGGGGCGAGGAGGCTGGACCAGACCGGGGAGCAGGGCCCCCCTAGCCCACACCCCAGCACACCTCCGAGGGCACCGCCCCCACATTCTGGCTCGGTCACCCCAGAGCCAGACATGCCGGAGGCCACCGGCACCCCTCTTCGGCCCAGCAGGTCTTGGGACATCCCCCCGGGCGCGGGATGGTGTCTCACCGTGTCACACAGCTGTACCCCCAGAGCCACCGGCGGTGGACCCGGTCAAGCCCCACCGAGGGCCTGAGGCCTGCGCGCAAAGGTCTTTCTTTGTTCAAGACCCGCTGCCGTGCACGCACCCGCGACACGCGCTGTCACGGAGGGGACGCGTGTCACACTTGCGTCCCACACACGTGCACACTTGCACAGCCACACAAACAGGTGTCCGCACACCCAGACAGGGTCCACACGCGTGTGCACATGCACTCACACGGTGTCCCAGAGACGCGCGCCCGGGCGTGCGTGCGCACGCCCCTCACTCGTGCAGCTGGCCACGCGAGAACGCGTTTTACACGGACATGGGCCCAGGAACGTGTTCTCGTGCACACTCACAGCACACGCATGCAGGGTGGTCACCGACACGTGTCACAAACACACACGGGGACACACGTGCGCACACGCACACACGTGACGACCGTGTGCCAGTGCGTGGGGGGTGTGAAGTCACACGCGCTCACACCCACAGTCGGGAGTTCCGGAACCTCTCATAGAAACACAGACTCGGCCTCACAGACACGCGGGCGCACGCGACACACGCAATAGCGCCGGCCGCCCCGCGGGCCCCGCCCCAACGGGCGTGTTTTTCCAAGAGAAGCAGGTGAGCTAAATCTTTATGTGAAACAATTTGTTTTATTTTTTTAATGTTTATTTATTTATTTTTGAGAGAGGCAGTGGGCGCAGGGGA
>NC_043711.1:3131606-3138507 GCF_006229205.1 Suricata suricatta | reverse complement strand
CCCCCCCCCCCCCCCCCCCGACACACACACACGCGGGAGGCACGGAGGCCACTTGGCTGAGCTGGAATTCACTGAAGCTTCAGTTTGGAAGAAGCAGAAGCGGAGTGTGTGTGTCTGTGTGTGGCTGGGTGTGTCTGCACGCGCATGTGCACCTACGCCCGCGTGCCACCGTGGCCCGCGAGTTAACATGTGGCTGTGTGCCTCCGTGTGTGCCCTGGGCGGATGGGAGGGATGGGCGGGGCTCCCCCGGGGAGGGGTCTGGCCTTGCGACCAGCCTCCGCTCATCAGAGCGCTGGGCTCTCCATTTCCCTCTTCATTCCTCTCCAAGGCCTTTTGCACGCGGCTGGAATTAGAGGCCCCTCCCTCCCTCCTCTGGGAGTGGGGCGCCCACACAGGAACCCCCCCCCCCCCGCTCTGTCACCAAGGTCTCATCAACCTGGTTTCCAGTTCTGGCTGTCACTTGTTCTTGCTCTGTGACTATGGGAAAGACACTGTCCCTCTCTGAGCCTCAGTTTCCTCATCTGTAAAGTGGGGCGAAGAATGGTTCTTTGCCAGGCAGAGTGATTGGGAACGTTAAAAAAACTAAAGAGGGGCGCTTGGGTGGCTCAGTCCATTGAGTGTCCGGCTTCGGCCCAGATCATGATCTCGTGTTCATGGGTTCGAGCCCCAGGTTTGGCTCTGTGCTGACAGCTCAGAGCCTGGAGCCTATCTTCAGATTCTGTGTCTCCCTCTCTCTCTGACCCTCCCCTGCTCACACTGTCTCTCTCTCAAAAAAATAAAACATTAAATAATTTTTTTATTTTTTTAAATGTTTTATTTATTTTTGATACAGAGAGAGACAGAGCATGAGAGGGGGAGGGGCAGAGAGAGAAGGAGACACAGAACCGGAAGCAGCTCCAGGCTCTGAGCTAGCTGTCAGCACAGAGCCCCGACGCGGGGCTCCAACCCACAAGCTGTGAGGTCATGACCTGAGCCGAAGCCGGATGCTCACCCGACTGAGCCCCCCAGGCGCCCCTCAGCTTCTTACTCCTGATCTTGCCTTGCCTCAGGTCATGATCTCACAGTTCATGGGCTTGAGCCCCGTATCAGGCTCCGTGCTGACTGTGCAGAGTCTGCCTGGGAGTCTCTCTCTCACTCTTTCTCTCTCTGCCCCTCCCCCCTCAAAACAAATAAACTTAAAAAATAAACAATAAAAGCATGAAAAAGAACAATTAAAAGAAGAAAGAATTTTTATACATTTTTTTAACTTTTTATTTTATTTTTGAGAGACAGAGAGACACAAATCATGAGCAGGGGAGGGGCAGACCCAGACTCTGAAGCAGGCTCCAAGCGGTCAGCACAGAGCCCGATGCGGGGCTCGAACCCACAAACCGTGAGATCATGACCTGGGCCAAAGTCGGATGCTCTACTGACTGAGCCACCCAGACGCCCCAAGAAGAAAGAATTTAAAAAGCAAGTGATTTGAGCAGACATATCTCCAAGGAAGATACACATGGAGCCAATGAATGAAAAGACGCTCGCGGGCCATGGTCAGAGGGACAAACAATTTCCATCCGGGATGAGACACAGGACCCAGCGATTGGGGGAAGTGGAAATGTACATCCGCGTGGAAAGCCCCGCCCCGGGGTCAGGCCAGCACGGTCCTACCTGGGGACACTTGCAGGGGACCCGATAAACCTCTGAAGCCTTGTTTTCAGAAGCAACGCGTGCTCATTAGCAAAGATTTGGAAGAAATAGAAACACAGAGCGGAGGGATTAGCCATCAGGTCACTGTATTCAATTACTTATCTAAAGGGCTTTTTAAGGAGTCCGAGGCCCCTCCGATCCCTCCAGGAACTTTCTAGACAGAACGGCCTCAATGAACAGTGTGGTGGACACTTTCCGATGCGATTCAGGCTGGGTCTTCCCGTCTCTCCCTCTTCCTTGCCCTGCCCTTCTCACTGTCATTTCCTTGATTTTTTTCATTGACCTGATCACCCACATCCCTTCAAATCAGCGCATATAAACCTACCACTCTCTTTAAATAAATAGGACCTGGGGCACCTGGATGGCTCCATCAGTTAAGCGTCCAACTGCAGCTCACTGTTCATGGGTTCGAGCCCCCACGTCAGCTCTGTGCTGACCGCTCAGAGCCTGGAACCTGCTTCGGATTCTGTGTCTCCCTTGCTCTCTGCCCCTGCCCTGCTCACGCTCTGTCTCTGTCTCTAAAAAATAAATAAACATTAAAAAATTAAAAAAAGAAGTTTTTTGTTTGCAGAAGTAATCCACACATATGGAACCAAATTCCAAACTCTAAAACCCAAAATTGGTGTTGAAGTCTGACCCTAGTCACCCAGATGCCTGTCCCAGTGCATCCAAATGCTACAGGTTTTTTTGTCTTCTTCTGAGATTTTAGTGTTATCAGGGCAAATATACATGTGTGTATATAAATACATTTGCATATATACATATGCAAATGCACACTTTGCATGCATTATGTGATTCACACACTTTACTATTATGTGATACACGCACATTATTATTTATTTATATAGATTACATAAATAGAACATATGTTATATAATCTATAACAAGGAATTTTATATAAAATGTATATAATTTACCTAGACACAGAAAGATGTAAAGGGACAAACTTTGCAGCTCTGTCCCACATTTGCTCAGGTCCACAGGCAAACTTTTCTTTTTACTTTTATAGAATATCTCTTTTTTTTTTTTTTTTGAGAGAGAGAGAGACAGCACGAGCAGAGGAGGGTCAGAGAGAGAGGGAAACACAGGATCCGAAGGCAGGCTCCAGGCTCTGAGCTGTCAGCACAGAGCCGGACGCGGGTCTTGAACCCATGAACTGTGAGATCATGACCTGAGCCGAAGCCGGACGCTTAACCAACTGAGCCACCCAGGTGCCTCTAGAGAATATATCTTAAAAAAAAAAAACAAAAAACACTGGAACCTGGGTGACTCAGTCTGCTAAGTGTCTGACTCTTGATATCAGCTCAGGTCATGATCTCATGGTTTGTGGGATCGAACCCCATGTGGGGCTCTGTGCTAACAGCAGGAAGCATGCCTAGGATTCTCTCTCTCCCTCTCTCTCTGCCCCCTCCCACTTGTGTTCTTTCTGTCTCTCAAAACAAATAAACTTTAAAAAAATTTAAAAAATATTTTTAAAACAAGCTCTACACCCAACATGGAGCTGGAACTTAGAACCCTAAGACCAAGAGTCACTCTGTCTACTGACAAAGCCCACCAGGCACCCCTAAAAATAACCCAACATATTCTTACTCCTTACATCCTTTTTTTTTGCTCTGTAGGTGTAGGTGGGTGTGTAATCTCTGTTACTTTCCCTCCCAATTCTATTGAGGCATTATTAATTTATAACATTGTTTTAATATGGAGTACACCCTAATAACGCTTGGACTTCCTGTATATTGCTACATGATCACCATTTCATCAATCTCCCCTCCCCTCACATAGTTACAAAGTTTCCTCTGTGACAAGAACTTTTAAGATCTACTCTCTTAGTAAGTTTCAAACATACGATACAGTATCGCCATCTTTTTACATAAAAGGAAACATGTTCTGGGCACATGCCCATGCCTCTAGGCATTCTGTGCCCTGTTTTATTTTATATTATTAATTTTATTTTTAACTTAGCAATCCATCTTGGAGACTCTTCAGTGCGGACCTCCAGCTTTCTATTTCACAGATCCTACATTTTTTTTCTCTTCAGCATTCTAGAATACAGGTGTATCATCATCGACTTAGCCAGACCCCTTTAGGGAACATCCGGATGGAGTTTGAAGGGTGCTGTAATGACATCCGGTGGCCCATAGCTGCGCCCCGGCGTGGGACACATTTTGCAGGGGTGTGTGTTTTGTGATGCAGTGTATTGGCTGGAGGGAGGGTGGGAACAGAGAGCTAGTGTTTTACGGACACGCTGTTTCCATTTGGCAAGAATAAAAGGATCTAGCGACGGGCGGTGGGGATGGTGGCCTAACGCGCACTTAACGGTTATGACGAGAAATCGATTTTAGGTGTGTTTTATCAAAATTTTAGACAAAGTTAATAAGTTTTAATTTTTATTAGAGTTTATTTATTTCTTCCGAGAGGGAGCGAGTGCATGCCAGCATGAGTAGGGGAGGGGCAGGGAGAGGGAGAGACAGGGAATCCCAAGCAGGCTCCTCAGTGTCTGCTCAGAGACTGATGCGGGGCTCGAACCTGCGAACTGTGAGACCATGCCCTGAGCCGAAACCAAGAGTTGGACACTCAACCAGCTGAGCCACCCAGGCTCCCCCAAAAGTAAGTGAGTTTCAAAATATAATGTGTTGGGGCGCCTGGGGGGCTCAGTCGGTTGAGCGTCTGACTTTGGCTCAGGTCATGATCTCACGGTTCGTGAGTTCCGTTCGGGCTGTCGGCACAGAGCCTGCTTCGGACCCCCTGTCTCCCTCTCTCTGCCCCTCTTCCATATGTGTTCTCTCACTCTCACTCTCTCTCAAAAATAAACAAACATTAAAAAAATACACATAGTGTACTAAACTAAATTTTGAGGCACATTAAGGCCACCAGAGGAGGAGCTGACTGCCATCGACAGGAGAGTGTTTTAGTTTCCAGAAAGGGGGGGCACACCCCCGCACGCAGGGCGGCCAGGAGGCCCTGGGGCACCAGGCAGGAGCCGGGATTGTGGTTCCCACAGAAAGGAAAGGGTAAGGCAGGGGCAGCAGATTTAGGACCAGCTGGTAGGAATAACCTCAGGGTTTCTGGGACCTGGGAGCCGGCACGAGCCCTGGGGGGGGGGGGGGGGATCGGGGCAGGAGGTAGTGACCCTGAGTGTGAGAACCCCGCGGAAGGGGCCTGGGCTCTGGATCCGCTGGTAACTGGTGGGCCGGGTGTTTACGGGCTCTGGGAATGGGCTGGGGGTGGGGGGCGCTGTCCAGGCTCGGCAAGGCCCCAGATGTCAGGGCGTCAGAAGGGAAAAGGGAAGGTTAATAGAGGGCCCCCAGAGGGGGGCATCTGGGTCCTGGGGACAGTGGCTTTCCGGTCCCCAGGCCACTCTGAGGCCTCGCTCCAGGGCTAATCAAGTCCCTGGAGGTTGCATATAAGGCCTGGGGAACATGGTAATTTTTAAGAACTTAACTCTTTCCGGGCAGAAATGAAAACCAGCCCCTGTCCTGACTGCCCAAGTTCAGGGGCCACTAGAGGAGCCTGGGGTTTTGCTGAGACAAGATGAAGGACCAACCCCTCCCCGCCCCCCAGGTCCTGAAACTTAACCCTGAAGAACTAGACCAATTGTTTTGGTTGCAAAATGTCAGGTCCCACCCCGCAGCCAAGCTGGTCTTTGCCTTGGTGGTTTAGTTCTGGACAATCTTTGTATTTTTATTTACTTTTAGTGTTTATTTATTTTTGAGGGAGAGAGAGAGAGAGAGAGAGAGAAAGAGAGAGAGAAAGAGAGAGAGAGAGGAAGCAGGGCAGGGGCAGAGAGAGAGGGAGACACTGAATCCGAAGCAGCTCCAGGCTCTGAGCTGTCAGCACAGAGCCCGACGCGGGGCTCGAACCTACGAACCGTGAGATCATGACCTGAGCTGAAGTCGGCCGCTCATCACAGAGCCGCCCGGCCAGGCGCCCCTACAAATATCTTAATAGTCTCCAAAGATAAGGACTCCTCTTAAAAAGTGCAACACCAATGTCATCACTACTCTTTAAAGCACCAGCAATAATCGCTTTGTAGCGTGGGATCACCTGTCGGGTCTCCGCCACGTTTTCACACAAACGGGTTTGTTCCAACAGCCCACACGTGGTGCCGGAATCCGGGTTTCCTTTCTTTCTTTTCTTTTTTAATCTAAATGGCTATTCACCAAAAAGTTGCCAGCAGGGAGTGGAATTACGAGGGGCTGCTATTTTCTTCTGATTATCGGTGGCAATACTGATCGCGGAAATTTCTGTTTAGGATGTTAAGTGATGAAAGGCTGTGTTGACACTGTTGCCAGCGAACTTTCCATTTTACTGGCGGCTGAGGTTTCGTGCCAAGCGCTTTATCTTCTTTAATCTGCGCCACGGTCCTCTGTGTCAGGCCGGCATTCCCGCGTCGTGGGTGAGGAAAGCGGGGCTGGGAGAGACCAAGTGGCGAGTCCATGAGCACCCAGCCAGCTGGAGACGCAGTCCACCGTAATCTAAATCAAATCTATACTTCCTTAAAAAACTTAGTGTTTATTTATATTTGAGAGAGAGAGGGAGAGAGAGAGAGACAGAGAGTGAGTAGGGGAGGGTCACAGAGAGAGGGAGGCATAGACTCTGAAGCACCTCCAGGCTCCGAGCTGTCAGCACAGAGCCTGACGCGGGGCTCGAACCCATGAACTTTTAGATCGTGACCTGAGCCGAAACCAACAGTTGGAAGCTTAACTGAGTCTCCCAGGCGCCCCGGAAGCAGATACTCTTTTATACCCATTTTACAGGTGGAGAAGATAAGGCGTGCAGCATTCAAGTCACTGGAAGCCACATTTAACCAGCTAAACTGGAAATCAGGCCTCCTTCAGTCCTGTGCACGACCCCCTGGCCCAGGCCCCACCGGTCATTGGGCCTCACCACTCACTATTCCCATCATTTGGGTTTTTTACGCACCACCTTGTTTCTGCCTCAGGGCCTTTGCACCTGCTTTTTGTGCCTCCAGGAATGCCTGGTCTCTAATGTTCACAAGGCTGCTTCTTTACATGGGTGTCTGCTCCCAGCTTTTCCTCAGATCTGTCTCTTGTCATCGAGTCTCTGTCTCTGGGTCTCCTTAGCCACCTTACCGTGGGCAGAAGCACGCGCATGAGTGTGTGCGTGTGTGTGCATGCGTGTGCGCGCATGTGCCAACGGCAGCCCCTGTGAGCGGGCTCACACACGCTCATTCACAAGCTGTGCTCCCCACCTC
>NC_043711.1:3119432-3131506 GCF_006229205.1 Suricata suricatta | reverse complement strand
TTTTTACGCACCACCTTGTTTCTGCCTCAGGGCCTTTGCACCTGCTTTTTGTGCCTCCAGGAATGCCTGGTCTCTAATGTTCACAAGGCTGCTTCTTTACATGGGTGTCTGCTCCCAGCTTTTCCTCAGATCTGTCTCTTGTCATTGAGTCTCTGTCTCTGGGTCTCCTTAGCCACCTTACCGTGGGCAGAAGCACGCGCATGAGTGTGTGCGTGTGTGTGCATGCGTGTGCACGCATGTGCCAACGGCAGCCCCTGTGAGCGGGCTCACACACGCTCATTCACAAGCTGTGCTCCCCACCTCCACGCACCGAACCCCCCCCCCCCCGGCGTGCCCACCCCCCGCTGGCAGCCACAGAGCACGCTCACACTGTGGCCCCCATCCTGTGTCCCCCACGGAGGACTGACTAGGAGCTCACAGCGCCCCGCTCTGCTGCTGAGACGCAGGGGCTGGATGGGAGCCCTCCCCCGCCCCCCAGAAACCAGGTCCCAGGGATGGAGAGCTAAGGGGCCTCCAGAGAAGGGTGGGGTGAGCTGGAGGCTCAGAGAGGGGGAGGGCTCAGACTGGGAAACGAGGCTGGGGGGGGGCGGGTCAGAGTGGCTCAGAGAAGGGAAGGGCCAAGGGAAGGAAGCTCCGAGGTGGGGCTCAGGGAGGGGACAAGGAAGGGAGGGCACCTGGGCGTGCAGCATTCCTGGAAGGCTTCCTGGAGGCACCGCCTGCTTTCCCCTGAGAATGTCCTTTTCCCTCTCCGCCTCCCCTGCTTGGAGGAGTGCACCCCTGGAGCAGTGGCTGGCCAAGGGACAGACCAGCTGACCCTTGTTGACCAAGGAAATCCAGCCACCTGTTCAGCATCCTGGGGGAGCGGGGGGATGGGCAGGGGGGGAGGGGTACTTCCCTGGCGGTCCCTCCTCGTGTTTTATGCCCAAGGGGTCCTGTCACCGTCCAGGGTCGCCATGGCTTCCCAGCCTTCCTAGTCGGGAGGCGGTGTGAGCAGCCGGGGAAGGGCACAACGTCACCCCTTCTGCGCTGCCCCCGCAGGCCTCTCTCCAAGGGCGCCCCCAGCCTGGCTCACGTGGGGCCCCTCCCCCTCGGCCTCCGGGGCTCCCGCTGGGCCCCCTGCCGGCTTTAATTGGCTTTCGTGGGGCTGAATTCTTTGGCGCTGGGCCCCGCGATGGGAGCGTCCGCAGCTCCCCCAGCCGGCAAGCTGGGGGGCGGGGCTCCATTGTCGAGGGGCGCCCCGCCCCTCCCCCCAGCCCTGCGCCAGCGCGCTCCCGAGACAATGCCCTGGGCACGTGGTCCTTAAGGACGGGCTGCTGTCATTCGGGCTAATTCTGCCCGGGGACCGCGGGTGGGGCCCGCATCCCGCTCTGTCTCAGCCGCCCCCTCCCCTGCCGCCCCCTCCCGCCTCGCCCCGCCAGCAGAGGGCAGGAACGAGCCCCAAGGCCGGGCGGGCCTCAGTTTTGCCATCTAGGAAAAGCTTTGAGCGTCGGACCCCAGGAGCTGGTGTCGCCCTGTGTCCCCTGCTCAAACGGACCCCCCACCCCCGCAGTGTCCTGGAGACCCCAACCACTGCCCATCCCTCCTTCCGACCGCCCTGCCTTCCTTTCGCTCTCTCTTCACGGCCCCGGTTTTGGGGGGAGTTGCTGGCGGCCAGGCTCCCGCGGACAGAGCTGACTGGCTCTGAAAGGGGCCGGAAAGAGAATTCCAGGCGGGGTTTCTTGGGTTCCAGCAGGAGTGCAGGGACAGAGAACAGACAGGGACTTCCAGGGACGATGGGGGGAGAGCTAGGGTGCCCCCAGGCCTCTGGGCCCCGCAGGGCCGGGTCGGGCTGACACCGAACACTAACGCCCCCGCAAACCTGTTCTTTATGAGAATTAACTCACTAGACCCTGCAGCCAACCAGACCTCACACGGAGAACCTGAAGCACAGAGAGGGACAGTAGCTTACCCGCTGTCGCACAGCACGTAGGCAGGTGTGCAGGCTGAGATTCGTGGCTGCCTGGCCCCAGGGCCTGTGCTTGTGACAACCGGGCTGTGAGACCTTACAGCGTGGGTGTGGAGAGAGCGCACTGGCCTCACTTCCTCAAAGGAGAGAAATTTCTAGAAGGTAGTCAGATCATCTGTGGAATTAATGTCTCTCCTGCACACCACAGGCCGCCCTTACTGTGGGCAGAGCAAAGGTGGAGACATCTGGGCTGTGTGTGTGTGTGTGGAGGGGGGAGTTGAAATGGCCAGAAGGGAGAGGGGACAAGGCTGTGTGTCCCTGCCCACATGGGGACAGGCCGGAGGGCAGTTGGGGAGGGGCACCTGAGCAGGGGGGGGGGGCACGGCCTCGGCCCCTCTGTCTGGCTTCGTGCCAGCTGCCTGATGGGAGAAGCCCTTCCCAGCAGTGCTACTGATTTAGTTTTTGAAAAAAATTTAATGTTTATTTATTTTTGAAAGGGAAAGTATGAGCAGGGGAGGGGCAGAGAGAGAGGGAGGCACAGAATCCGAAACAGGCTCCAAGCTCAGAGCTGTCAGCACAGAGCCCGACACAGGGCTCGAACCCATAGACAGTGAGATCATGACCTGAGCCGGAGTCGGATGCTCAACAGCCTGAGCCCCCAGGGGCCCCTATGCCTATTTATTTAGCGCCCAGGAGGCAGGCTTTATCGTGACCCCCATTTTTCAGACAGGAGAGCGGAGGTCAGGGCAGGGCCCGGTGGTTGCGGACAGGCCCTGCTGGCTTGTTGGAGCATCTGTGCTGTTTATTTGTTATGTAACCCTCTGGTGGTGAGCCGGGCGAGGAGAAGGCTGGTACGCGGAGATCACGCAGTAGGTGCATAAGCGAGCACCTACTATGTGTCAGGTCGCACGGCTTGCCCTTGATTTCTGTGACCTCCCCTCACCCTCCGGTGGAAGGCACTATTATCATCCCCATTTCACAGATGAGGAAACCGAGGCTCAGGGTGGGAAGGCCCGTGCCCAGAGCCACACGGCGAGGCCGTTTACCAGGCCGCCCGCACCCACAGGAGAGAGTGAGCGGGAGCCCGAGCCGGTCCTGGGGAAATTCCAGCAACTTCGAGGGGGTGGGGTGTGGAGAGACAGATGCGTCAGCCCCCCTGACCACCCGTCTCTCCCAACTAAGAACCTCCCCGAGCAACGCAGGGGCCTTGAGCTGGAGGGAGGCCAGGGGGCGATGGAAGGAAGGAGGCAGGGAGAAAAGTCCCTCCCGCCTCTCCCTGCCCCATCCCTGAAGCCTGGGGCAAAAACAAGTCTGTTTGTCTTCATTCTTGACGGATTTCTGTATTTACTGGGTTAACTGTGGAGGTTCAGGAATGTGAGTCCTAGGGGCGCCTGGGGGCTCAGTCGGTTAAGTGTTGTACTTCGGCCCAGGTCATGATCTCACGGTTCGTGGGTTCGAGCCCTGCGTTGGGCTCTGTGCTGACAGCTCAGAGCCTGGAGCTGCTTCTGATTCTGTGTCTCCCTCTCTCTCAGCCCCTTCCTCCACTTGTGCTCTGTCTCTGTCTCTCAAAAATGAATAAACATTAAAAAATTAAAAAAAAAAAGAATGTTTGTCCAGGAGTAGGAATGCCAGGCTCCAAATTCACACTCCCCAGCCGGTCAGCTCTGGGATTCCTCTCTTTGGGCCTCAGTGTCTCCACCTGTGAAATGGGATCAATAATCACACCCATCAGCACGGTTGTGTCCAACAGCACCTCTTGGGGGTCTTCAGTGGGTGTCACCTATGGTGATGGTGGTGACAGTGGTGTGTGAGACAGACTGGAAGGGACCCCTGGGGGCAAGAATGTGACAGGTCACAGACAAAAGGCATCATTTCATAAATGGAGGAAAATTGCAGATGGAAGGTGGAGGGGAAATTTCCAGCTACTCCAAACCTCCTCGGCGAGGGTTGAATCAATAAATCGCCACCGTGGTTTTGAGAATACAGATGACTATTGTCATTCTGACACCGCAGAGACAAGTGATTCAATTGTACGGTGTCTGTCTCTAGCAGAACTTTCTCTCATTGAAAGGGCACCGTTGCAGGGGTGCGGTGTCCGGGGGGAAGCCTGTGAGATTGTTTATGAGATCAGTCTCCCTCCAGTTCCTTAGGTAACTCAAACCGCTGAGCCTTACTTTTCCCATCTGTAAAATGGGCATAAACAGAATCTCGCCTCCCCTGGGGTCAGTTATGATAAGGATGTGATTAAACACCTCGCTCAAGGCCTGGCACCTGGATGGTAATATCCCTATTTAACTAGTTGGTTAACTAGTAGGTAACTAACATTATTTTTAACTGGTTTTTCCCTGAAAAAGTGCAGGCTCACAGAAAATATCAATTATTATATTAGAAGTGTCATATCATTTATTTATTCATTATTATTTGATATTTATATTTATTATTTATTTTTTATTTATTTTTAAAATTTATTTTTATTTATTTATTGTTTTTATTTATTATTTTAATTTATTGTTTGAAAGTTTATTTGTTTCTGAGAGAGAGTGAGTGGGGAGGACCGAGAGAGAGAGAGAGAGAGAAAGAGAGAACCCCAAGCAGGCTCCACAGTCAGCACAGGGCCCGACTTGGGGCTCAAACCCACAAACCGTGAGATTATGACCTGAGCCGAAATCAAGAGTTGGACACTTAGCCAACTGAGCCGCCCAGGCGCCCTGAGAAATGTCTTATTCAGTGCTCTTAAAAGACTCTCGGAAAACAATTTGACAATAAAATATTATGGAGAAAAAAAAAAGATAAAATATAGGGTAGGGTCACTTTGAGAAGTCAGACTCTGAACCTCGTCTAAGTGTGCGGCTTTCCACGTGAGACACTCTGGACACGCCCACATGCGTGTCTGCTCTGCAGTGCACCTGCCATGTGAGGAGGGCAATGAACTTCAGGAACCTCTGAAATCAGTTTTTCACAAAAAAAATAAACATTTTGTATGGAAAACTGCATAATACCTAATTCAGAATTTGTCCATTATTATAGCTGTCATGTTTTAATAAATTTTACTCCTTTTCCTATAAAAAGAAAAAAGACTCTCAAAGCAAATGTTCTGTTTCTTGCCATTTTTAATGGGTTCTAAATGTGAAACTAACACTTGGTCCGTCAAAAACTCAACAGGACAAAACAGTGTTAAGAGAAGTTTCCTCCCATCGCTTTGAAAAGGTCGAAGGCCTTATTTTAAGTTACCTTGGTTGCCTTGAACTTCACCTCTGTGAAGCCACCTGGTGGATTCCTGCAGTTCCCCACGTGTGAGCGCCATCCCGGGTCTGCCCGCGCCAAGGACAGCAGCCAGGCCCCGTGCAGGCGGCCCTGCGCGGCTGGCCGTCCTGCCTCCGTCCCTCTCAGCATGTCTGTCTGTCTGTCTCCCTAACACGGCCAGACAGGGGGGGGCCTGTGAGCCCGTCTGTAAGGAAACGGGCTGTAAACAACGGAGAGGGGGCTGCATTAGAGCGGTTATTCTGTTGTCCGACATGCTTCTCTGTACGTTTGAGATCGTTTGGAAAAGAGAAAGTCAACTTGTACACAAGTGTGTGGCAGGCTGGTCCCCTCCGTGCTCCCCAGAAGGTCACAGCCAGCCGCTCTTGCCAACGATGTCCCGGATTCCTTACACGGATGGTCCGAGCGTACGCCCGAACGTGTTTATCTGTATCCTTTTTGGGTTGTGGTCTCAGCAGATGGTGGCGTCGGACATCCACCTGCCCGCATTGTGCCCCTCAGAAGACAAGGGACTCCTCCTTCGTTTTTCGGCTCCCCCAAACTGGGAAGGGGGGGCACATTTGGGCTGTTTCTGTTCTTTTGCCTGGAAGCGCATCAGACCAGTATGTCTTAATATGCTCATGACCCTGATAAGGTCCAGGGCGGATCTTCTAATGGCTGGCTCAGATTCAACAGGCTTTTCTTTCCCTTTCTTTTTAAGCAGCTTGATTACCTTGAACTTCATCTGTGTCAAAGGCAGCTCAACTCTCGTTACTATATGCTGTGTGACCTTGGGTGAGTTACTTAACCTCTCTGTGCCTTGGTTCCCTCACCATTAAAAGGGGGCTTTTATTCGTGCCCATGTCATGGGATTGTTGGGAAGACTAAACTGAGCTTAACGTGTGACATTTCCTGGGAACGCACACTGGTGCGGCCGCTCTGGAAAACAGGATGGAGCTTCCTCAAAAAATTAAAAACAGAACTACCCTACGACCCGGCACTTGCACTACTAGGTATTTATCCCAGGGACACAGGGGTGCTGTTTCGAAGGGGCACACGCACCCCAATGTTTGCAGCAGCGCTAGCAACAGTAGCCACAGTATGGAAAGAGCCCAGATGTCCGTCGAGGGATGAAGGGATAAAGAAGACGTGGTGTGTATATATATGTAACTCGGCAAGGAAAAAGTACAAGATCTTGCCATTTGCAACTATGTGGATGGAACCGGAGGGTATTATGCTAAGCGAAATTAGTCAGGGAAAGACAAACATCATAGGACTTCACTCATATGAGGACTTTAAGATACAAAACAGAGGACCACAAGGGAAGGGAAGCAAAAATGAGATTTACAAAAGGAGGGGACAAAACCTAAAGAGACTCTTAAATACGGAGAACACGCTGAGCGCTGCTGGAGGGGCTGCGGGTGGGGGGAGGCGCCCGCTGGGACGGGCACTGGGTGCCGCGCGGAGGGGGTGAGTCGCTGGATTCTAGTCCTGAATCCATTATTGCACTAGATGCTAACTAACTTAGATATTAATTTAAAAAAGGTAAAAAAAAATCCCCAATATAAAAATAGAAACGAACCAGGAAAAGACAAAAATATGTAAATCGGGCACCTGGGTGGCTCAGTCCGTTAAGCATCCAGCTTCGGCTCAGGTTATGATCTCACAGTTCATGGGTTCAAGCCCCACGTCGGGCTCCGTGCTGACAGCTCAGAGCCTGGAGCTGCTTCGGGTTTTGTGTCTCCCTCTCTCTCTGACCCTCTCCTGCTCGCGCTGTTTCTGTCTCTCAAAAATAAATAAAAAACATTTAAAAAATTTTTTAATAAATAAAGTGTGACATTTCTGGAGCGCCTGGGTGGCTCAGTTGGTTGAGTGTCTGACTTCGGCTCAGTTTATGATCTTGTGACTCATGGGTTCAAGCCCCATGTCAGCAAGCCCGCTTCAAACCCCTGTTCCCCTTCTCTCTGTGCATCCCTAGCTCACGCTCTCTCAGAAATAAATAAACACTTCAAAAAATAAATAAGTTGAGGCGCCTTGGGGGGCTCAGTCTGTTAAGCATCCAACTTCTACTCAGGTCATGATCTCACAGTTTGTGGGTTCGAGCCCCGAGTCAGGCTCTCTGCGACAGCTTGGAGCCTGGATTCTGTCTCCCTCTGTCTGCCCCTCCCCCGCTTGCACTCTGTCTCTCCTAAAAATAAGTAAGAAAACATTAAAACATTTTTTTAAATGAATAAAGTGTGACATTTCCTTAGAACGTTCCCCAGCACGAGTTTCCATTATTCCGTGGGAGCCTTTGCAACAAATATCCCCCAGGCTGGACATACTGAATCTCTTCTTTCTTTTTTCTTTCCACTTCCTACCTCCAACTCCAAGAATGGCTAGACGCCTGCTAGAACCGGCCAGCAATCCCGCCTGCCGAGGCGGCCAGCTTGGGGACGGGGACACGCCTGCAAGGGCTGGGGTGTGTTGGGGGAGTGGGGCGTCTGACTTTGAGAGGCTCAGGTCTGGGGCTCGGTGGGGGGCTGGAGGGGAGGGCAGTGTGGACCGGGGGAGGGCTGGAGTCCGGAAGCCCGGGACCCTGGACGGCCGGCGGCCGCGCTCCTGCGCCACCTGCTGGAGAGACAGAGGTTCTGCACTTTTCAGCCCGGAAGCCCCTCTGAGCCGGGGACTCCCCCGGGCCGCCGGCAAGACCAGGCCGAGGGAGGGAGCGGCTTCCTGGGAGTCACGCGGCGCGTGCGCTGCCCCAAGTGCGTTTGAATGACCCAAGAAATCATTCTTTTTTGGTTTTCAGTAGGTTTTTTTTTATGTTTATTTGTTTTTGAGAGAGACAGTGTGAGTGGGGAAGAAACAGAGAAAGAGGGAGACACAGAATCCAAAGCAGACTCCAGGCTCTGAGCGGTCAGCACCGAGGGACGCGGGGCTCGAACCCACCAACTGTGAGATCATGACCTGAGCGGAAGTGAGAGGCTTAACCGACTGAGCCACCCAGGCGCCCCCAAGAAATCATTTTAAGGGAGTTGTTTGTTTTTGTTGTTTCCTTTGGCAGGTGAATGAGCTCTCAGGGCCTTGACGGGGTTCCCAGGGACATATCCTGTTTTCTGAGCTACTCCCCCTCCACCAGGAAGCCCACCTATATTGCTCCATTCCCACTCCCAGGCTTTTTCTCCTCTGGCCAACTCTCATTTGTTCGTATTTTCAAGAAAAATTTATGGAAGAAGCAGAATTCAAACAAACAAGCAAACTGCCATACTCCAGGGGAGGAGACAAAAGAGAGACGAGAAAACAAATCCACAAAGGGGATTGCTTCAGAGACTGATAAGGGGTTGAAAGAACATGGTGAAATAGTGGAAAATGAATTTGTGGATGCCAAGGTGGGGGGAAGGCTCCTCTGGGAAGGCTCCTCTGAGGAGGGAACATTGAAATCAAGAATTGCAGGAGGAGAGAGAATGAGCCCTGAAAATACCTGGGAGCAACTGGAGGGCACAGCCCGTGCAAAGGTCCTGGGATAGGGCCCTGCCTGGCAGTTGGAGGAGCAATGGGGAGGCCTGTTTGGCCGGAGCAGAGGGAGGGAGAGTCAGAGAGAGATAGCAGGGAGGGGGCTGTCACAGGTCAAGCAGGGCCTTGTGGACTATGGGAAGGACTTGGGCTTCTGCCCCAGGGAGGTGGGAGCCCTGGAGAGCTATGGACGGGGAGGGGTTGGGGGCTGAGTTGGTCTTACAGGCGCCCTCTGGTGGCCACTGCAGGGAGGAGGGAACCGGCCTGGGGGGCAGGGAAGGTGGGAGCCTTGGCATCAGAGGGGGACAGGTACCCGAAGGTGGTGATGGGATGGGCCAGTTTGATGGCCATCCGGTGGGGAAGAAGTGCCAGATTTGGGGTGTGTTTGAAAGCAGCGCTAGTTGGATTTGTTGGGTGATGGGATGCGGGTGGGGGAGGAAGGAGCCCAGGGCAGCGGCCCCCAGGCTCTGGAACTGTTCTCAGCCTGTCCGGGGGGCGGAGGAAGGAGCAATGCCTGAGTCTGGCCAGCCTGGCTGCCACCACAACGTACCACAGACTATTTCTTATAAACATCAAACATTTGTTGCTCACGGGTCTGGAGGCTGGGAGTCCCAAGTTCAAGGTGCCTGCGGGTTCTGTGCCTGGTGAGGGCCTCTTCCTGGTTCACTGACACTGTCCTCTCCCCACGTGGTCACAGGGCACGGGGGCATGGAGCCCTCTGGTGTGTCTCTCATTTGGGCATTCATCCCGGCCGTGGGGGCTGCACCCTGACCTGACCCCCTCCCAGAGGCCCCACCTCCCCACACCACCACCTTGGGGGGCAGGTTTCAACACAGGGACTTGGTGGGGGCAGAACAAACGCTTGGCGCATAGCAAGCAGGTTCCAGGAAGGGAGGGAGCTCGGTGGGGCTATGACAAATTTTGGGATGGCCTGACGCCCCCCACACTCTGCGTGGAGACATCGAGGGTCAGCCGGACCCCTAGTCTAGAGGTCAGGGGAGGCCGGGGTGGAGTCAGGACTGGGGGGGGGCGCCAGGCATAGATGGGGTTTGAACCCTCAAATAGGAAAAGGCCGGCTGGGAGGGGTGCAGGTGGGGAGCGAGGAGGCTGGAGGGCCCAGCCTGGGCAGCAAGGGAGGGAAGTGGACGTGGAGGAGGTGCCCGGGAGGTGGCATAGGGACCGTGGCCAGGGTTGCATGAGGAGGTTCCAGGTTCCCCTCAAATCAGCCCACTCGTCACCACCCCCAGGACAGCTGCACCTTCTGCCCTGCCTCCCCACATAGTAGGTGGTCAGTAAATCGTTGTTCAGTGAATGAATACATGAAATACTATACTGCCGTCAAAAAGGATTTCACCGAATGATGTCTAATGAGGAGGGAAGAATAACGCACCCTCCAAAGTCCACATCTTAACCCCCAGGACCTGCGCACGTGCTCTCCCCTGTGGCAAAAGGGACCTCAAGGATTTCGACTCGGAGCTCCTTTTGCACGATTTGGGGGAGCCTCCCGCAGTCACATACCAGAGGGAGGCGAGGTCAGAATCCAAGGAGAGGCGTCCACAGAACCAGAGGCTGGGGCCGTGCAGGGCCCGGAGCCAAGGGTGCAGTGGCCCCAGGGGCTGGGAAGGGCAAGGTGACCCATTCTCCGGGAGCCCTCAGCAGCCAGCCCTGACCACACCTGGGTGTTAGCTACTCCGGACTCCTGTTTGGACTCCGGTCTCCAGGACTGTGTATAATAAGCTCCTGGTTTTGTTTGTGTGGTAGTTTTTCCAGCCACCGTCTGTGGCACTTGGTCACAGCGGCAGTAGGAAAGGAATGTAGGTCTTCACCATATATGGCACTGAGCCACGTCGGGCGCTGAGGCACAGAGAAGCCGGTGTCAACAGGTGTTTCACGGGCTTTTCGTGCTTAATTTCCCCTCAGAAGTAGATGTTGACAATAGTGGTGGGTTTGTTTCCATCCCAAGCAGGAGAGTAACATTACCACGGAGTTCTTAATGTTTTGAATTGTGATGCAGTTACTTTTAAGTTTCAATATCTTCTCTAGGATGGGGGGGGGCAGCCTTTCAGAAACGCACGTTTTTGCTCTTCCGTCAGACTCCGCGGCGGCTTGGCAAAGCACTGCCCAAACCTGTCTCGATGTGCACTTTTGATACATCGTTCGTTGTAGAATTCTATTGCCATTAATAGTATTTTGGTATGTTGCGTGAAAATACCATTTATCTTGATGATCGCGGTTTTTGGCACCCCCTTCATTTCTGCACCTGAGGCCATTGCCCCGCTCTCTTCACTCTCATCCTGGTCTTGGGGGCGGGTGGTGGCAGATTTTACAGCCATGTGACCCCAATTTCTTGCCATTAACTTTCTGTCCTCCTACTATCTCTTAAAGATAAGAAAATAAAAGACTGGTCTAACATGCGGACAAACTAGTTCTGCGTGGGCGACGGAGCGACGCAGACGCGCGTGTGCGTCGGGAGCGCGCTCCTCGGAGTCCCCCACCGCCCCCGGGGTCCCTTCTCCCTTTAGCGTCCGCGACAACAAGCCGAGGGGCGCGGGAATCCCCGATACCGCACGCTTTATAGGCGTCTCGGAAGACGGGCCCTCTACCAGTTTCCGTAGTGTAGCGGTTATCACGTTCGCCTCACACGCGAAAGGTCCCCGGTTCGATCCCGGGCGGAAACACACTTGCGTTTTCTCTCAGTGGAAGATTGTAAGCCGTACTTGCACATCACTCACTGTGATGCGGTTTTTAAGTTTCTCCCACCGTTTTTAAAGTTCTTTCAGGGTCATAAAAGTGTTCGTTGACCCATTTCACCAGGACCTTCACAACAGGCTACTGTCAGGAGAAAAACGTAACCTCACCTGCGTTGGCCGGGAATCGAACCCGGGTCAACTGCTTGGAAGGCAGCTATGCTAACCACTATACCACCAACGCTCCGGCAACTATTGCTTTCCCTAAGCGCCATTAGTAGAAGAGGTGTTGGTCCAGCTGGGCGATACCAAGTTGCATAGGGGTGTCTCCTTCCAAAGTACCCTGCCAACTCCCTGCACCGGAAGATGCTGCCGAGGGAAATTCCAAGCTGCTGGCCGCCCGGCACCGGGCGAGCGCGTGCCTCCCCCAGGGCCGCAGCCGCGTTGGTACCGTCCCTGCGGCGGCCAATCGTAGGTCGCCGCCTGGGCTGCTCAACTTCCGGGTCAAAGGGGCCTCAGCCACCGGCTCCCCCGTGTCCGCCGTCGCCGCTGTACCCCGCTCCCGCCACTTCCGGGGCCGCAGTCCCGGGCATGGAGCCTGTAGTGTGAGGCGCCTCCAGCCCCGGGACGCCTTTCCCAGCCCGGCCGCCGCCCCGCGCCGGCCCCGAGCCCGGTGAGCAGCGCCCGCACGCCCCGTCCCGCCTCGG
>NC_043711.1:3112617-3119332 GCF_006229205.1 Suricata suricatta | reverse complement strand
CCGGCCCCGAGCCCGGTGAGCAGCGCCCGCACGCCCCGTCCCGCCTCGGCCGCGACCCCGAGCCCGCCATTGACCGGCCCCACCTCAGCCCTGACCCCGGCTCCGCCATTGGCCGGCCTTTCGGGTGCCTTCCGCCGCCGCCTCCCCGCGCCCCGGCCCTGCCTTTGGCCGCACTCTCGGTTCCAACAGCCCCCGCCTTGGGCTCCCCTCCGCCCCGGGCCCTCCTCGGCCCTTCTAACCCCTCCTGCCTCCTCCGGTGGCCGGGACACCTCTCGGCCTTGCACCGGCCCAGCCTCCCCTCTGGTCCCGTCGCTGTCCAGGCTACCTGGCTCCGGTCCCTTCCGGGAGTGGCCGCACCCACGAAGCGTTCCTTCCCCGCGGGCTCTGGCGGTCCCCTCCCTATGGCTGAGAGCGGAGGCCGCCGCCCGCACCCGCTTCCTGCCCCCACCCACCGCCCCTCCCCAGCGCTTGGCCTCCCACATCCTCCCCACGCACCCCCAGGTTCCAGCCCCTTCTCCCAGCCTCCCGTCCGGCCCTGTCCAGCCGCCCACCTGCCTTCCACTCGGCTTTTGACACTTCCCCATCCGCGCACCGCTGGGCCGTCACAAGTGCCCCGTTCCGTTCCCCCTCCCTCCCCAGCGCTGTCCCTCTCCCCGCCCCCACCGGGAGGAAGTCACTTGCCCCAGTGGCTAGAATCAATGTGCTTTCCAGGAGCTTGGACTAGAGCCCTGGAGGTGCGCGCTGTGGTCTGGTCCCTGGCTGGGTCCCGGGAGGAGGGGGCCGGGCCGGGGAGGTCTTTTCTGCCCCGCACAGTTCGGGGGCGCAGGCGGCGCTGCGGGGCTCTGCGGTGTCTCTAGAATCGGGCTGGGGGATCAGGACTCCCGAGTGGAAGGAGAGCGAGTTGTTGGCCGGGCTCTCCACGAACCTACTGCATTAATGATGTTTGTTCTGTCAGGGTCTGTATCCCACACCCGCAGCTGCAATGGAGGCTTTCTGGACCCTTTAGAAGGTTAGTTGTGCCGGCGGTGGGGTGGTGGTGACGGCTGCCGGGTGGGACGAGGGGAGATGGGACTCGTTTGGGCGCTCCAGAGTGTAGACATCTGCAGGATGTGGTTTGCTACAACTCTGGGGTCATGGCCTCTGGCGGCGGAGGCGGAGGGGCGTGGCTGTGTCCTCCCCGCTGCGAACCAGTCCTCAGCATCTGGAGGGAATCCGGGCTCCAAGAGGAGCTTCGGCCCACACCTCCCTGCGGTGCGATTCTCAGTAACTTGTCTAGTGGACACTAGTAGGTTCTGCCGCACCCGCGATTTTATTTGCGCACGTCATTGTCACAGCCGCCCGACTTCACAGGGGTGGGAATTGAGGCACAATTTAACCGAGAAGTCAACTGGTCGCTCAAGGTCACAGAGACCAAATGTTGAAGTGCCGGGATTTGAACCCACATCTCTGACCGCAGAGACTCCGCTTTCCCCACAGTACTAGGAGCAGGGCCAGGGCTGCCGCGAGGGACATGTCGCCTCATTGCTCGCCTACGGTCTCAGCCTGGTGACCAGGCGCTGCTTTCTTTTTCTCAAACATTTGTTTATTTTGGGGAGAGTACAAGTGCGGGAGGGTTAGCGGGATTTGGGGGTCAGAGGATCAAAAGCGGGCTCTGCACTAACAGGCTTGGTGGCAGCGAGCCCGAGGCGGGGCTTGAACCCTCGAGCTGCCAGCTCGTGACCTGAGCGACTGAGCCACCCAGGGGGCCCCCATCTCGCCACCTGCCCACCTGCCCGGGGCCTGGCTCCTCAGGAGGGTGTTTGGTGCTAACCAAACCGGGGCTCCCTGTGACCTTAGACAGTGTTCCAGGGAGGACGGGATCGCGTCACCGAAAAGGCCTCGCATGCGCCAGGCCTGGAACGGGACCGGTGTGGCCCTGCCGCCCCGGCGTGACAGCCCAGGGAGGGGGCTCCCTCGCCCCAAGCAGGGCTTCTCAGCCTCAGCACTGGTGACGTTTGGGGCCACGTCCCCCATTGCAGTGGGTGTGAGCGTAGTGGTTAGCGCCTCGCACTGCGCATGCACTGCGCATGCGTCGCGGTCGTCATGGCCACAGATGGCTGGGGGGTGGGGCAGCGCTGACCCTGGTCCTGACCCACTGGGTTAGGGGATGCAGTCGGCCCCGCGGAGACTCCGTATTCCATAGTCGTTTGAGTCCCTGAGGCCAAAGGACGTTGCACCATTTACAGAACCGAGGGAGGGGGGAGGTCCCTCACACATGCTGGGCCACCCTGCTTTGTACCGTCTGACCCATCGGGGATTTATGCGAGGGTCTGCTGTGGGCCTGAAGATCTTAGTCTCCCCCTCCCCAAATTAAGCAGGCAGAGTTTCCCCGCTTCGCCACACTCGCTGCCAGGAGCTCCCCCGGTTGTGACCAGCACAGCTATCCCCAGACCTCGCCCGGCGTTCCCTGGGGACGAGGGGCAGAGTCCTCCCCTTTGAGAGCCACTACCCCAGACTTGGCTCTGTATGGAAGGACAGGCAGCCCTGCGGGGGTGACAGAGCAGTGACTCTGGATTGGGTGTCTGGAGACACCACAGAAAGCAGGGAAGGCCCCCGCCCGCCACCCGGGGCTGGGGGACAGGAAGTGCAAAGGTTCTGGGGTGGGAAGTAGTTGGCATGTGTAGGGGAGAGTAAGGCCAGTGTGGCTGGAGATCGAGGTCAGGGGTGAGAGGGGGAGGTCGGGAAGGGCATCAGAGTGTGGCCGCGGTGTGGACCCTGGGACCGTCTGGTTTCCGGTGAGCACCGAGGATGACATCCTTGGTGTCATTTAAAGGTGCCGTCTTGTCAGACTGCTCGCCTTGGGAGCACAGAAAGGATGCTGGCGCCTGGCAAATGCCAGGCGGCCTCTCGAATTCCCGGGCGGGGCCTCGGCAGAATGCCCTTGGCATTGGGTGTCCCCGGAGTGATGCAGGCCGCCCAGAGCCAAGGGCAGGCAGGAGGGCCACGAGCGGGCACGCCCAGACGGCTGGGGTTTGCAGCCCGGGGGTCTCTCTGCTCGCAGGCTCCCCCACACCCTCCTGAGGTCAGCCGAGTGGTTAATGCGGAAGGTTAAGAAGCTCCGGCTGGACCACGACCACACAGAAGGTTGGAGAAGGTAAGGGGTGTGGCCTCTGGGCCCTGATTCGTGAGGGCCTCGTAGAGGTCCCCACATTTCCGATGATGTCGTAGGTCTGGGAAGACACCCCTCCCCGCGGCCCCCTGCCGTTCCGCGTTGCCCTAGGCCTCTGTTCCGGCTGATCCGTGTGAGGATTCGTGTGAGGCGGCTGCGTAGGCGAGGGCCGGGCCGCTCAGCTCAGGACTGCTCACGTGGGGCCGAGTCGTTTTCTGCGGAGGCGTCCTGGGCGCTGTGGGGGGTGGGGCAGCGCCCCTGGCCTCCACCCCCTTGATGCTAGGAGCACCCCTATGTGACAACCACAGATGTCCCCAGACGTGGCCCGGTGTCCCCTGGGGCAGGATCCGGCCCAGCTGAGAACCATTGGCCTGGTGGTTAGAGTGTGGGTCTGGGGTCCAGCGGACTGGGGTGGCATCAGGCAGGTTGTTTGACCTCTCTGAGCCTACTTCCCAGCCACGCGAGGCCCCGGGCACTCGGTGAATCCCATGTCTGGGGTCACCTGGCCACGAGATGGAGACCACAGGAGGTCCCCCAGCGAGAGGCCCCGTGTCGGCATCGCTTCGAGTCCCCGTAGGTTCGTTTTCTCTTAGCCCTGTGAGCACTCGGGCGGCAGGAAGGGAACCAAAGGGCTCCTGGAAGACGGGGCGACGTCGAGCTCTGTGATCCGCTCCCCGGATGCAGGCTCCCGGTGGCCGGTGGGTAAATATGTTAGGAGGTCAGTTAGTGACGGAGGCCCGGGGGCCCCTCCTCACGTGGATTAGGTCCCCGGCGGCCACAGACCGAGTCTGTGCAAGGCTGCTCGTGGCGGTGGCAGGCTCTGGAGGGCAGAGCGAGGCCTGCTGTTTCCGGGGAGCCCCCCACCCCCGCAGGGCCCCAGCGAGTGTCCTGAGGGCTGCTCGGGGATGTCCTCCCTGGAGCACGGCGCACCCGTGCCCCTCAGCCCCCTAGCTCCTGCCTCCCTGCCTGCCTTCTCTCTCTGCGGGTCCTTCTTGCCTCTGCCCGCTGCCCTCCTCCTGGGCCCTGCTGGGGTCTCTGGTGGTCGCCCCTGGGAGCGGTGGACCTGGCTCTTGGAGCAGGAGACCACGGGCCACGGAACTCCCTTCGGGCCTGGACAGTGATGGCCCCGGAGGCCCCAAGCTGCCTGCCAGTGGCCTCGTGGTGGGCGAGCCGTCCTGCTGATTGGCAGAAGGAAAGCGTAGGTGGACCTGGCCTAAGTGGCTTGGAATCCACTTTCGTTTCCCCAGCTGTGTAAACACCCCACTGGAGAAGCTTAGCGCAGACCGGCCCAGGATGGGGAGCAGGGCACCTCGCTCACCTGTCCCCCTCCCCCAGCCTCCCCTGCGGTCTCTCTGCACTTCTGGGGAGGAGAGAGGCGAGTGGAGGACCAGGTTGTAGCACGAAGCCGTGGCCTGTCTGGAGCTCAGACCACCTGGCCACCTCTAGAAGATTCCTAGAAGTTTCTCTTGATGTTTCATTTCATTTCTCATCTCCTGGATCACATTTTTGCTCCCTGGGCTCTCTGCGGTGATCGGAGGCAAGATCATTTTACCGTTCCTTACTGCGGACATTAGCCTCGTGGTTTTGTGAACGTTCTCATCGGCTTGTAGCTTCTGGGGTCCCCTTGAGGGGGGGCCTGGAGGGCATGCTCCGTTCCTCTGCGGTGAGCAAGGCCTGAATTGGGGGGTGGGGTGGGGGCTGGGCCGGTCGGAGGAGTCCCCTGGCCTGGTTTTCTGGGCTCGTTGCCAGCAGCTGCCTCATGCTGCCCGCGGCCGGTGCCACCCTGTGGAGGTTCACCCAGCTCCGCGTTGGGCCGGGACGTGCCACCTGTGACCCTCACTGGGTCTCCCGTCTTCTCTGGCTTGGGTTTATTTGACCCAAGGGTCCCCAGTGCTCTGATGGCCCTCGATCTGTGCCTTCAGAGCCATCGTAGGAGGTGCTGAACTGAGGGCACCCTTTGTGGCTGGGGAGGGGGACCTGCTGGCTGGCTGTGCCCCCCCCGAGCCCTGGCCCGGTCAGGTAGGATGGAGCGAGGGAGGCTCCTCTGTCTCTTGTCTGATCCGGGGTCCGGCTGGACAGGGAACTCTGAGAATCGGCACAGAGGCCACTGTCCGAAGTGTCTCCTGTTGGCTCTCAGAGCAGGAGACAGGGGTCCTTTCTCCCACGATGGGGGACTCTGGGAGGGGGGTCTCTTGCTGTCCAGGGGCAAGTGCGTGGCCTGGGACGTCCCAGTCCCTGTCTAGCGGAACACCTCCCACTTCTGACCAGTTAGTCCCGTGCTCCGCCCGCAAAGCAAAGCCGCTAATCCCAGAGCGCAAGGAGTCCCACTGTCCGGCAAGACCTTAGGCCGACGGACGCCCAGGGCAGAGGGGGAGGCTGCCCTGCTCACCTTGGCCAGCCTCGCCAGGGAGCTGGGCTCTTCCGGAACCGGGTCACCATGGCTGTGTTTAGATTTCCCTAAAGCAAATATTTGCCTGGCTAGTCCAGTCCGCTCAAGAAATGTGCTCAACAGCCCCGGGGTGAGGGGGGGGGGAGACCGGGGTGGGGGTGGGGGGCGCTGCTCAGCCACAGCTGCTCAGGGCGCAGAGGAGGGGGCCGTCTTCTCCGCCGGGGCTCTCACACCGCCTGTGCATACTTCTTGTGTCGCTGAGCTCTCTGGTGAGGCACGAGCTTCCCCTGCAGCGGCGGCGAGCTTGGCCGATTAGTTCTGCACGCTCAGTTCTTTGCGTGTGAGTGAGCGTGTCTCCCAGAGGGATTGATGCAAAAGAGTTGTGCCCCGGCTGTCTGTGGAATGCGTTCTGGGAGCCAGGGGCCTCCAGAGGGTCTGGGGACACTGCCGTGAATGGGACAGGCGGTCAGCGGACAGCCGTGGCCCCAAACCTCTGAGGGCAGGGCCGAGGGGACGTCGGTTGTTGACACGCCTAGCGGAGAGAGGACCTTTGGTACAGACGGTCACGGAAGGCTTCTGAGGCCCCGCTGGTGTTTACGCTGAGGTCTGGTCAGACCTCTGTGTAAGCAAAGAAAGGGGAAAAGTGTTCTAGGCAGCAGAAATAGTACCTGCAAAGGCCCTGGGGCGGAAAGGAGTCTGGCCTGTTTGAAGGCCAGTTTGGCTGGGCATCTGGTACAAGGGGGATGCGGTTTGAGGGGCTGGCAGGGGTCAGTGGGCAGAGAGTCCTGAAGGCCATGACAGAGACTTGTTCCCCCCCCCCCCGCCCCCCGGGGCTGTGGAAAACCAAGGCCGAGGTTTGAGCGATGGGGTCAGATCCGCGGTGGCTGTGGGGCCCGTCAGCGAGACTGTCGCCATCGGTCAGCACACAGGGGGCGGCGGCTTGGATCTCAGAAGCCTTTGTGGTGTTGGGAAGAAATAGAATGATTTGGGACACGTTTAGGGGGCCTGGGACCGTTGTGGGGGGCTCGCGGGGGGGGGCAGGAGTGACTGACAAGGGGCAGCCTGTAAGTGAGACGTGGGCGTCATCCCCCTTCTCATCCTCTGTCCCCTTACAGCCTGTCGCTGAGTTCGGAGGGGCCGGAGAGGATGGCCAGCGGGGCGGCCGCGGCCGAGCGGGG
>NC_043711.1:3042065-3112517 GCF_006229205.1 Suricata suricatta | reverse complement strand
GCCGAGCCGGGGTCCCGCTTCCGGGTGCAGAAGCACTCGTGGGACGGGCTCCGCAGCATCATCCGCGGCAGCCGCAGGCACTCGGGCCTCCTCGTCAGCAAGGCCCCGCACGACTTCCAGTTCGTGCAGAAGACGGACGAGGCGGGGCCCCACTCCCACCGCCTCTACTACCTGGGTAAGCCCTCCGGCCGCCGCGTCCCGGGAGAAGGGCCTGGGTCCCGGGCGCGCTGTCCCAAAGGCCGTGCCACCTGCATGGCACCTGTTTACAGTGAAGGTCCGGCGCAGGGGTGCGGGGGTAGGGGGGCAGGTGTGCCGGTGAGCCGAGCAGAGGGCGGCCCTGCCCCGTGTGTTGCGCCCAAGCTGTGGCTGGGCCTTGGCCGTGGCCCTGAGCCCCTGCGATCGTCTCCAGAACCGGCGGCCGGGCCGGTGAGCGACTCCTGGGAGCCGGAGTCACAAGTGACTCCAGGGGTGCGCGCTGTGGGCCCATGTGGAGAGGTCAGGCGCCGTGAGCATGCACCCCGGGGCAGCTGCGCGTCACTTGCCTGTGCGCGGGGGGGCCCGGGGGTGGCACTTCTCGCATCACCGGCCGTCGCTGGTGGGTCTGTGTTCCCTGCCAGCCACACGAGGGCCCTAAGGCACTGGGTGGGGCTCCCGCAGGCCTGGCTCCTGGTAGGTGGGCAGCGAATGTCTGTCAAGCAAGTGACCCTTGGCCTGAAGGGCTTGCGGGGCTCCCCAGGAACGGGGCCAAGCATGTCCCTTTGGAAACCACACGGCCCACGACTGGTGACTCGGGGCAGGTTTGCCGCCTCGGCCCTCAGCTCCGACATCGGGGGCCCGATTGTCCTCTGAGGACCCACAGCTCCCCTGCCCCAGGACGATGCCGGACCCAGCTGGGCCCTCGCTCAGTGTTGACGTGAGGGGTGACACGCCCGGCTCCACGACGGCTGTCCTCTGCCTGCCGAGGGCCACGGCAGCAGCGGCCGTGAACGGCAGTGGCTCTCCCCTCCCCGGAGCCGGTGCAGCCCCTCCAGAGGACGCGCGTGTGGGAAGCACATGGTGGTTTGGCGGGCACGAGGTTGGGCGAGGAGGGACCGGAAACAGGGCTCAGCAAGCAACCGCCATCTGTTCTGGAAGTCCAGTCTCGCTGGTCCTCAGCCAGCCCCTTCTGCAGCTGCTCTGAGCGCGGTTGCAGCGAGGCTGTGACCCCGCACCCCCGCAGCTGGAAACCTGCGCGCTGTGGCCCGCTACAGACAAGGGACGCCAGCTCTGGCCCCGAGAGGCGAGGACAGGGCCTGCTTCGGGCCCCGTCACCTCCGGGGGCGTGGTTCCCAGGGTCAGAGGTGCCGGGACACGGGGACCATGGTGGCAGCTGCTTCTCTCCTCCCTGTGGCTCGGCGACCCCAGCGCGGCTCTCCAGCCGTCACCGACTCACCCCTGGGCCGCTGTCGTGTGCAGGGCACGTGCGCAACTTTCCTGGGGCTCCCGCGGTCACAAGCCACCCCTGACTCCGTGGCTTAATCAACGGAAATAGATTCCGTCGCAGTTCTGAGACCGAAAGTCTGAGATCAGTTTCTCTGGGCCAGAACCAAGGCATCCGCAAGGCCGCGCTCCCGGGGGGGCTGGGGGGGGAGGCTCCACTCCTTGACCTTCCGAGTTCCGGCGTGGCCACCGCCTCTGACCTGTGCTGAGAGCTGCCTCTGCTCCCTCGCAAGGCCACGTGATTGCACTTGGGGCCCACCTGGGTGGCCCAGGCGGACCCTCGACTTGTTCCCATCCGCAGGGCTCCTCTTGCCGCAGGAGGTGACATACGGGTTCTGGGGATTCGGACCTGAGCACTTGGGGAGCATGGTCCAGCCGCAGAGCCGCTGAAAGGGACAGAAACCCTCTGAGCTGGTCAGAACCACCAGGGGGGGCCCAGGGGAAGCACATTCGGGTGCCACGGAACCCCACCCTGGGCGCGTCGTGGCCCTGAGAACTGCGTCCACGCCTCCCCCCACACCGCCCTCTCCGCGTGCCCGCCGTGACCGGGGGCCATCTTTGCTCCAGCCGCCGGCACGAAAGGAAGAGCTCTGGGCGAGGGAACTGGGCTGGTTCAGTGTAGAGCCCGTGTCTTGTGCGGGGCCTGTGCATGGGGCTGGGGGTGGCTGGGTCCCTGCAGTCCGTAGGACGCCCACCACCACTGTGGGTACGGGACAGCCCTAGACAAGGGCTGTGGGCGTGGCAGAGCCATCCTGCCTCTTCTGCGGTGACCTTTGAGCTCATCCATGTGCATCAGTCCGTACCTTCGGGTGCCTCTAAGCTCACTTCGCGTCCAAGTTCTTGGGGACAAGCTTCCCTGGAGCTCCCAAGTGCTTTTGTGACAGGTCATCGTGCTGGCCTGGCACCGGAGAATCCCGCCGCCAGCTGTGCGTGTTGACAGGACAGGAGGGGCCTCCGAGGGCCTTCCCTGCGTGCAGCCCGTCCCCTCTGCCTCCCTGGCCTCCCCGCCCCTTCCCCCCGTCTCCCCAAGGAGGGCCGCGCTCACCATAGCCGGGGCCCCAGAGCCCCCTTCCGGATGCACACGGTGCGAAGCGAGCAAGCAGAGGAGGGGCTGTGCGGACTCCTGCGGCCCGGGGGCTGGGGCCCGGACGGCAGCTTCCTGGCTCCACGGGGGTCGTCGTCTTGTCCCCCTGCAGCTGGGTGTCTCGTGCGGGACAGAGGAGGACACAGGGCCTCTGACAACTCGGCGAGTCCCTTGGGAGGGAGGGAGAGAGGCCTCTTGTGTCCTCCTGAGCCAGAGCAGAGCCGGGCCGCCCGCCGCCCCGGTGGATATTGGGGGCTGGGGTGCCATCCCCAGAGGTGAGGTGGAGCTGGTCAGGGGCAGATGGGGGGGGCAGGGACAGCAGAAATCAGACCCCGGGCTGCTGTGCCCAGCGTGTGGCGTCACCGTCACAGGTGCCAGGGCAGCACAGGGAATGTGCTGGTCTGTGCCTCTGGGTGCCACATTTATTAATCCACTGGGCAGAGGAGGTGGCCCCGATGTCCTTGGCAAGGCTTTTCTGTTGACTTCCTGTTTGGAAAGCCCTGGCTCTCCTGGAAAGTTCCGAGGACAGCGGCCTGTCCAGAGCTCATGCCGCGGGGCTGCAGACTGCCGGCCTTCCGAGCGGCTCCCGCACAGCTTTTCAATGACGTGGGGTTCACGGAGCCTGAAGCTCGCTCTTCTTAAAGGTGGGCGACGCCATGGTTTCCAGTGCACTCACAGCGTGTGCAACCACTGCTGTCTGGTTCCAGAACATTCCCGTCACCCCGGAAAGAAACCCTGGGCCCAGCAGCCCTCCCTTGCCTCCGGCCCCCGGCCCCTGGCATCGCACGTAAACGGGATCAGGTGCCATGAGATTGTTCCCCACGTGTCACGTGGACTTGAGAAGGAAGCACGTCCAGGGACTGGGTGGCATCAGGCCTGGGCCTCGAGCTGGGGCTGAGAGGCAGACGGCACGGCGTCAAGGGGCCTCGGCCGCGAAATCGCGGTTTCCTACCCGCGAGCTTAATGAGGTTGGCCTGGAGACCTTTCTTGAAACACGTTCTCCTCTTACTGACTCAACTTCCTGCGCCACTCCCGTAAGTGGGGAGCCCGTGGGGAGCCCGTGTGGACCGCCGCGTCCACGAGCTGTCCGTGAAGAGAACTGTGACAGCAGCAGACGTTACCAGGCTCCGGCCCGGAGGCGCCGAGCTCGGGGCCTCCCTGTCCCGCTCCTGGAGGCGAGAGCACGTGCGTGCGGGGAGGTTCCCGGAAGGAGGCCGAGGCCACCGCGCTGAGTCACCCCCGGGAGGGGCCCGGGGCCGAGGGGCCCTCCTGCAGCCCTGCCGCCGTCCCTGAGCTGGAGACGCTGCCGGCTGGAAGACGGGCTGTCACTTTCTTTGCGGCTAAGAACGGGACAGCACCTTGACGGTGGGACGCAGCCGAGAGGCCAGAGCGTGAGACCCTGGCGGCTCCCTGGTGGGGCGGCCCACGTCTCTCCGAGCCACCCGTTCCGGATGCCGCGTGGCGTGCCCCTCTGCGTCCCGCTCCTTTTGTCCACGCAGAATCAGTTGCCGTCCTTACAGACCGCGCAGAGCAGAGCAGTGGGCGGCGTCTGGGGACCGCTGTGGCGTCGCCTCAGCTGCTGGCGTCTAGCGGGCGGGGCTGGCTGGCGCGCTTCGGGCTCCCTTCCTGCGATGGCTCTCCCTCCGACCCTGGGTTAATCCTTGGCCTCCGCCAAAGCCGGAACAGCAACAGACCCCGAGACCTGAACCTAACCTGTCGGGGGTTGGGTTTCGCTCACCCCTTCTCTGTCCCAACCACTCAGACGCGAAGACCCGTTACTGCTGCTAATGTGCTCGAACCCAGGGCCAGAGCGTCTGTGGGGAGGGCTGTGCCTCCAGGGGAGGCGGAACCAGCCGACCCAGCCCCGGGGAGCCAGAGTCACGGCCGACCAGCCCTTGCCCAGAACCCTGGTCCTGCTGTGGGCGAGGCCGCCCACCCTGGTCTTTCTCTCTTGTCCCCAAGGGATGCCTTACGGCAGCCGCGAGAACTCGCTCCTCTACTCAGAGATCCCCAGGAAGGTCCGGAAGGAGGCTCTGCTGCTCCTGTCCTGGAAGCAGATGCTGGATCACTTCCAGGTGAGCCTTGGGCTGCCCAGGGCCCCTGCAACCCTGATAAGGGCTCTTATCAGAAGCACCTCTTCTCGATGGCTCACCAAAGGCTCGGAAGCAGCCTTGGGTGGAGGCCCTGCAGTGGAGACTTGGCTAATAATTAATGTCACCCCAAGTCAGGTCCCCAGGGAAGAGAGGGCTGGCGAGGGAGGGACGAGGGTGCCTTTTGTGCGTTACGTTGACTTGGTTGTGACCGCACAGTGGCCACACGCACACACGGCTGCGCCGAGCCCACCAGGCAGGGTCACTGCACTCTGGGTTCTGTTCGGCTTTTCAAACGTGCGCTTCTTGCCGGCGACATTGCTCAAGTCTCCACATCGCGCTCAGAGCTCGCCCCGGGGCAGCTGCGCTGCGCCCCCCCGCCCCCCCCAGCAGCTCTGGGTGCACGGGAGGTGGTCCCGGCAGGAAGGAGGGTGTCTGTGGCTTGGGCGCTGGGGGCCAGGGAAAAGGACCTCGGGCAGCCCCCTCCCGTGCCGATGGCTAGGGGCCAGCCCCTTCTGCCTTGGAGAGGCTCTCTGGGCACATGTGGGCACAAGGGAGCCCAGCGATGGGCCGAGAGAGGAGGAGTCTTGGGGGAGCCCCGAGCCTGTCAGGCAGCCTGTCACTGAGCCTGCTGGGCACTGCGTGGCCGCCGGATTGGGGGGCTCCCCCGAGCGACTGCTCAGCAGAAAGCAGAGCCCCCCCCGGCAGAGGCATAGACCCCTCCCAGGAATGCCCAGGGCGCCGGGGTTTCTGGCTGCTAACGGCCCGTCTGCGCATCCCCAGGCCACCCCACACCGCGGGGCCTACTCCCGGGAGGAGGAGCTCCTGCGGGAGCGGAAGCGCCTGGGCACCTTCGGCATCACCTCCTACGACTTCCACAGCCAGAGCGGCCTCTTCCTCTTCCAGGCCAGCAATAGCCTCTTCCACTGCCGCGACGGGGGCAAGAACGGCTTCATGGTGAGTCCCGGCCGGGGCTGGGGGCGGGGCGGGCGGCTGGGCTGCCTCCTGTCCCCCCTGAGCCGGGCCTCCGTGTCCCCCAGGTGTCCCCCATGAAGCCCCTGGAGATCAAGACCCAGTGCACCGGGCCCCGCATGGACCCCAAGATCTGCCCTGCCGACCCCGCCTTCTTCTCCTTCATCAACAATAACGACCTGTGGGTGGCCAACATTGAGACGGGCGAGGAGCGGCGGTTGACCTTCTGCCACAGAGGTGAGGCCGCGCTCCCACCCCGGGCGGGCACACGCACGGACAGCCACCCCGGCCCCCAGCGCGGCTCCCGGAAGGGCCCCCGTTCCCACTCCATTTACCCCCGACCACCAGGCGCCTTCTGGGACCCTGCCGTCCGGGTTCCCTCTCCTGTGGGGTCCTGCCGTGGCTCTGCCGTGGCCTCCGTGTGACTCGGCCACGGGGGCCTGTGCCCCACCAGGCGCCCGGTCTGCCTCTGCTCATTGGCACCCCCCACCCCCACCCCTGCCGTCCGACCCCTCCTCCCCCACTCCGCCATCCGACTCGGGCTCCGATTTCACGGCTCCCTGGGCTCTCCCTCACCCCCTGCTTCTCCTGCCCGTGTGTGTGGGGCTCTGCGCCCGTCAGGGCCTCTGATCCCACTGGTCATGTCTGGAGACACTGTCAGCTGTCACGGCTGGCTGAGTGGGCAGGGGCCGGGGGTGCGGGTCAGCCCCTCAGGGCTCTGGGTGCCTTCACCTGGGGGACGGTCCAGCCTCGCACGTCCACAGTTCCTCACGGCACCCGGCTGTCTCCCCTCCAGGCTCGCCCAGTGTCCTCGATGACCCCAGGTCCGCGGGCGTGGCCACCTTCGTCATCCAGGAGGAGTTCGACCGCTTCACCGGCTACTGGTGGTGCCCCGCCGCCTCCTGGGAGGGTAGGCCCCCCTGCGCTTGCGAGAGCCCTTCTGCGCGCGCCCCGTCCCTTTGTTAGCAGGGCCACAGCCTGCCTGCTTCTCTGTCCTTGGCCCTTTTCACGTCAACCAAACCTCCGCAGCCTTTCTGTTGATAGTTGTGTCCCAAGCTGTTCAGGCCGCGCTGACAGGACACCTCAGACCCAGGTGGCTGGTAAACAACAGACATTTAGTGCTTCAGGTTCTAGAGGCTGAAATCCAAGGCCAAGGGGCCGGCAGATTTGGTGTCTGTGGAGAACCCACTTCCTGGTCTGCTGAGCGCTGTCCAGGGTGCTGTCCCGGGGCCTCCGTCCTGAGGGCATTGGTCTCTCTCCCGGGAGTCCCACCTCCCCATACCAGCGCCCTCGGGTAGGACTTGACATTTGAATTTGGGGGCACGAACTCTCTGTCCGTTGCGGTCAGGACACAGAGGACTCTAATGGCTAACTGTCCCTGGGGTGAGGACGGACCCCGGTGCGCTTAACTAGCTCCACACCCCCGGGCGCTTTGGCTGTTTCCGGTTCTGGGTTTGGATTTTGCCTCTTGTTGTAAACGGTGCTACGGCGAACGTTTTATATGCCTGTTCTGACCTGGGAGTTTTTCGGTGGTTCTTAACCAGGGACGACTCTGCTCCCAGGGGACACCAGGTGATGTCTGGGGACATTCGTGGTTGTCGTGATGGGGTGGCGACGGGCATCAAGCAGGCAGGAGGCAAGGGTGCTGCTCCGTGCTGTGCAGCGGCCAGGACGGCCGTCTCCCACAGGGAGGGATCCAGCCCCAAGTGTCAGCAGGCCCGAGGTGCCCAAGTCCTTCCGCAGAGAAAGTTCCAGCCGTGACAGCTGAGCTGACGCCGGCCTCGGCTTAGATCTCGATGGGCGGCCTTTCTATGGACGAAGCCAGACCAGCGGGTCTTTCTGTATCTCTCTCTTTTTCTGTCCGTGTAGTGCAGGGGTGTCTTGTCCCTTCCAGCATTCAGTCAAGCAAAATCCATCTTCTCCAGGTGGGGGACTTGTTTCTGGAACGTTCTAGCAGCATCAGGCGCTCTTGCGCTGCTGATTGATTTCTCTGTGGCCTTCAGACCCCTGTGAGCTGCAGTTGTGCTCACTTCTGGGCGCGGGGCGCCAGGCTCCGGGCTCAGGCCGTCTGAGGTCAGAGCCCCGCCTCCGGTTCGCTCTTGCCTCTAGTTCGACTCACCTGGTCCCTAGATTGTTTGACGAGGAAGACTTTATGGCCGTCCCATCAAGAGAAGCAAGACACCACACCCCGTGATACGAAGAGGCCAGTGCGATACGTTCAAGCCCCATCAGAGGGGCACCCGAAGCCCCCTGGTCTCAGGCAGGGGCGCAGGTTATGGGGGAGAGCGCCGTGACCTCTCCTCCCCCCAGCTGGGGTCCTTGGGGTGCTGCCGTGTGGCATGTTCCCCCGCGGCCCGTGCCTCTGGAGCCGGTCCGGGCTCAGCTCATTCAGCCCCTAGCTCCCTGCAGGCCTGAAGTGTCCTGGTCAGTAAGATGGGGTTGTTGGCCAAGAACCGGGTCTGTCCCCCTCAGCACCCTGGGCCCCAGGGCGGGCTCATCCTTTGCGCTGAGCACTGTGAGGTATTGAGCAGCACCCCTGACCTCTCCTTGAGGTGTCCCTCGGGCTCTGACCGCCACAGGTGACCCCTGGGCATGCAGAACGGCCCTGGGTTGGGACCCACTGGTCTGGATGGACTTAGAAGCCCTTGCTCTGGTGTGCGGGTGCAGCTCAGGAAGCCGCACCCCCCCACCCCCCACCGCTGACACCAGGCCGTCAGCCTCCTGGGGCAGCCCCTGCCCAGACCCTACACCGTGGTCGCCTCCTGTGTCGTCTTGCACGGAGGATCGGGCTTTTCTTGGGCCCAGCGACCCGAGAGCGTTCTTCCTGGCTGCTAGCATCTGAGGCCAGGAGTCCCCTGTATGGGGCGGGTGGATACAAGGCCTGAGTCAGGGCCTCGAGCCCAGGGCCGCTGGGGCCGCCAGAGCCAAGCCCCACAGATGCGGCGGCCCGACAGCAGGCATTTGCTGTCCTGGTCCTGGGGACAGGAAGTCTGCCACCAGGTGTCTCCGGGCTGCTTCCTCCTTGGCATGCTGATGGCCATCTGCCCCCCGTGTGTCCATGTGGTCGTCCCTCTGCGTGTCTGTGCCCTCGTCTCTTGTTTGGGGACACTGGTCAGATTGCATTGGGCCGCTCTGACGACTTCCTCCCTCAGACCCCCTCCCCAAATGCAGCCCGTCCCGAGGTGCTGGGGGCTCCCAACAGGGTGCTTTAGTTCAGCCCCGCAATACCACCTAGGGCCGCCTCTCATGCCATTTCATGCTAGGAATAGCTCAGTTCTCCGTCCCATTGTGCAGGTAAGAACGCTGAGGCCCTGGATGCGATGTGACAGAGTCAACAGCAGAGCCAGGCTTCTAGCCCGGGGCTCGGGCTCTTGTGCGGGCCCAGCCATCGCAGAGCTGGGTCCCCCGTGCGTGCAGGAGGGGGGCGGGGTGACCCCAGGGATGCACGGTGCCCCCAGCAGCTCCCCTTGCCCCCTCCAGGTCCGGAAGGCTGCAAGACACTGCGGATCCTGTATGAGGAGGTTGACGAGTCTGAGGTGGAGATCATTCACGTGCCGTCTCCGGCGCTAGAAGAGAGGAAGACGGACTCCTACCGCTACCCCAGGACAGGTGCGGGCGCGGGGCCGGGGCCCGGAGAGGCAGCGGGGCTGGTGCTACGGCCAGGGGCCACCTGCCCCCTGCCTCGGGGCCTAGGGGGTGGGGGGACGGTGCAGGAGGGGCACGAGGGGCTGCGGGCCGCCTCCAAGGGCACGTCAGGTATTTGTCACCTGTGAGGGTGCGGCCCCGAGTTCACCCTGTTTCTTAAAGAGTCAGAAATCCAGGTTTCTCCAAGAAACAGAGACTCTCCGCTACTTCAGCGCTCCTCGAATCATTTAAAAATGCTTAGCGAGCGGCACAAAGTACGTTGCAGGCCAGACTTGGCCTGTTCTTGGTCCCGTGGGAGGCGTGTGGTACGCGCCTACTGTGTGCTCCACAATGCCAAGCCCCGGTTCAGGGGGGTGGGGGGGGAAACTGAGGCTCAGGGATGCTGCTGCAGGGCAGGGCGGGGACTGACCGCAGGCTGGCGCCTGACCCACGCCCAGCTCCGGCCAGCGCCTCGGCCTCCCGGCAGCTCGGGACCCAGCCGGGCTATGTGGGACATCTGTCCACATCGTCGATGGTCTTAGCGCGGACATGTCCTGTCTTTGCGACCAACTCCCAGGCTCTCCACAGGCAGGGAGGCACGTTCTTTCTGTTTTGTCCCCCCACGACCCAGCTTCCCACCTGGCACAGGGTCTGGCCCGAGCTCTTAAATGGTGAAGACGGTTGTCACAGAGCAGGGCCCGGGGCCAGATGAGAAAGGCCTGCTCGAGGGCCTTTGTGCCCGGACCAGGGAGTTGACGCACCCAGCACCCACGGAGGGACCTTTGGATACCTGGTCCTGTCCTGCCCCTCCCGGCGCCTTCCTGGGGCCTCGCCCCACAGCCTCCGCCCCGACACCTGCCGGCCTCACCTCCCTTCTGTTTCCGCAGGCAGCAAGAATCCCAAGATCGCCCTGAAGCTGGCGGAGTTTCAGACCGATGCTCAGGGCAAGGTGAGTGGGGAGGGGCTTCCGGGTGAGGAGGGGCGGGGCCGACGTAGGTGGGGTGGATGGGGGACGGTGGGCGGCCCCAGCAGGCACGGCCTCTCCTTGGCAACCAAAAGCTGAACTGGCCCTGCCTCCTAGCGCCCCCCTCACTCTTGCCTTGGGCTGGAAACCGAGTGGTAGGCCCTGCCTCACCCGCCGCCGGGTGACCCTGAGCGTGGGGAGTCCGTGTGACGAGCAGCCCTTGAGCAGAAGGTCCCACCGGGGCTTCCAGAACGGAGAGCTCTGTGGGGGCCCGTGTGGGGGGCGGGGCGGAGCCTCACCTGTAACGTCACCGGGATGATCGGTGCCCTGTCCCTGGTCCGTGTCCACAGCAAGGGGCCTCCTGGCCCAGGGAGCAGGTGCTCAGGACCCCACAGCCAGGAGCCAGGAGGGGCTCTGACACAAGGGCCCAGGGGAGGCCGGGTCAGAGCTGCGAGCACTCAGGCCACGGAAGGTCCGGCAGATTTGGGCCACGGCGCCGTTCCGTGTGAGGCTTCCAGAAAGGCGGAAGATAAAATGCGCTTATTTTCATGGTTGGGGGTTAGGTTTTGGTGTGGGAATGATCAGGCCCTAACCAAACCCTCTCTGCGCCCCGTACCAGAACGTTCTGGCAGACTTTGCACAGACCCGACGTCAGGCGGCCTCGCTGAGGCCCCTGCCAGCAAAGTGGTTCTTGGCCCAGCAGAGCAGCGGGGTCCCGGCCCGATTGTGGGGCCGGGGTGTCCTCGGGAGCTGGGCGCTGTGTCACCCAAGGCCGCCCGGCTCTGCGGTGACAGCCCCGACCAGAGCCCGAGGTCTGCAGCCACCAGGCTGTCCTGACCGAGTCCCACGTGCGGGGGGCTCAGACAGCAGAAGCGTATTGCCCCCTGACTCCAGAGGCTGGACGTCTGGTCGCAAGGTGCGGGCAGGCTGTGAGGGGCTCTGTCCCTGGCCCCCCCGCCTTGCCTTCTCCCTGCATCTTGTCACCGGGTGTCCTCTGCCTGGCACCGCAGGCCACGCTTCCCCCTGACAAACGGGGTGCCCTGCTCCAGCACCGCCTTACCTGATTACACCCGCGGCCACCCTGTTTCCGAATACGGCCCCTTCTGAGGCCCCGGAGTCAGGACCCCAACCTAGAGACTTCGGGGACCCGGTATCCCTCCCTCCCAGGCAGCACGTGGCCCGGCCCGAGCGCGACCCAAGTCTGCTCTCCCTGCAGATCGTGGCGACCCAGGAGAAGGGGCTGGTGCAGCCGTTCAGCACGCTCTTCCCCAGGGCCGAGTACATCGCCAGGGCCGGCTGGACCCGGGACGGCAAGTAGTGAGTGTCGCCCGGTCACCCGCCCGGTGACCCCTCTGCCCCTCTGCCCGTAGCTGGGCCCCAGGCCGCCGCCCGCCCGCCACCCGCTGCCGTCTGGCCCAGGAGCCAAGGGTGGCTCTCATGCTTGTTCAGCGGTCGGGGGTCAGAAAATCCAGGGGGGCGGGTGTCCCGTCACACACGGAGGCGCTGGGAGAGCCGCACTGCAGCTCCCGGGTGACGTTTCACGGGCATGGGCCACACTCGGTGGCATGTGGAGTTGGGGCTGCGTCGCAGGGTTGACAGCTGCTTTTACTTATTTATTTTTTAATTTTTATTAAAAAATTTTTTTAATTAAGAAAATTAAAAAAAATTTATTTTTGAGAGCACAAGCAGGGGAGAGTCAGAGAGAGGGAGACATAGAATCGGAAGCAGCTCCAGGCTCTGAGCTGTCAGCTCGGAGCCCGACGCGGGGCTCGACCCACGAACCGTGAGATCATGACCTGAGCTGAAGTCAGGCGCTCACCCGACGGAGCCCCCCAGGCGCCCCTCAAAACAGTTGGTTTGAGGACAGAATGTAATGACAGAGTAGCTCCCAAATAGGATTTTTTTTCAAGCAATGCCTACACAACATGGGGCTTGAACTCACGACCCGGAGATCAAGAGTCACACACTCCACCCACTGAGCCAGCTGCGCTCCCCCCTTCCCCCGACGGGGTTTTTTTTTAAGGAGCTGTTTGCTTGCCTCTATCCAAGTCCTCAAGGACTTGTGGTGTTTGACAGAATAAATAACTCACTTCCAAAAAAAAAAGAAGTATATTGATCATTCAGAACAAAACAGGAAACGGGACAGTGCGTGTGGGCCGAGGGTCTGGCTGGGCCTCCGAGCGTTTTGGAAATGCTGCTCTCGGCCCTAATGACACGAGCTGTTTCCGGAACGGTGGGGTTGCAGAGCCGCGCCGCCTCTGGTTTGCTGCGGCGGGCACGCGCTCGCCGAGACCCCGTCGTGTGCCGAGGGGCCGCTTGGTCCTGCGCAGGCCAGGCCGCCAAAGGCAGGGGGGTCCTGAGGCCACGCGTGGGGGAAGGGAGGCGTCTGCCCGGCTCCCCTCGCTGCGCCCTGAGGCCCCGGCGTCCGTCTCTCCCCGCTGTCCCAGCGCCTGGGCCATGCTCCTGGACCGGCCCCAGCAGCGGCTCCAGCTCGTCCTCCTGCCCCCCGCCCTGTTCATCCCCGTCACCGAGAATGAGGAGGAGCGCGTGGCCTTGGCCAGAGCGGTGCCCAGGGACGTCCAGCCGTACATGGTGTACGAGGAGGTCACCGATGTGTGGATCAACGTAAGCGTGGAGGGTGCGGGGGTGCCCCGCGTCCCCAGCTGGGCGGGCCGCGGGGCGGGGGTCCGCCCGTGAGTTTGGCTTCCACGCGAGCCCGGCCGCCCGTCGGCGCCCCGCCTCCTGATGCGCACTCTCCCCCGCCCGGCAGGTTCACGACATCTTCTACCCCTTCCCCCAGTCGGAGGGAGAGGGCGAGCTCTGCTTCATCCGCGCCAACGAGTGCAAGACTGGCTTCTGCCACTTGTACAAGGTCACTGCCATCTTAAAGCCCAGCGGCTACGACTGGAGTGAGCCCCTCAGCCCTAGGGAAGGTGAGCAAAGCCTGCCTGACACCGTCTGGCTGGCACCAGTCGGTGAAGTGGGGGGCGGAGGGGCGGGAGGAGCGAGAACCCAGCCTTTCCTGAACACGAGTCCCGGTCTGGCGGGGGTCACCACAGCCAGCTGGTAGCTCGGCCCATCAGTAGCATTTATTTCACACCTACCGCATGTCGGGCCCACCAGGGGTCAGCACACCACAGCCACAGATCAGATGCGGCCCACTGCTTGTTTTTGCAAATAAAGTTTTATTGGTACACAGTCACGCTCATTCATTTACAGATTGTCTGTGGCTAATCTGCCACGATGACAAAGTTGAGTAGGGTGACAACAGTGTGACAGACACCTTGTAAAGCTGAAAACATTGCTCTTGGGCCCTTTATATGAAAAGTGGCCACCCCCTGCTCCGGGTGCCAGGACCATGATGCTAAAAAGAGAAAGGAAATCCCGGCTCTTGTGGAACTCTCTAGTGGGGGAGGCGGGCAAGCATCCAGAATTGGGTGAAGAGCCCGCCTCGGGGGTGATGAGCCGCACAAGAGCTTGGAGAGTGAAGGGCGTCCTTCTCGCACAGGGGTCAGGGGGACGTCTCTGCTAACGTGTCATGAGCAGAGACCTGGAGCAGGTGGCTGAGGCAGCTGTGCGGATCACTGCAGCTGGAGGGCATGGCCTGTGCAGAGGTCCTGGGGCAGTGGCTGCCTGGCCTGTTGGACTGGTGGGGAGAAGAGTTGGGGGGGAGGAGGGGAGGGAGGAGGGGAGGGAGGAGGGGAGGGCCGGGCCAGTCACACAGCGCCTCAGGGCCTCAGGGAGGACTTGGGCTTTTACCGTGGATCTGACATGAGTGTCAAGCCCATTCCTGGGGTTGCTGCATGGAGGACAGCCCAGGGGTGAGGAGCAGGGACAGTGATGGGTCCCGGCAGCAGGCTGGGCGAGCCCGGGCAGATTCGGTTCTGGATGCGCTTTGGCCTCCGAGTCAGCCTTCTGCTGGTGGATCGGATGCAGGGGCTGAGAGAGAAAGAGGAAAGGCCCAGGAGCCTCGCAGGGTTCGGGAGGGTGAGCGTGAGACAGAGCATGGGAGGGACAGACTCAGGAGGGAGACGTCCGGTTGAGGCTCGGATGTGTTCACGCCGACATGCCCAGGAGTGGACATGCTGTGCGGGCAGGTCTGCCTGCAGGGAGTTGCAGGGAATGGACTGATTACCCGCAAAGGGTAGGCGGGTGTCCTCACACCGGGGCAGGGCTCCGGAGGCCGGAGGTCGCCTTGGCTGAGAGCCAGCAGAGCTCCTCAAGCCGTCCCCGCTGGGCGCTGTGGACACCAGGCCAGGTGGTCCTCAGTGGGGGCATCCCGGGCTCTGTTAGGGGCAGAGCCGCATCCCTGACCCCTGCCCATTCAGTGCCAGGAGCCCCAGGGTCCTGACAGCCCCCGATGTCCCCAGATACTGCTCGGAGTCCCCCAGTGTAGAGGCCGAGCCCAAGGAGAGCGAGGCCTGGGAGTGTCCGGCATCCAGGGCGCCGCCCCCGAGCGTCAGGAACAGATGCCGTGAACAGGCGGGGCTCGAGTGAGACGGGAACGGAGGAGTGACTGTTCTCAGGGACCTGTCACTGCTGCCTCTCGGGGGGTCCTAGCGGCGGGTTCCCTGCTGCGGCACGTCCGCACCATCTGTCCCTCTGACTCGGCCTGGCACCCGCTGCTCCAAGCTCTGGAGCCCTCCCTCGGGAGCCTCACTCCAGCCTGGGGCAGTCAGTGGGCGGAGCCCGCGGCAGGTGCCCCTCAGGGACCTCCCACCCTGGCAGTGGGCACGCCAGGTTTCCTACCCACCCTGCACGGCCTGCCTGGTGCCCAGCTCACACCTACCTTCACATGGCCCGTGCCTGCCTGGGGAGCAGGCGGCCGAGAAGGCAAGACTTCAGTGGCTTCGGACCAGGTGGCGGGAGTTCTCTACAGGTGCCGTCGCTTCGGGGGTCCTGGGGAAGAGGAAGGAAGCCAGGGGCCTGGAGCACCAGGCAGAAGTGGGGACCCGGGCAAGAGCGGTGTGTCCAGGCCGCACGAGGTGACCTTGGCGGCAGGGGATCCCTCGAGAGAGGGCCGAGCAGGTGTGGCCTGTGGCCGCTGCACTGAGAAGTGCGGCCTTGAACCTGGAAGGCCGAAGGGACGCGGCAGCCACGAGGGCGACACACGGCCAGCTGTCAGGTCGCCTACGGCAGCCCTGCACCTGCTCGCTGCGGGCCCGTCGCAGAATGGGCGCCGGTAGGGGTCTGAAGGAGCAAGAAGTCAGCGTGGCCAGCCTCCGGGAGGGGGGGCTGCGGGAGGAGCGTCCCTCCCTCCCAGGTCCAGCCGGGACCCACGTCTGGGCCCAGATCGCCGCACCAGGAGCTGGTGTCTTCCGGGCCTGTGTCAGGCGGGCACAGTGTGAAACAGCCATCCGCGTGAACTGTTTAAATAAATTTGTGATACGTGCTAACTAGCATCCCGTAGTTATTTACCCGGTGGGAATTCAGGAGTGAGATGCACCAGAACAGGACAAAACAAAAAACCCCCCAAAAGTCGGTCAGAGGAACCCAGCCCAGCCTCCGCCCGAAGTGTTCTAACCAAGGTCTCGTTCCCCAAAACCTAACGTGTTCTGGGAGGTGGCCGGCCGACCGTCCAGAAGCTGAGGGTTTGGGCCGCCCAGGGCTCTAAATTCCGAGGTCTGGTTTTCCCCCGGGGGGGGGTGGCCCCCGGCCCCGCCTCCCATCCGGCGGGTCGCCTGGGCTCCAGGGCGGCTCCAGTGGACTTGGGCCTCGGTGCCCCTCACGGCTTCCCGGGACCCCCTTCACCTCTTGCTCTCCTTGCTTGCAGATGAGTTTAAATGCCCCGTCAAGGAGGAGACCGCGCTGACCAGTGGCGAGTGGGAGGTTTTGGCGAGGCACGGCTCCAAGGTACCGGCCCCCCTGGCAGCCCTCCCCGCCGGCCCTGCACGCGCGCTGTGCACACACACACACGTGCGCAGACACGTGTGCGCACGCTTCAGCGGCCCTCGGAACCCCGCGCCTGTGCTCCTCCTCCCCTCCTCCTGCTCCGCTCCACTCGCCCCTGGGCACCCGTCGCGTCCCGTCAGCCTCTCCCGCTCCGTGAACCCACGTCTCCCTGGGGGAGCAGCCTGTGGGCCGCTTGGCCTGCGGTGGGACTGCCCTGTGGCCCCCGGGGACACGCCAGGCCTTGCCTCCGACCCAGTCTGCCGCACCTGGGTCCAGTTCTACAAAATTCCAAATGTGACACAGAGAGCTCTTTTATTTTTTAATGTTTATTACTTCATTTTTGAGAGAGAAAGAGAGCGTGAGCACGCACACGTGGGGGAGGGGCAGAGAGAGAGGGAGACACAGAATCCGAAGCAGCTCCAGGCTCCGAACTGTCAGCACAGAGCCCGAGGCGGGGCTTGAACCCAGGAACTGTGAGATCCCGACCTGAGCGGGAGTCGGATGCTTAACCGACCGAGCCCCCAGGCGCCCCGCTGGGGAGAGCTCCTTATCCGACTTCCTGCGCCCCTCCCCCACACCAGCATAAATGCCTCCCGGGCCGCAGGCGGGTTCGGGAGACGCTAGCACACGGGCTGCCCGCGCCGTGGGCAGTAGGGGTCAGTAAACACCTCAGTGACCAAGTGACGAGTGACGGGCAGGTCCGGGTCCCTTAGACACGGATGTTGATGAGAGCCTGTCCACACCTTCCCTGACTTGGACAGACGTCCCTGTGAATCGTTGGAAAGGAAGCGAGTGGGGACACCATGCAGGCAGGGCCCTGATTCTGTCAGATCTCACTCACATCTTATTCGGGAGGCGAGGTCGGAAGGTCGAGGGCCGCCCCGCCTGCTCTGCTGCGGTAGATTCTTGCCAGGAAGCACCGCCTGGCCCTCGGGGGCGGGGGGCTAGCAGTCACGGTCCTCGTCTGTAAAATGGGACTGTTGGAGCACTCCGGTCTGCTCGTCTTGACGGCAAGTCTCTGTCCCTCAGCTCTACCCACATCGGGGCGCCCTGAGCGTTGTGGGGTGTCAGAAGCCCCCCCACCCCAGGTGTGGCAACCACAGATGTCCCTGGACATTGCCAAATGTCCCCCCAGGGGACTGGAACGTTACTCGAAGTCCCCAGTGCCCCGCCTGGCGTACCCACCAGCCAGAGGTCTCCCTTTTCTCTACCACTGGGGGCGTTTCTGGGTTTGCTCACCTGGATTTTTACCCAGAAATTTTAAAGAAGCCTTGGGAACATTTTATTTTATTTTATTTTTATTAAAGAAGAATTTTTAAATATTTATTTATTTTAATTTTAATGTTTATTTATTATTGAAACAGAGACGCTCTGAGCACGAGCAGGGGAGGGGCAGCTAGAAAGGGAAACACAGAATCCGAAGCAGCTCCAGGCTCCGAGCTGTCAGCACAGAGCCAAACGCGGGGCTTGAACCCACGAACCGTGAGATCATGACCTGAGCTGAAGTCAGAGGCTCAACTGACTGAGCCACCCGGGTGCCCCAGTGTCTATTTTTGAGAGAAAAACCGAAACACAGCACGAGCAGGGGAGGGGCAGAGAGAGAGGGAGACAGAATCCGAAGCAGCTCCAGGCCCTGAGCTGTCAGCACAGAGCCCGACGGGGGCTCAAACCCACAAAACGTGAGATCATGACCTGAGCCGAAGTTGGATGCTCAGCCAACAGAGCCCCCCAGGCGCCCCCGTTTTGTTTTATTTTAACTAAAGTATAGTTGACAACACAGCAGCGTTTTGAAACGTACAAGGGGGAAGAACAGCCCCGCCGGCCCCTCTGGAGGCTCTGCGTGCACCGCCCCGCCCACGCATTCCGGGACCTCGGAAGGTCTGAGCGCCCCCTTCATGTGCATCTTCCCACGTGGCCCTTGTGACAAAACCGGCAAATGTCTGCGCGGGGCTGGGGGTTTTCCAGCGACGTCCTCCGTTTCTAGAAAACCTGCGTCTCCTTTGAAAGCAAGTAGACAACGGACGCATCAGTTCGTTGTCCAGTTCTGAGTACCATGACCCCCGTGACCCCTTCCCCTCGGAAGTGACTGACCATGCGGGGGCCCCCAGGCGGCTCCACAGGACATTGTGTTAGGGGCTACGTAGGGTGTTTTTTGTTGGTTTTTGTTGGTTTTAGGAAATACGGTTGTACATGGCCACAGAGAACCGTGCCATAATTTTGAAGCCGATCTGTCCTTTTGGACCTTCAAGTTGTTGTCTTTTTTCCTTAGTGTTAAGAACACAGCAGGGGCGCCCGGGGGGCTCCGTCGGTTGAGCGTCTGGCTTCGGCTCAGGTCATGATCTCGCAGTTTGTGGGTTCAAGCCCCGCATCAAGCTTTGTGCTGACAGCTAGCTCAGAGCCTGGAGCCTGTGACTGCCTCCCTCTCTGACCCTCCCCTTCTCACGCTGTCTCTCTCTCTTTCCAAAATAAATAAAACATTTAGAAAAAAAAAACACACAGCAAAGCCCTCAGGAACATTTCCCAGGAACATAGCTGCTGCATCAGAGGACACGTCTTTTTCACGTTTTGCCTCCATGTTGCCGGGTTGGCCCCAGAAAGGTCGCGGCCCTTCTGTTCCCCGAACAGGGCCCTTTCCTGCTTTTCCCGGAGGCCTGTACACATGACACTGGAGCCGAGGGGGGGGGGCCCCCAGGAAGCAGGCGGGGCAGGGGTGGCCACTTCTCCCCAAGGGTGGGCTGACCCCTCGGGGGCCAGGGCCGGGCACTGGAGGGCCCTCGGGCAAGGCCAGCCCCTCCCTCGGCCTCTGTCCCAGGCACTGTGCCCTCCGTTCCTGCACCTGTGTCTGGGGTTGGCGTTCCGAGTTCAAGTCCTCCCAGGGGGACACGCGGTGAGCTCCGCTAGCCCGCCGCCCGCTCCTGCCCTGCCGGGTCCGGGAGGTGCTTCCTTCCCAGAGAGCTCTTCTCCTGCTGGTGGGCTAACGACACCGGGCAGAGGACGAATCCCCCGGGGGCCAGGGAGCAGGGCCTGGGCCCTTCTGCGGGGCGTCCGGCCCCTCCCCCAGCCGCCCCGGGAGCAAAGGCCTGGGCGGATCAGGGCCCGGGCCGGCCTGCTTCACGAGGAGCCCCTGTGCCCCCGCAGATCTGGGTCAACGAGGAGACCAAGCTGGTGTACTTCCAAGGCACGAAGGACACGCCGCTGGAGCACCACCTCTACGTGGTCAGCTACGAGTCGGCTGGCGAGATCGTGCGCCTGACCACACCCGGCTTCTCCCACAGCTGCTCCATGAGCCAGGTGGGTGTCCCTTCGCCTAGCCCCCCGCCCCGTTCTCGCACCCTGCCTTAGCCCCTGGGGACGTGCTAGAAGGTCAGGCAGTGACTGTGCGGGGGGCTACTTCCCGGCCAGGGCGAGCACTTGGTAGCAATCTGCCGGCTGTAGAACCAGCAATGGGGGCAGGGGGGTGTCCCTGGCCGGAGGACCGATTCCTCTGGGCCTCGGTTTGCTCCTCTGAGAAACGGGGGTGATGGTGGTAGTGTCCACGTCACGGGAGCAGAGGACTCGGAAGCTTCACGTGGCTGCGCAGGCCGAAGGCAGCAGGCGGTGGCGGGGGGCCGGGCGGGAGGGACCCGGTGCCGCGCGGAGCTCAGTGCCCCGTCCTCCTGCAGAACTTCGACATGTTCATCAGCCACTACAGCAGCGTGGGCACGCCGCCCTGCGTGCACGTCTATAAGCTGAGCGGCCCCGATGACGACCCTCTGCACAAGCAGCCCCGGTTCTGGGCCAGCATGATGGAGGCGGCCAGTGAGTAGCCCCCGCCCCCCGCCAGAAGCCTCAGCTTGCTCACCTGTGAAACGGGATGTACGCCCTTAGATGACACTGATGAGAGGGGCCCGTTCTGGCAGCTTCGAGGCTGCGAGGGGCCCAGCCCGACTGTCCTGGGGGCCCTGCACCCCGGACGGTGTCTGATTTCTGTGCTCTGGTTTAAGAGGACACAGCACAGGGCTCGGATTCTGCTCACGACCAGCCGCCACGTTCGGGGAGGCCCTGCGTGGGGCGTCCTCACCCGCGGGCAGCTGTCTCGGGGGGCACCTGGGCGGGGCACACGTCCCGCTGCCTTTGTGTGTGGGAGGAGCCGGGGTGCAGGCACGAGCGTGCCCGTGGGGCAGCCAGGGCCCTGCTCAGGTGGCCCCAGGGCCCGTTGGCGGCTGCGGGGATCCACAGACACCCCCTGCTGGGTCCCTGGGATGAAAGCCGCATGTTCCATACCTCACCTAGCACACGGGAGCCCCTCACTAAAACAGACACCGTGCCTGACCCCAGAGCTGCCGTTTGGGAGGTTTCCAGAACATTCTAGGTAATAAGAATCTCTGGCGTTTGCAGCTGGAAAGCATCTTGTTATGTTATCACGCTCGGGGACCAGCTCGGTCTGGCCGTTCTGGTCACTTAGGTGCTGTCTGTGGCCACTTCAGTGCCACAACAACAAAGCTGTGTAGTTAAGACACAGAAACAAAAATATTCACCATCTGACCCTTTATGCAGATCGTTTCCCGACCCCCCAACCTACGCTAACAGTTTCCTCATTTTCTTTTCAAATTGACTTTCTCTATTTATCTAAATAAACTTTTGAGACAAGCGTAAAGACTTTGCCTCACTGTCATGGCTGGGGAGCCAAGCAGAGAAGCGCAAGATAAAACTGGCCGCAACTCCGATCTCAGGGGCAGGGCTGACACCCCCACAGGGCGTTGGGGGGCTGCTGCTGGGCCCCGAGCCCCCTCCGGCCCTCGGGCTGTGACTGCAGCCCAGAAAGCGTGGGGTCTCCCTTCCCCCTCGGCAGCGGAGGGCCGGGCGGGGGCATGGGTTCGGCCAGCGTGCCTCGTGGGCTCCCCGTGGCCCAGAAGCCACAGCCGCTCTGTCTCTGCAGGCTGCCCCCCGGATTACGTGCCCCCGGAAATCTTCCACTTCCACACGCGGTCGGATGTCCGGCTCTACGGCATGATTTACAAGCCACACTCCGTGCAGCCCGGAAAGAAGCACCCCACTGTCCTCTTTGTGTATGGAGGCCCCCAGGTGGGTGCCAGCCCTGCCCCCACCCCCTCCTTTGTGCCAGGACCTGAGCACCAGCCAGGCCGGAGGAAGGGTTGGCACACGGAGGCCCTTTCCCCACGGACTGCACAGGGTCCTTGGGTCTCTGCTCCCCCCGCAATATGGCCCCCTTCCTCTTTCACCTGCGGTGCTTCCTTGTCCCTCTGGAAAACTCCGCTAGCCCCCATGTGTTCTTCTGAGCCATCTGCCTAACAGTGACCCACTCTCCCCCCTGGTCACCAGCTTGGGGACAGAGGTGGCTCCAGGCCCAGTTCTCCAAGAAAGGGACAAGAAAGGCCCAAGCAGTCATATTGGAATTGGGGTCCCTCTTGAGATGGCAGTTCCCACCTGGGGGGGGTGTTCTGTCCCCCAGGGGACACTTGGCGATGTCTAGGGACACTCGTCATCATCACAGCTCGGGGGGAGGGGCTGGAACAGTCCGTCCCTGCAGTGCCGGACATGCCCGCCCCACCCCGTGATCAGGCTCCAAACACCAGTAGGGCCGAACCGAGGAACTGGGTTAAGTGAGGTCACGCGGGGACGCAGCTGCCCGGCGCCGGCAGTTTTGTCTGTGTTCTCAGAGGTGAGCGCAGAGCAGGAGGGCGCAGCCTGCGGCTGAGGAATCAGGGAGTGATTCCAGGGCCGCTGGCGGCCAAGGTCCGGCTGAGGAGGGGGCCTCTCGCGGCTCTGCTGTCGGTGCACGTCCGGAGCATGGGCGTGCTGCAGAGTGGGCCCATCTGACCCACGTCCCGTGGCTGGGACCCTTCCAGGGCCAGCCACAGCCTTCACAGTAAAATATAGGACCTTCGACAAGGCCGTGAGACCCCCAGCCCCGTCCCACCGGCCTCTGGCCCGTCAGCCCCTCCTGCTTGGAGCCGCGCACTGGATGCCTCTCCACTTGTCCAAAGCCCCGTGCCCCTCCTCGCCCCTCACAGGTGCAGCTGGTGAACAACTCCTTCAAAGGCATCAAGTACCTGCGGCTCAACACGCTGGCGTCCCTGGGCTATGCCGTGGTCGTGATTGATGGCCGGGGCTCGTGTCAGCGGGGGCTGCGGTTTGAAGGCGCCCTGAAGAACCAGATGGTAACATCTCTTCACGGTCTCTCCGTGCCTTTCTGTGTGGTGCGGGGAGCCCTGGGGCTTGGGGGCAGCCCTGGAGCATCTCCTTGAAGGGAGACCTGGCTGGGGTGCCAGGCACAAGTAGGGTGACCTTTTAGAACCAAGGAAGGTGTCCACTTTGATGCTCTCCTTTGAGCGGCACCCCATGGGAGGCAGGTGTGCACACACCCCACCGGGTGCCTGAGGCCCAGATGAGCCACACACATCAGTACAGGCTCTGTCAGCAGGAGTCCCAAGGGCCAGACCAGATAGGGACTGGTGGCTGTGGAAGTGGTGCTAATGGTGGTGGTGGTGAGAATGATGATAGGGTGATGGTGAAGGTGATGGAGATGATGGTGGTGGAGATGGTGGTGGTGATGATGGAAATGGAGGTGATGATGGAGATGATGGTAATGAGAATGGAGATGGTGGTGGTGATGGTGACGATGGACATGATGGAGGTGATGATGGAGGTGGTGATGGTGATGGAGACGGTGGTGGTGATGGAGATGATGGAGATGATAGTGGTGATGATGGAGGTGATGGTGGTAATGGTGGTGATAATGGAGATGGTGGTGATGATGGCAGTGATGATGGAGATGATGGAGGTGATGATGGAGGTGATGGTGGTGATGGAGATGCTGGTGGTGATGATGGAGATGATGGCAGTGATGATGGAGATGATGATGGGGATGATGATGGGGATGATGGCGGTGATGGAGGTCATGATGGAGAGGATGATGGAGAGGATGTTGGTGATGAGGAAGAGGTTGGAGACGGTGGTGATGATGGGAATGATGGTGGTGATGAGGATGGAGATGATGAGGGTGACGTTCACTGGGCCCTTAGCAGGTGGGACCCTCTGAGTGCAGGACACTCAGCATCCACACTCTGTGCCCGCTGTAAAACGGGCCCTATTGTGCTGACATCCTCTTTTAGGGATGAGGGGTCCGAAGCCCAGAGAACGGATGTGACTGTCTCAGAGCCAGCGGGGAGGAGGCAGGGCAGGGTTGGTGCTGGGCCTGTCTGGCCACCACCCCAGAGAGCAGGTTCTAACAGGGTCTGGAGACGGGTGGCTTCCAGCGAGCTGTCTCCGGTCCACAAGGGGCAGAGGTGGACAGCGGGGCGTGCACGCAGAAGGAGTCCTCTGAGCGGTGCCCGGCCTCCCCCCAGGGCCAGGTGGAGATCGAGGACCAGGTCGAGGGCTTGCAGTTCGTGGCCGAGAAGTACGGCTTCGTGGACCTGAGCCGGGTCGCCATCCACGGGTGGTCGTACGGAGGCTTCCTGTCGCTCATGGGGCTGATCCATAAACCCCAGGTGTTCAAGGTGGGTCGCGCCCCGTCCCCGTCCTGTGTGCCGGCACCCGCCTGTGCCCCTCGGAACCCACCCCCCACCCGGAGAGGCAACCCGGCAGGGGCCTTGCCACGTGGCTGTTTCTCCCCGCAGCAGCCCCGTGGGGCCGAGCCCCCCTCCTCATTGCCCGCCACTGCTGACCCCAGGATGGCATCCGGCTGCACAAAACCCCACCAGCAGCTCTCTGTGGGAGGCTGAGCCCGGGACCCCGGCCTCGGATGGGCAGAGGTGGGGCATGGTGTGACGAGCGTCGGGGGAGGGGCCCCCAGGCCGGTGGCGCTGTCAGGGCACCGCGGGGCGGCGATGAGGAGGAGGAGGCAGGAAGGCGGTGGGACCAGGGAGGGGCCGATCCCGGCCTGAACGTACTCGTTCAGCTCACCCGCCCTCCCTCGACGGCGCTCGATCCACGATCCACGGGGACCCACGGTCTGAGGGCCCCGCCCCCCCACCCCCTGTGCATGTCCACTCCTCACGTCCTTTGGGGGAGGCCCCGGGACGGCGGCAGGCAGGCGAGGGCTCCGGAGACCTGACCTGTGTGTGTCTCTCTCTCTCCTCTCCCTCTCCCCACCTCTGTCTCTCTCTCCAACCACGCTCTGTCCACTGTGGCCCTCAGGTGGCCATCGCCGGCGCCCCGGTCACCGTCTGGATGGCCTACGACACAGGGTACACTGAGCGCTACATGGATGTCCCAGAGAACAACCAACTTGGCTACGAGGCGGGGTCCGTGGCTCTGCACGTGGAGAAGCTGCCCAATGAGTAAGGCCCCGCCCGCCCCGGCCCTCCAGGTCACCGAGCCCCCCCCCCAGGCTGCTCCTCCATGAAGCTGGGTGTCCACGGTCCCTCCCACATTGGTGCCCATGCCCCCGTGAGGGCCTCCCTTCTTACTGCTCCTCACGGGGGCTGGCCGGCCCCCAGGTGCTCTTGGAGGGAGAAGGCCTCGGCCCTGCCCTAGAACGACAGGAAGAAAGGCCTAGAGTCCCGGTGCCTTGCACGCACAGGCCTCCCTCGCTCCCCAGGCACTCCCGCCAGGGGGGCCAGCGGCCGGTCTTGAAGCTGACCAGTCTCTATCCTGTGGGGCTTGACATGCGGTGGTTCAGGACATGAGTCCACGTGGTTCCAACATCCGGGTCCATGGGACCGGCTTAGACGCACCGTGTCACTGGCCTCCGTCTCTGAAGAACCATGTCGCCGCCCTGTGGTGTGGCTCTGGCCGGCCAAGGGCTGCCCTGTGCCCACGCCTTTAGGGCCGGTGCAGGCTGACCCCGCCTGGGCCCCCGGTGCTGGTGAGGCTGCTCGCCTTGGTCTGGAGTGTGGCCCGGGCTCCCTGGGGACGGCCACGTGGGAACCCCAGTGCTCTGGGCCCGTGTCGTCTAGTACGGAAGCCATGAGCCTTGTGCGGTCACTGAATTTAAGTTCACATTAGTTCACAGCCACCGAATGCTTAACCGACTGAGCCACCCAGGTGTCCCTACAGCCACCGAACGAATAAGTGCGTCGAGGCAGATTGGTGGCTGTGGGGCCGAGGGGGGGCTGGCTGGAACTGGAGGCGGTGGTTCACACGTGGGGAACGCACCAAATGCCCCTGAATCGTTGAGTTTAAAATGAGGTATTTTTAGGTTATGTGAACTTCAATAAATTATTTTTATAAATCCATTTTTTTTAAGTTCCCCTTCCTCGGCCACTCTTGCCACATTTTATGTGCTCAGAGGCCACCTGCAGTCATGCTGGTGATGACTGCATTCGGTGGGGCAGATCTAGAACATTCCATCATCCCGCAGTGCCAGGGGGCCACACTGCTCCAGAACCTTCCCTGTAGCTCAGAGCACACGCCCACACCTCTCCCCTCCCTGCCTGGAAGGGAGTGGGAGTGTGCAGACCCGCCTGTGTCCCCACACCCCTGCCCTCTCCTGGCCACCCCGTGTGTGAGAGGGTCCCCCGTAGACGCTCACCCAGCCTTGCCTTCCAGGCCCAACCGCCTGCTGATCCTGCACGGCTTCCTGGATGAGAACGTGCACTTTTTCCACACAAATTTCCTCGTCTCCCAGCTGATCCGAGCCGGAAAACCTTACCAGCTCCAGGTGGGTGCCCGCCCCAAACCGGCCTCCTCCAACCTTCCCCAGGCCCCGCGCCCCCCACATCCTTCAGTGCCCTCTGCGTGCGGCTGGGGTCGGAGGAGAGTCCTCGAACAGGGGTCATTTGAGAGCTAGAGTAGGGGTGGGGTTCAGCGGTCAGACCCCAGGCACAGGACACTGTCGGTCAGGGAGGATGGAGTAAGCGGAAGAGGAGTTGGGGGCCAAGGCGGGGTCGGGGGTGTGGCTTTGGGTGGAGCTTCTGTGTTGGGGGCGGGGCCTCGGCTGGATTTTGATCCAAGGGTGAGGAGAGGTGTTGGCCAGCCTCTGGCTGCCTTGTGGCCAGGGGCCCGTGGGAGCCAGAGGGACGTTGTCCCCGCAGGAAAGGGGCTGGCGGGGAGCTGGAGGCCCGCAGGCTCAGGAGGGGTTTGGGAGGTGAGAGGGGCAGACTTGATCACAGGCTGCCTTCCCCCGTGCTTCTGCCTCCCAGATGCCACCACACGCCCCGTCCTTGGGAGTGCCGTGTTGCCAGTTAAACAGATAGGGAAACTGAGGGTCGCAGGGTGGGGGGGACAGAGGCAGAGGTCGCTCTTGGGAGGCCCCCCTGCTGCACATGCTCCTTGCAGACCGACCAGAGGCAGCTGCCAATCAGGGTGAGGCTGGGCCAGGATGTACCCACAGTGTCTTTTTTTTCTGAGAGAGAGAGAGTGCACGCGAGCGCACGCAAGCAGGGAAGGGGCGGGGAGAGTGCGCGCACTTATGCGCACACAAGCAGGGAAGGGGCGAGGAGAGAGTGCACGCGTGCGCACACAAGCAGGGAAGGGGCAGGGAGAGAGAGAGTGTGCACGCGTGCGCATGCAAGCAGGGAAGGGGCGGGGAGAGTGCGCGCACGTGTGCGCACGCAAGCAGGGAAGGGGCGAGGAGAGAGTGTGCACGTGTGCGCACACAAGCAGGGAAGGGGCAGGGAGAGAGAGTGTGCACGTGTGCGCACACAAGCAGGGAAGGGGCGAGGAGAGAGTGTGCACGTGTGCGCACACAAGCAGGGAAGGGGCGGGGAGAGAGAGGCTCTCCAGCAGGCTTCACCGTCAGCGAGGAGCCCGACGTGGGGCTCGATCTCATGACTGTGAGCTCCTGACCTGAGTGGAAATCAAGAGTCAGACGCTTAACCGACTGAGCCACCCAGGCGCCCCCTCAAACGTCCTATTTGAGGGTAAAATTCTGAGCCGGTGCCGTGCTAGCCGCTCCCCTGCCGAGTGTGGCCGCAGGTGGTAGGTCACCGACCTCGGGCCCTTCCTGCTCATCTGTGAAACGGGAAGGACACCCCTGCCTGCCCATTCGAGGCCACATGGGTTCTTTCGGGAGAGTGTTAAGCACACAGGGTGGGCCCGTGGTCCTGTGTCCCTGGGCCCCGGTGACACGCTGGATGTGAGTGGAGACACTCCGTTGGGGGTGGGAGCCAGCCAGCATCTGAGGGAGGTGGAGCGCACCCTCTCTTGTTCCACGGGGAGGCTGGCGGCACACCCAGCACCCTTGTCGAAGGCCCAGGGCACAGCGGGGAGCCGCACAGACTCTTCTCCCTGCCCTCACAGCCAAAAGGAGGAAGAAATGATCAGGCAGCCAGGACCGGGATAGCGTGAAGGCTCTGTCACAGGCGTGCTGGTGCCCACAGCGGGAAAGGCACGAGGCCTACGAGGCTGTGGGGACAACGGGACGGGGGAGGCGGGTCATGATGCCAGGCTGGCAAGTCCTTGCAGAGCTCTGAGCTGAGGAAAATATGACCACAGAGTTGGGCTTCATCCAGGGTTGGATTAAAGAAGGCAAGGGAGGAGGAGGGGAGAGCTCTGGGCACTCAGATGTATTCTAGAACAGTGAACTGGGCTGGTGGTCATGGGCCTGGAGAGGAAAGAATAGTTCAGTTCACAAACCCGCCTTGCTGGCAGGAAGGGGCGGCCTGGCCCTGACACCTGAGCCAGCGCTGTCCAGCTTGAGACCAGGGTTGGGGACTTTGGGAGAGTCTGAATCAGGGTTCAAGCCTGTCCCATGAACACCCACAGTTTGAGACCTGTTAGGGGGACAGGACCCTGGTTTCATAGTCAGCAACAAGACCTGAAGGCCCGTCGCCATCCCCCTATGGGCCTGGACGTCAGCCCCACCAGGTCTCAGGGACACGGGGATTCCTTAGGTGTGCCCTTTGGCACCAACAGGTCACTGCCCCTTCTGGGGATAACCCCCCCGTGGGTGGTGGGACAGCGTGGGGCGGACGCCTGTCCTGGCGGCCACAGCCTGTGCAGTTCTAACGTGGCCTTTCGGTGAACCAGTGGGCAGCAGCAGGTGATCCCCTGAGACTGGTGCAGCGCCCCTCCGTCTCCCCAGGTTTGGGGGGGCCTCCCGTAGCTTGGGGGAGAAACTTGCCCATGGGGAGCCCTTGAAAGGACCTACAGAGGCCCCAATTCTTCATCTGGGTTTTTGGGGGGGGGGTGCGGTGCGGCTGCCGTCCGAGAGCTTGTCACCTGCCCAGAGTCCCGCAGCACAAGGCCGGAGGACGAGGACTGGAACCGGCCGTCAGCCCAGGCCTGCTCTTTCCTCCCGCCACCCATGACCCCCCAGGAGCCCAGGGCCAGAACCCGGGTGGGCGAGCACCTGGGCGGAGTCCCTCCGTGCCCCAGCCCTGCCTTCTCTGTCCCCCCAGATCTACCCCAACGAGAGACACAGCATCCGCTGCCCGGAGTCCGGCGAGCACTATGAGGTCACGCTGCTGCACTTTCTACAGGAATACCTCTGAGCCCCCGAGGCCCGGGGCCTGCGCATTCAGAGCACAAGTGGCTTCGCTGCGGCCACCACAGGGGGACCGGCCGGGAGGGGCAGAGTGGCCCCCTGAAGGCCCCTCCCCGCGTTGCCTCCTCCCTCGGCCCCCGCTGGACAGCCCTGGGGCCTCCGCCGCCTTCGCTGCCCCCTGCCTTTTATCGTTTTAACGCTCCCGGCTGTTTTGCCTGCTGCTTCTCGTGGCCACGACGGCGAGACGAGGCCCACGTCCAGAGGCACGTCCTCAAGCCATCCCCTCCTCTCCGCGTGGCCCGGAGCCCCGACTCCGCGGGGCACGGGGAGGGGGGCGAAGACACTGGGAGGGCCCGGCCTCGGCCTCGTCATGGGCCATTCCCCAGGGGCCCTGGGCCCGCAGCGGTGGCGGCCACGGCCACGGAAGCTTGCGACTGCCTTTCCTCCCAGACCCGCCCACTTCATGTTTTGTTCCGGGGGAGCATTTTTTTCTGACGATTATTTCAAAGGCCGAGCAGAGGGTGCCTAGTCCGAGGATGGGGTCTTCCGCCAGCGGCCGGCGGGCTCCCTTCCTCCAGGCTCCGAAGAAGCGCACACCCCGGGGCTCTGGGCTCAGGAAGGAGCCGCCCCGCCTCAGGGTTCTCCTCCCCTCCCCCTCCCCGCCAGGACTTCCGATGGGGGGCCCGGGCAAGAAGGAAAACAAGCAAAAAAACAACACCCCACCCCCCACAAACGGAAAACCCCACCAGATACGAACCACCTCTACATATTATGGAAAGAAAATATTTTTGTCGATTCTTATTCTTTTATAATTATGCGTGTAAGAAGTAGACTCATTAAACAGTTCCGGAGGGAACCGCGCCCGCCCGCCTCGGGTTCCTTCCCAGCCGCGGGGCCTCCGCCCGGCCGGTCCCGGAAGCCCGCCGAGCCGAGAGCTGCCCGTCACACCGGCCTGGTCTGGAGAGGACAGCCCCGGGGTCCTGATGCAGCCGCCGCAAGTCGCCTAGGGACCCAGCCCGAGGTGGCCCGGCCCGCCCGGCCCAGCCCGGGCTTCCTCAGGACAACAGCGTTAGCCAAGGTGCACACCCCTCCGCGGTCCCTCTGCCCTGGCTGCCTTCACTTCCTTTTGTGCCTGCACTCGCCTCCACGGTTGGGGGGGGGAGGGGTCAGGAAAGGCCTACCGAGGAGGGCGGGCTGATCCCTTCACGATTTTCCCCGCAGCCCAGACCCAGAGGGACCGGAGACTGCCCGAGCCCATGGCACTCTGGTACTTGCGTTCCCAACAGCAGGACGACCTCTCCTTGCGCCTGCACCCTCTCCATACTTTGGGAAGCTCCAATTTTATTTTAAATGGCTTAAAAAATAATAAAACTTCAGTGCAAGAGGATATGCAGAGAAAAGATACTTTCCCTCCAGAGAGAATCACATCCCATTTTCTATTTTTAATACCTGATTTCTATTCCTGCCAAGAATGTGCCCGAACTTATTTGCCAGGCACCTATTAAGGGCTAACGGGTTATTCTGGGCATTTTATCTGAATAAGTATCAATCAGGGGGGTCAAGGGACTTCTTCTGGAATAGGACAGGGAGTAAGTATCTTAGGCTTTGCAGGCAAGAGGGCCTGGGATGCAATTACTCTGTTCTTCTTCCTACTCCAAAAGTAGCCACAGATGACATGTAAATGAGGGGGGTTGGCTATGAGGGAATAAAACCTTATTTACAAAACCAGGCAGCTGGCCAGATTTAACCCACAGTCTGCGATTGGCCAACCCCCTGTATAAGTGGTACTTAACCGCCTTATACATACTTTGGGCATTTGCTTGAGTTTATAGGGGCAAGTTCCTAGAATCATCAAAAGGCATATTCGATTAGTTTCACGGAATATTACCAAATTGCCTTCCAAAGAGAACACCTCAATGTAAACTTCTCCAATAAGGGTGAAGGATGCCTGTTTCTCCATTTCTTTCCCAGCACTACCTATTACCAATTTTTTTTTAATCTTTGCCAATCTTAGGGGTGAAATGTAGCATCTCACTGTCATTTTTCTGTGTGGCAGTATTTTCATGTTTTGAGATACTTGTTTACTAGTGATCATTTTGCCCACCTTTCTTTGGATGTATTGGCCTCATTGATTTGTGGACACTCTTTATATATGAAGGCAATCAGTCCCTTGTCATCCACTTGCAAATTGAACTATGTTGTCGACCTTCCCATGTGAAGCTCAGCTAGTGAATGGTTTAAAATCAGTCTGGGGAACAAATAGTTTTTCACTTAAGGTGAAGGAGGGGACTGGTCATGAGTCATAAAATGACAGAAACTAGAGGGAGAGGACGCTGGGTGTGCTCCAGGAGCCTTGGCAGCTGCACTTCGAGGCAGGAACTCTTGGTCAGAACCTTCTACCCCTGCCTTGCACAGTCAGTACCCCAGACTCGGGAGACAGCTGCCACCGGCCAAACTGCAGTCAGTCACAGTCCTACTCTGACAGCCCCGGAAGTGTTAGGGGGGTGCCAACAGGAAGCAAGGAGGGGTGGAGGCCAGCTACAAGAGGACAGGTGTCTGCTGGCACAAAGTCTCAGCCGCGGAGGTGGCAGGTGGAGGCATTTGTTCTTCCAGGCTGACACGGGGGTCGCTTTTCTCCACCGCTGGTGGGGGGCCTGTCCCCGGGAGGGTCCCCGGGTCGGTGTGGGGTTGCCGGTGCACAGGCCTGCTTGCTCTCCTGTTGGAAAAGCTCCTCTCCTCCGTAACTGGCAAGAACCCATACGCGACGGACAGAAAGGCCTGTGTCCTGTCGGTGGCAGAGATTTCCCAGTTCGTCATTTGTCTATCAGACAGGTTTATGGTATCTTAACACAAACAAGAATGAAACCTTTAACCATGGACACATAGGAAGGTATAAAAATAGTACAGAGTCCCAGGTACCCTCCACACAGCTCACATCTTCCCTAACCTCCGTCCATTGTCCGAATCAGGAAACTGACATGAGTCCAATGCAATTAACCAGACTCTATGCCTGATTATATCAGCTGTTACACGTGCTCGCTGGTGAGCGGGTGTATGTGTGTCTTTTCCTTTGCGTCGCCTGTATAGATTCCTGTAACCAACACCCCAACCATAACACAAAACCGTTTGTTCTCCAGAAAGGAGCTCCTCCGTGCGTCCCTGTGACGTCCACCCCGTTTATGGTGGCCTGAACAGAGAGACCGATGTCTGTCCCTTGATATTTGTATCATCAAATGGTTTCCTTAAGCACTGCTAGATTTCACGTCATGATTAAAAAGCAGGATCTCTGGAATGATGTTTATTTTTTTTATTTTAATCTCTCCAGTATGATTTTTTTTTTTTAGGCCAAAAGGAAAAACACGCACATGCAAACCTACCTCGCTTCAGTAGGACTCTCAAACAGGTCACCATTGAAGCATCTTGTTAGCAACCGCTCTTGGCCGCTAATTGAATCCTTCAGTGACTGCCTGAAGGTCAAACACGGCAGGGGAGGTAATGAGAAAGACATCAACGGAACTGTGCTGTGTAGGACACAGAAAGGGAATCGGTTTATGAAGCCGTTTCTAAAGGGTCCAGAGCAGGCAGCTACAAGGAGAAAGAAATTTCTTCATGCAAACAGGAATCCCGAGTTAGGACAGGCTGCCCATGGCTGGAGGGCATCAGTTTTGGAGGCTGGCTCAAGGCCTGCTCGAGGATCCTCCCAACCTCCCTGAAATTGGCCTTCACTCTCTGTGTCTGAGGCGCTGAAAGTTTTTTTTATTAAAAAGATTATTTTTTTATGTTTTATTTATTTTTCAGAGAGAGAGAGAGACAGCATGAACAGGGGAGGGTCAGAGAGAGAGGGAGACACAGAATCCAAAGACAGGCTCCAGGCTCTGAGCTAGCTGTCAGCACAGAGCCCGACGTGGGGCTCGAACCCACAAATCGCAAGATCATGACCTGAGCTGAAGACGGATGCTTAATCGACTGAGCCCTCCAGGCAACCCTGAGGCCCTAAAAGTTTGCAATAGAGCTCAGTTAGGGGTAACTTGTAAGGTTTTCTTTCTAGATTCTGTTCTTCCAAGTCAGGAAGGACTAGGGAAACAAATCTAACTCGGGACACTCTGGCCCTCGCCACTGTGGCATTTTCTCGAAAACGTAAGCGATGTATGACCAAGAAAATTGGAGAAAAAGAGCTAGGATTTAGAGTCCTTGTAAAAACATCACCTGCCTGTGTTCAGTTGATTATCCTGACAACCCCATGAGGCAGGAACTGTTTTCTTTTTAGTTTAGTTTGAAATAACTTTAGGCTGACAAAAAAAGCTGCAAAAATAGTACAGAGTTCCTAGATGCCCCTGGCCCAGCTTCCTCTCACGTGAACATCTTTTTTCTTGTTTACATCTTTTTAAGATTTATTTTGGTTTATTTATTCTTGAGAGAGAGAGAGAGAGAGAGCATGAGCAAGGGAGGGGCAGAGAGAGAGAGGGAGACACAGAATCTGAAGCAGGCTCCAGGCTCCGAGCTGTCAGCACAGAGCCTGACGCGGGGCTCGGACCCACAAACTGTGAGATCATGACTTGAGCCAAAGTCGGACACTTAGCTGACTGAGCCGCCCAGGCGCCCCTCACGTGAACATCTTAGGTGTCCGTGGTCAGGTCACTGAAGCCAGGAAATTAGCAGCAACACGATACTAGTATCTAATAGGTAGAGGCCATTTCTGCGGCCCAGGGTCGTTATGGACTGAACGGGTCCCTCCAGAATTCACACAGTGACAGCTAGGTGACAGCTAATGCCCAAGGTGATGGTGTTAGGAGGTGGGGCCTCCAGGAGCGGTTCAGTCATGAGGGTGGAGTCCCCACGAATGAGAGGAGCCCGTCATAAGAGAGTTCCCAGAGAGCGTCCTGCGCCTCCCACCCTGTGAGCACCATGAAGGTACCAGCACTGGGCTGCCTGTGAAACGGGAGGTGGGCCAATCAAGGTGCCGCTGCCTTGATCTTGAACTTCCAGCCTCCAGAACCGTGAGAAATAAGCGTGTGTTTATTTACGAGGTGCCAGACTGTGGTGTGTTTGTTAGAAGAGAACCAACTAAGACAAGGAGCTGATCCAGGAGCCCACGTTGCCTTTTGCTGTCTTGGTCTCCTCATTCCGTGATGGTTCCTTGGCCTTTGTCTCTCATGGTGTTTTTTAGGAATAGTGCCCAGTTATCTTGTGCTGTGTCCCTCAGCTTGGGAGCTTGTCTGATATTTGCTCATAATTAGACCGAAGTCATGCATTTGGGGCAGGAAGCCGAGAGGTGCCGCTGAAAATGCCCTTCTCAGTGCATCCCGTGAGGGGCTCCACATTGCTGCCTCATCCGCGACGATAACTTTGATCACCAGGCTAAAGATAGTGTCTTCATGGTAACGTCACTATTTTCCCCTCTCTAAACTAATAACTATGGGGAGAGGTACGCTTTGAGACCATGGAAATAACCTGTTTCTCAGACTTTTCCCCACTAATTTTTAGATATTAATCTTAAAAAATAAAAGTTATTTCACCAGTAAAAACAGGGATGGCAGATAATTGCAACGTGGGACAAGCAAACTACGGCAAAACCATAGGGCAATCTGCAGAACGCGGAAGAGGAATATTATTTTACATAAGAACGAAGAACTATCTAAAAGAGGAAGTTCTAAACCAAAAAGTCCATGGCCCTACCTCGGCGGTGCCAGGTGTGGTGGCTCCTCATTGGCTGAGCCGTGACTGTCTCTCATTGGCTGGGCTGTCGCTGCCTCTCATTGGCTGGGCTGTGGCTATCTCTCATTGGCTGACCGTGCCTGTCTCTCATTGGCTGGGCTGTTGCGGGGCAGAGGGGAAACTTTCCCTTGCTGGACTTGTGCAGTAGCGGCTAACATACTGTGGATTTGCAAGGGCCAGATTTCCTGTTGGGCCTGCAACTGAACAGAAGTCCTAGGGTGCAGAGCTTTCCCTGCCGGCCTCCCCAGTTCATGCCAAATGAGATTTCCCGTTATTAAATTTCAGATCCACCCAGGGATCTTCGCTGCAACAATGATGAGGTATTTACTCAACGGCCATCGTCCATTTCCCTCGTTCCGTCTACACTTAGGAACTGGAAGAGCCGTAGGGTAGATCACAAGGCTAGGGATTGAGGCAGGAAGGGAGTCCACGACCACACCTACCAGGGACCCACCCTGGAAGTCCAAGCCCCGCCCAAAGATGGCGGCCAAAGCCGGAAAGGGGGGGGTGGAGCGCGCCTGGTCACGTGGCCGCGCCGGCGCCGACGTGGCCTCCGGCGTTCGCCCCACGTGTCCCTTGCCGCGTCCCGTCGCCACCCTGCCCTGCGGATCCGAGCCCAAGATGGCGGCGCCCAGCAGAAGTACGAACGGCGAAGGCGCGAGCTTGTGGGCTGCGTTGCTTCTGGCGGCTGTGGCGTTAAGGCCGGGGGAGGCGGTGTCCGAGCCCACGACGGTGGCGTTTGACGTGCGACCCGGCGGCGTCGTGCACTCTTTCTCCCAGAACGTGGGCCCAGGGGTACGTATCGCCGCCGCCCCGGAGACGAGCGGTGGCGCCGGTGGGGGCGGGGCCTGAGAAGGGGCTAGGGCCTCCAGGGGCGGGGCCTGATTTGGGTCGGGACTCTGGGGGCGCGGTCGTACTGAGATGGGGCTGAACTTAACGGGAGCGGGGCCTTCTGGCGACTTTGAGGGGGTGGGTCACTAGCCTCGGTCCCTGTGTCCTCTTACATGCCCGGCGTGCGCGAGCAGCCCTAACTCCCAGACCAGGCGGGTCCTGGCCATCAGAGGGCAGAGCCGGCCCAGAGTTGGCGGGGACAGGAGGCTTAGGGGTGTTTCACGTCCAGCCCTGCAGAGGCTCAGCCCCGCTGCAGCTCGGACCTGGGAGGAAGTGGACAGACGTTGCTCTTTCTTCTCCATCGCACAAGCTCTACCAACTTTAATTGAAGTGTGAGGCTAGGCCCTCCTTACCGGTCAGTCCGCAAGCCTGGGGCACCCGCCCGGCCCTGCCCTTAGCTTGTTGGAGAAGCCCCCCTCCCGTCTTCGTGTTCCGGGTTACAAGTTATAAACAGCTGCGAGAAACTGAGTCCTTCCTTAGAGCCAGGAAGCGCGCCAGGTGCTTCATTTGCTCAGACCATTTCTCAGATGAGGAAAACAGTCTCTGCAAAGTTTTCACTTAGTCTGAGGCCCCAGAGCATTGCAGAGATGAGCCTCCTGGTGTCCTTGCTTCCGAAGTCCATGTGCCTGGATGGGTGGGTGCTTGGAGGGTGCGGGACTCCCCTTTCCTGTTCTCCCTGCCCCCCGTGGGTTGTCTGTCCTGACTTTGGAGCTCTCTAGCAGGGAGGCAGGCAGCGGTGGTCTAGGTCTGTGGACTCTGGGAGGCCCTGTGGGGCTGGGCTCCAAGCCAGGAATCTGACTCTACCTCCTTTCTCTTAGTGCAGATGTTCAAAAGCCGGATTTTCTTTTTTTCTAATTATATACATATATGTGTGTATGTGTATACATGTATATATGTATATATGTAAATGTTTATTTTGAGAGCGCATGAGTTGGGGGCAGGGGCAGAGAGAGGACAGAGGATCCAAAACGGGCTCTGCGTTGACAGCAGCAAGCCCAGTGCGGGGCTCGATCTCCCGAAGCGTGAGATCATGACCCAAGTTAAAGTAGGACGCTCCATCGGCTGAGCCCCCCAGGCAGCTCCAGAGCCAGATCTTGATTTTGGAGCTCCGAAGGACACCCCACCGTGAGCACTTCCTAACAGGCCTTTTTCCACTTTCCGTTTGCCTCCAGGACAAATACACATGCGCGTTCACCTACGCTTCTCAAGGAGGGACGAACGAGGTGAGTTGTTCAGAATTCCACGTCGTGATAGATGCTCTCCAGGGGACGGTAGAATTGGGTCCTAACCTGGGTTAACTCACACTCATGGATCGGGTCTTGGCTCATCAATGAAAGATAATGTTTAAGTTCAGTAGCGATGGCAGATTTCCTGTAATTCCACAGAGTGAACAAAAGTCTAGAAGGAATGGAATTAAGATTCCAAACTTAGGAAGTACGTGAGTCCCTCTTGCTGGCTGTGGGGGGACCGCAAGGCACGGGGTGCAGGTGGCCTCCTGGAGCTGAGGGCAGCGGCTGGCTGGTGGCGGGGCTCAGGCTTCCAGCCCCAGGAACTGAGTTCTGCCACCAGCACGTGTCTTGGAAGGGGAGTCCAAGCCTCGGACGGGGGTGCTGTCTGCTGACACCCCTCAGCCCAGACCCCGCGTCTGTGTCAGGGTAAGCGGTGCTTAGTAGGCTGTGCAATTAAGCTGCTAAATTTGTGGTCCTTTATGACGCGGGGTCGTGAGTTGAGTGGGGCCCCCCAAAAGGCATGTTCCCTTCCTAATTCCGGAAACCTGTGAATTTAACCTTATTTATTTATTTTAATTTATTTTTAATGTTTATTTTTGAAAGATGGAGAGAGACAGCACAAGCAGGGGAGGGGCAGAGAGAGACGGGGGAGACACAGAATCGGAAGCAAGCTCCAGGCTCCGGGCTGTGAGCACAGAGCCCAATGCAGGGCTCGGACCCACAAACCGCGAGATCATGACCTGAGCCAAAGCTGGACGCTTAACTGACTGAGCCACCCAGGCGCCCCTAGAAGAAAAGCAAAGATATTTGCAGACGTATGTTAAGGATTCTGCAACGGAGAGGTTTCGCTGGGTTCTCCCGGTGGACCCTGACTCCAGTGACAGCTTCTATTATAAGAGACGCTCCAGGGAGATTTGATAGAAGCGAAGACACTCAGAGGAAAAGGCCATGTGAAGATAGAGGCAGAGACGGAGGGACGCGGCCACAAGCCCAGGGACACCTGGAGCCAGCAGAAACCAGAAGAGGCAGGCGGATCCTTCCCTAGAGCCTCTGAAGGCAGCACGGCCCGGCGACACCTTGATTTGCACCTCTGGCCCCAGAACTGGGAGGGAGCGCCTCGCAGTGGCTGTAGGAAGTGGGTGCACGGAACTTTGCTCCGGTGGCCCCGGGATGTCGCGCCCACAGCCCCAGACCACAGAACCGCCGGTGACGGTCGGACCAGCACAGAGGTGAAGCCCGAGAAGAAAGTGCTGGCTTCTGCAGGAGGGAGCGCCCACGCGTTCGGGAGGAGGCGCAGACAGACGAAAAGTGAAAGGGACGAAATTATCGTTGGTATAAAAATGAGTAACCTACATCTTGTTTTCCTAATCGTGCTTTTTCTCCCTGCCAACCAGATGTTAGGGAATCACGCTCACCTTCCAGAACAGTCTGTGGCACTGTGTCTCGTGACAGCACAGAGTCCCGGAGACGGGGGCTGCTTGGGAGCCTCTCGCGAGCCTGACGGTCTCCTGGAGCTCGGACGGCACGTCCACCTGGGCAAGGGTCTCCCCCGCCCCCCGGTCCCCCAGCCTCGGCACCGCTAACATCCGGGGCCTGGTTGTTCGCTGAGCGCGTTATCTCTGGCACCAGGGCGTTGAGCAGCCTCTGGGCCGTGCCCACTCGCTGCCAGGGGTACCCCGGTTGGGACACCCAGACATTGCCTACTGTTCTCTGAAAGACAAAATTACCCCTCGTTGGAAACCGCTGGGCAAGTGTGCCTTCGGTTAGTTTAGACACGTCTTGTCGTACTTGTAAATAGATGACGCCTGGTGACCGTGTTCTCACAAAGTGACGCAAACAGCTGGTGGCCCCTGGCCTCGGCATGTCCCTTCCCCCGCGCCGCCAGGCGTCCTGTGACTGCCCGCCCCTTCCTCCCACACCGCGGGGCCTGCTGCTGCTCCGGCGGTCCACTCCGTCATGGCGTGTGGCCGAGTGGTGGCGCATTCCTCCTAACGGGGACCCAAAGCCCCTCAGTCCAGCTCACCCCGGGCACTCAGAACTAGCCCCAGTGCGCCCTGTTCCGCGGGGCAGCCTTTTGGAGGCCTCTTCTGTCGTGTGGACGACTGATTTGTGGGACAGTAAAGCGCAGTACGCCACTTCCCGGGTGCCGTGCGCCCCACTTCTTCCTCTCCGCAGTCCCAGGAGCCCAGACTGCTCTGTCGCAACCCAGTGTCACACACGAGGCCACGGAGGCCCGGGCTCCCCCAGCTGGGAAGTGACCGCGGTCCCCAGGACACGGACCCCTAACCACTGATCTGCGCTGGAAACGCCAGCGACTGGGAAAAGAGTACCCCGGCCCCACCCCCGACGAAACCCTCAGACGGGGACAGTCTGCGGCAGCCCCGGGGGCACTGGGCTGGGGCGCCTGTGGGTTGGGGCCTTGTGCTGGAATGCCACCGGGTCACGAGCTAGGACTCCAACAGTGGGCTGGATCATTGGTTTTGGAAGAGGCTCATCCGGATGGAAACCGCCCAAGAAACGCAGGTGTGCTGGGTGTGGACTGCATCCGTCAGCGGCCGTCGGGAGCCGTGGGAACCGGGGAGGGGGGCGCTGTGCGAGCCTGACGGGTGCTCAGTGGCTGCTGGACATGGCTGGCCCCCCAGGACCCATGAGCCGTCCGGCTCACCGCAAGCAGCTGGGCAGATCCTCGGCGGACGTGCGGGGATGGTTCCAGATGCTTTGCGGATTCTGGCTCGTGCCACACGGGAAGCGCGGCGGAGATGGCCCTGGGAGCAGCCGGGACGGAAGTCCGGGAGGCCGTGGTGGCCTTTCTGCAGAGGGGTCACCAGCAGCAGGAAGAAACCACAGGGCCTGGTCGCCTCCCAGCAGGACCCGTGGTGACAGGCGTGGGTGTGCAGGTGCCCCGCTGTCGCCGACCCGGGGCCTCTGAGGGAGGGCAGCCAGTGCTTGCTCCTTTGATAAGGGTTTGTTCCTGCAGGGGGTCACCTGGGAGGCCGGTGAGGTCAGGTGACCTGAGATCCAGGGTTGCCCATAGTTGCTAATTGCCCGGCAGCTGGGGAGCTTGGCCGTGGCCGGCGGGGACGCAGACTGGCCGTTTCTTACGAAGTTCCATGTACAGCAGCCCTATAGCCGGGCGCTTCGCCAGGTGATGCCCGCCGGTGATTCCTGTGACCCTTCACAGCAGCAGGACTCACGTGGCCAACCCACGTGTCCATCCGTAGGTGACTGGCTGCACACAGTGTGTCCACAGTACCCCTCGGCCACGAGCAGGAGCGAGGCGCCCACACCCGCTGGCCCGTGGACGGACCCTGAGCACACGACGCTCGGGGGTGCCGGGGAGGGGGGGGACCCGACACAAAAGGCCCCAGAGTGTATGATTCCATTTAAGTGAAACATCCAGAACAGGCACATCTGCTGACACAGAAATGAGTTCCGGGTGCCAGAGGCTGGGGAGGCGATGGGGGTGGTGACTGCTGAGGGAGATGGGGTTGTTTTCTGGGGAGACAGAATGTTCCGGAACTAGATCATGGTGATGGGATGCACACCTCTGGACATGCTGGAAAACACAGACTCGTTGGCTTTAAAAGAGCGAAGGGTACAGTATGTAAACGTTTCTCAGCAAAGCTCTCGGGGGGGGGGGGGGTGGCCTGCGGTCCCTGCAGCGGCGCGGGTGGGCGTCCGGGCGCATGCCGACTGGACACACGCAAGATGCGCAAGACGGCGCTCTGCCGGATCCCGCCTGACCTCAGCTTTGCGAAGGCCCAGCTCGGACGCAGACAGGGATGAGGTCGGAGGCCACCAGGAATCTGTGGGGAGGGGTAAACTGCCGAGGGAAGGGCAGGGGGGAGTCGGGGAGACAACTGTGTGTCTTGTCTGGGCGGGGTGGGGGACGTGCAATCGAACCGTGCGTCAGAGCCCAGAACCGTCGTCAGGACGGGCACGCGCCCCTGTCTGCTGTTTTACGTCGGAATAAAAACCACCAGCAGCTACCATTGGCTCGACCTCTTCTGCATGCAGCCCCCTCTGCGCCCCGTTCCCCGAGCCGCACTGACCAGGCCCCAGGACATGCGCCTCACCACCCGCCCCCGGGCCCTGCAGCCTCGGGACCACAGTCAAGTTCTCATAGCCACAGGGTCACTCAAGCAATGGTGACCCTACTGCTTAGAAGCTCTTGGTTTTGGGACACCTGGGGGGCTCCGTCGGTTGAGCGTCCGGCTTCGGCTCAGGTTGTGATCTCACGGTTGGTGGGTTCGAGCCCCACGTCGGGCTCTGTGCTGACAGCTCACAGCCTGGAGCCTGTCTTCAGAGTCTGTGTCTCCCTCTCTCTCTGCTCCTCCCCCTGCTCGTGCTCTGACTCTCTCAAAAATAAATAACGTTAGAAAAAAATTTTACTTTATTTTTTTAATGTTTTTTAATTTATTTTTGAGAGACAGAGACAGTGTGAGCAGAGGAGGGCCAGAGAGAGAGGGAGACCCAGAATCCAAAGCAGGCTCCAGGCTCTGAGCTGTCAGCACAGAACCCAAAGCGGGGCCCAAACCCACAAACCATGAGATCATGACCTGAGCCGAAGCTGGACACTTAACTAACTGAGCCACCCAGGAGCCCCAGAAAAAAATTTTAAAAAATGAAAAAAAAGAAGCTCTTGATTTTAAATTGGTTTGCTTTCATTTTTTTAAAACAACGTTTAAATAGTTACACCATTTTAAAGAACCTTTTCAGAGCTGTGGCAAACCTGTGTGTCACAGCAATAAACCAGACCCGGGTGCTCAGAGGCCTCGGAGGCGTGGACAGGTGCTTTTCACATTGTTTATCATCTTTTACCTTATTTTAGACAGAGTGAGGGTGTGATCAGAAGAAGGGCAAAGTGGGCGGGGGGAGAGAGGGAGGGAGAATCTTAAGCAGGCTCCATGCTCAGTGCGGAGCCCAGTGTGGGGCCCGATCCCCCAACCCTGCGATCTTGACCTGAGCCTAAATCAAGAGTCAGATGCTCAACCGACTGAGCCACCCAGGCGCCCCTGGGCAGGTGCTTTTAAGTCCAGAGGGAAAAACTGCTGCGTCCACAGGTTCGGCCGGAAGCTGTCTCGCCAGAACCGCAGTCCCCACCCGCATGCTGCAGACAGGTGGCATCTGGGTGGCCATTTACTCCCGTCATAATTGGCCTAAACATGGCCTTGTTCTCCCTAATGAAGAAGCCTGACCTTCAGTGAGGAATGCCAGTGCCCGGGCTGCTATTGCTCCAGGGAGGGAGCTGTAAACTCTCGTCTCACTAGCAGGAGATACAGATGCTGCAGGCAGCCCGGAACCAGCCCGGAGCCCGAGCCCGAGCGGGGAGGGGCCGGGGAGAGGGAGACAGAGAATCCGAAGGAGGCTGCAGGTCTGTGCCGACCGAACCTCGAGGTCGTGGCCGGAGGCGAAGTCGGACACTTAGCCGACTGAGCCCCCCTGGCATCCCCAGATTTTTGGTTTTTTTCTTAACTGGATTTTTAAAAAGCTAACACATGCATGTCATTCAAAAAGAAAAACATGGGGGCACTTGGGGGGCTCAGTCGGTTGAGCATCCAACTTCGGCTCAGGTCATGATCTCACAGTTCGTGAGTTCAAGCCCTGCGTCGGGCTCTGTGCTGACAGCTCAGAGCCTGGAGCCTGCTTCGGATTCTGTGTCTCCCTCTCTCTCTGCCCCTCCCCTGCTCCCCCTGTCTCCCTCTGTCCCTCAAAGATAAGTAAATGTTAGTAAAGAAAAAAAAAAAACAAAAAAACATAAAACAGCTTTCTGGTGCCTTCCATGGTCCGGGCCCCACCCACCCATGGCCTCCACGTAACCATGGGCGTCACGGTCTTGCCTCTGCTCCTTCAACAAGCATGCGTATACTGTTGCCTTTTATTTGCGTTCCTATTTTTCTTTTTCCTGTTTTTAATGTTTTATTTATTTTTGAGAGAGAGAGAGAGAGAGAGACAGCATGAGCAGGGGAGGGTCCAAGAGAGAGGGAGACACAGAATCTGAACACAGGCCCCAGGCTCTGAGCCAGCACAGAGCCTGACTCGGGGCTCAGACCCTCAAACCGTGAGATCATAGCCTGAGGCGAAGTCTGACGCTTACGTGACTGAGCCCCCCCCAGGCCTCCCTGGTCTTATTTTTTTTGATAGGTTTTGTTTTTTAGGGAAGTTTTGGATTCACAGCCCAAGTGGGCAGAAGGCAGATTTTAACTCCCCTCCCCCCCACCCCCCATGCACGGCCTCCCGTCAGTGACGGCCACCACCAGAGGGGACAGCTGTTACAGCCTCTCCCCGTGCTGCCGCATCCTTGCAGGTCCAAACCCGTAGTGGATGTTGGGGCTCCCCTTTGGTGCCCTGCCTTCCTTGGGTTCGGACACGTGGCCACCATCACTGTGTCCCCGGGCTTGAGCCAGGCTCCGGCTGGGCGGGGGGGCGCCCAGGGAAGGCTCGCTGACTGCAGAAGCAGGGGTGAACCTGAAGCCCCCCGAGTGTGCCGTGAGCCGTGAGGCCGCTGGCCGAGCGCTGACCTGTGTCTTCCCTCTGTCCCCAGAAATGGCAGATGAGCCTGGGGATCAGCGAGGACAGCCAGCACTTCACCTGCACCATCTGGAGGTGAGCCTGGGGCCCCAGGCGGGCGGGGTGGCAGGGGTGAAGGGCTCCTTCCCCCTGGAGGGTGTGCAGGCTGGGGGCAGATGTCACACAGGTGCAGACCAGACAGCAGGGGGTGCCACCGTGCAGGGGGTCGGTGGGGGGGGGACACTGAGGCCAAGAGGGGGTGGGGAGGGGCCGGGCTCCCCCCCCCCGCCCCCGTCGTCACCCTGGGTCTGGAGTGCTGCACGAGCAAGCCACCACCTGAGAAGGGACAGGAGAGGGGGTAGGACGCCGGGGCCGTGTCGCCTCTGTCCCTGCTGCCCTGGGCGCTGTGGCCTGGAACCGACTCCTCAGGCTGGTTCTGGGTCTTGCAGAGTGCAGGGCCTCTGGGGGACTCGCAGAAGTCCGGGCGGGGGTGAGCACGGGGGTGGGGTGGGGTGGGGGACGGATATGCAGACGGGAGATACGTGGGGGCCGTGGCAGCAGCATTAAAGGACGTGGAGTGTTTTCATCCTGCTGCGGGGTGGGGGGCGCCCACGACCACAGGTCCCCGCTAGGCAGGGTCAGGAGAGGCCCCCCACCCCCACTGCGGACCAGCTGTCGGCAACAGGCACAGGCCCCAGGGCCCAGGAGCCTGGCGTCCTAATCGGGCCCCGCTGAGAGGAGACCTTAGAAGCGTCGCGGGGGACGGTGGGGGGGGGGGGCACGTGAGCAGCGGCCCTGTCCCCTCGCAGCAAGAGGTCACGCCTGAACGGGCTGGCGTCCCGGCTTCAGATGCTGACCCATCAGGCCCTTGGGCAGCCTCCAGGGCTCAGAGAATCTGGGAGGCCCCCTGAGCCCCCCGCCCGCCCTCCTGGTGCACCCTCTCTCGGCTCCTCACCGCTCTGGCCCCCCACTCCGTTCCTCCCTCCGCCCAGCGCAGCCTGCTCCCTCCCTTGCCTAGTTAACTCCTGTCCTCCCCGCCATTCCCTGGTCCCCGACAGGGCCTGGAATGCCTCTGGGGCTCGATTACAATACATTTAGTGAACGGACAGACGGGTTCCTGCCCCAGAACAGCTTGGGTCCAGAAGGAGAGACAGGCTTGTCCCGAAATGAGCTGAAGGGAAGTCCCCCAAGGAGGAGAGGCTGAGCCCGCCCTTCCTTTGCAGGCCTCAGGGCAAGTCCTACCTGTACTTCACGCAGTTCAAGGCGGAGGTGCGGGGCGCCGAGATCGAGTACGGCATGGCCTACGTGAGTGTGGGCCGTGTGTGTGGGGGGGTGAGGTGGGCGCCGTGAGGACACAGGTGCCACCCGGTCTCTGGGCCTGGAGGTGGCCGGAGACCCCGAGACCCCCGGGGGGCAGGGTGGGTGTGGACACCTGGCCTCCCCTCCTCCCACCCGCCCGTCTCTGGCGGGTGCCCTCCGCTGGCAAGGCCAACAGGAAGCCTGGGGGGAGGGGCCCCTCCCCAAGCCCTGGGTGCTCTGCTTGGGGACACCAGCAGGGATAGCAAGGGCAGGTGTGGCCCAGAGGCGCGGGCAGGTGCTCACTCGGGGGGCGAGGGCCCCGCGTGCCTTGGCTCCTGTGACCTGTGGTCCGTGGCCCGGGCAGCCCCTTCTGCCACCCTCCTGACCCCCATGGCCCCCACCGGTGGCGGGCCACACTGCAGAGCCCCCTGCTCCCCCCCCCCCCCCCCGCTTCTGCATTTGGGTCAGAAACAGTTGGAAAACCACTTTATGGGTCCAAGAAGCAGGACCAGGAGGGACAGGCATTCCTGACGTCTGGGGGGAGAGCTGGCATGTGGGCACGTCTGCGGGATAGCCTGCTCCGAAGGCCCACCCAGGGTCCCAGGGTCACTGGGGACAATCTCCTCTTCTTAAAGTTGGCTCCTGATGGCCTTGGATCCCACGCTCGGAATACCTTCCCACCCGTGGGGGCCTGACTGCAGAGCTGGGGCGCTGACGCGCCGCCCGTCGCATTGCTCTCCGGGGCCCTGTCTGTCTTTATTATTTTTATTTAAAAAAAAAATTATTTTTATTAATGTTTTTTGTTTATATTTGAGAGACAGAGAAAGACACAGCACACGTGGGGGAGGGTCAGAGAGAGAGGGAGACACAGAATCCGAAGCAGCTCCAGGCTCTGAGCTGTCAGCACAGAGCCCGATGTGGGGCTTGAACCCACGAACTATGAGCTCATGCCCTGAGCTGAAGCCGGGCGCTTAACCGACCGAGCCCCCCAGGTGCCCCCTGTCTTACTTTAAAGCTCGTGTTCAGCTGACTCGAGACCTGAGTCAGGCAGGAGGCTGCCGTGCTTGCGTCCTGTGCGTGAGCCGAAGGGGGAGAGGAAGGAGACCCTTCCGGAGGGTCCGCGAAGGCAGACACTTTAAGCCGGTTGACAATCTCTTAAGTGGATTAACCACCAGCGCCTCTGGGTTCTTTTTCGTGCTTGGAAGAGCCTCAGGCGCCCCTTAGGCGAAGCGGGCACCTTAGGCCTGTGCTGCTCTGGGAAGCAGACCGGAGCGGGTCCTGCTTAGGAAACTCCCCGCTGGTTCTTTTTCAGTCCAAAGCTGCGTTTGAAAGAGAAAGCGACGTCCCCCTGAAAAACGAGGAATTTGAAGTGACCAAAACAGCAGGTATGAAAGGATGGGTTGTGGGGGCGCCTGGGGGGGGGGGGCTCAGTCGGTAAGTGACCGACTCTTGGTTTCAGGTCAGGTCCCCATCTCTCACGGTGTGCGGGTTTGAGCCCCACGTGGAGCTCTGCGGAGGGCGAGGGGCCTGCTTGGGATTCTCTCTCTGCCCCTCCCCACCATAAATAAATTTAAAAAACACATTTTTTAAAAAAAGGATGGATTGTGCAGATAGGCCCCAGGTACCCAGCAGAGAAGGTGGGGGACGGGCTGACAGCGGCCCCGTCAGAGGAGGGGAGGCCGCCCCCAGCGCCCCAGGTGGCAGCCCAGCGTCTGTGGACGGTTCCCGAAAGGGCTGCGTCCTGGGTAGGCGCCTCTGGGAGGGCAAAGGTGGTCAGTCGGTCAGGAGCCACAGGTCAGTGAGTAGGCATGACTGTGTTCTAATAAAACCTTACTGTGTGAACACGGAAATGTGAATTGCATGTCATAGAATACCATTTCCCTTTCGGTTCTTTGTTAAAGCTGTTCAAAACGTAGAGACCGCCCTGAGCTCATGACGCCGGCCGCCCCCGCCAGTCCCCCGCCAGAGAACGGAGGGCGTGAAAATCGGCTCCGGGCCCTGTGGCCCTTGGGGGCACTCGGTGGGCTCGCCCACCGCATGGGGTCCTGTGACACCCAGACAGCCTGGCCGGCCTGGGCTGTGACCAGGAAGAGGCCTGTGCTTTTCAAGCAGCAGGTGTCAGCTAGGCGTCGAGGCTGCTAGGAACCGTGTTTGACGGGGAGGCGGGGTTCCCTCTGAGGTTGGGGAGCCCCTGGGGTCCTGAGCCGTGTTCCGCTGTGCGGGGCAGCAGGGCCCGAGCCCTGGGTGGGTGAGTGCTTCGGACGATGGACATGGCAGTGAGGCCGTGTCTCGGGGAGCCCCGAGGGTCCTGAGGGGCAGGAAAGATGAGGTGAAGGACCCCTGTGGTTGCGGCGTCACCGGGCGTGGGGTAGGGTAGGGGGGTGTGATGAGCGGGGCTTGGGGTCTGGGAGGAGCCCTGTCCCACCTGCAGGCCCTGGAGAGGGTGGGGCTGTAGAGGTCTCGGACAGGACCGAGGGGACGGGGCTGATGTAGGGCCCGGCCTCGGGGCGCATCACAGAAGGGCAGGGCTGAGCCCTGGGGGACAGCAGGTGGAGGCCAGACTCCCGGCTGCTGGCGGGAAGGCGGGCCTCAGGCAGCGTTGCCAGGAGGTGACGCAGCCCAGCCACCCTGCATTCTTGCTGTGGCAGAAACACACCGGCCCTTTCCACCCCGAAGTTGCCTGAGCCCTGCCCCCTCAGGGCAGCCTCTCCTCTCTTGTGACCCTCACCCAGTAGACATCAGGGCCAGGAACTTTCCCTGTTGGTCCGCTTAGGGGGCTGCGCCCTGGCCGGCCCAGGCCCCAGAGCGTCTGATCCAAGCGCTTCTTCTCTTGCAGTCTCCCACCGGCCCGGGGTGTTCAAGGCCGAGCTGTCCAAGCTGGTGATTGTGGCCAAGGCGACCCGCAGCGAGCTGTGACCGCGAGCCTCATTGAGGGAGGCTCTTCCCCATGTCCGCCGATGGAGCCGGGCCCTGGGGGTGCTGGGGCCTTACCCGTCTCCTGTCTCCCAGGGGGGACTGATGGCTGATGGCCTCTGAACATGGGCACGTGCCCACTGGGGCACGCGGTGGGGGACCCCCAAGGGGACCCTGGCTTTTCTGGAGCCAGTGCATCTCCCTGCGGAGCAGGCCAGCTCACCCCCTGGGAAGCTGTCTGCTTTCTTCGTGTCCCCAGGGGACCTTCCTCCAGCCTGCGGAGGAGATGAAGTGTTCTTTCATATTTAAATAAATAAGGCCATTGAAGAGCAACCGCACAGACTTGGCGACTGGACAGGCCTGGCCGTGGGGCCTGCCTGTCGGGGGCGCTCAGGGCTGGGGGCCCAGGGGCAGGGGCAAGGCCCAGGCCCAGCGGCCACCGTTTGCCTGCCCCTTGGAGACAGGCGACCTGCACAGTCCGGGCACGCAGAGGCTCCGGGCACGAGTTGCCCCAGGGCACCTGGCCAAGGCCCTGCTCCTGGATCCCCCCCCAGTCCTCCCGGCGGTGGAGGGTCGGCACTCAGGAGTGGTGACTCACCTAATCCTGTGGATGGCAGCTTGGCGACCTACAACGCCACCACAACGAACGCCCAGGGGAGCATAAACAACCCCCAGGTGCCCCTACAGCGGCCTGGGAGAGTGCACCCGCCTGCCCCTCAGCCCGCCTTCTGACAGCATCTTTTCGTGAGCCGAGGGTCACCGTGCCGGCCGTCCTCACTTCTCACCCGCCGGGCCTCCCTCGGGCCGGCCTGAGCCCTGCGGGGACCCCACTTGCCCGAGAAGAGGCAGGTGCCGGCATGGCACCGTCACCCTGTCAACACTTACGGTGGCGCCCGTGTGAGGAGCGGTTTCAGAGCTCAGTGTGGGAGCACGGACAGCCGCTGTTCCAGGGCAGAGCACCAAGGGGGACCTCAGGGGCCTCACTTGGCCCAAGAACGGATGGGCTTGGAGGTCTGGTGAGCGCAGGGCCCTGCGGGTGTCCCAGGGACCCCAGCGAGGCCCGGGAGCCTCTGCCGCTCCTGCTTTGAGGCTCGATGGACTGAAAAACCAAGTGAACCTCAACAGGACCCCAGAGAGGGTGGCCGCCCGGGACCTCCTGCACAAACACAGCAGCTGCAGGAAACTGGCAGAAGTGACTTCACACCCGGGTCGCTGAGGGTCCCATGGGCCAGACCTGTGCTTTCGGGGTCAGCCCAGGACACCCGGCCGCATCTGAGTTCCCGGGGGTCATCAGGGTGCAGTGCACAGGACACGGCAGGACATCTGGACACGGACCCGCCCCTCCTTGCCCCTGCGGGCCATGCGCGTGCGTCCGCGTGTAGCTTTCAGGCAGCCAGAGAAGGAGGCCACGCTGCCTTCGTGATGTGCTGAACCGAGCCCAGCGGGGGCCGCTGACCCGGCGGGGCGCGCGGCGGCGCGGAGCCGTCCTGTGACGTCACACACAAGTGAAAGGCAAAAGGCCGAGCCCCTGGAGGCCGGGGGAAAGCCGTCCGCACCGGCCATTGGATCGCCAGTCGCCCAGAATGCCGACAAGAGACGGGTGCTTTTATTTCAAGAGCTCTGCAGTGAGTGCTCTTGGGTTTTTGGAAATTAAATCTCAACTTTATGGAAAGAGGCAAGCAGGCCAGACAGCCGGCAGGGCCCAGGTACAAGCGTTCTGCATGTTGATGTGTTCAGCCGAGGACAGAGGGTTTTTTCTGGGGCTTCTTGGGTCCTCAGGACACACGTTCGGTGTTGAATGTGAACTCTGTCTCTTGACGGAAGATGGGAGGGCAGGTTCACCTTCGAGGGCTGGGCCAAGGTGGGCGCACCCGCGGGCGGTGCAGGCTCAGGCCAAGTTTTCGAGAAAGACTCCGAATCTACGTTGGTATGTGCAACGTCCTGGTTTCTAACTAATGCCAACCAAACCCACCTCGTCGAGAAAGGCCTGCAGGCCGCCTGTGTGAAGGCTTCGCCCAACTGGCCTGACTCCAAAAACGGTCACGGGACGTCAGTCCCCTGGTCCCCTGTGGGCGCCCGGAGCCGCCCTCCCGGCCCCGACACGGCCTTCTGCAGCCTATTAAACCACATGTCCCCTTCCGACCCACAAGAGTCACAGATCGCTCCCGCACCCAGCGTGTCCATCTGGGCCCCGAGGTGAGAGTCCACGCCTTTTTTGGGGGCGTCGCCAAGGCCACAGTGTGGTGAGCTTTGCTTTCGGGGGTCTTGTAAAAATGGTCATTTGTTTCCTACCAAACCCAAATGAAATCATCATTTTCAAACGGGTGTGCATCTCCGAAGGCTGTCCCCTCGGGCTGCGCTTGGGGGGCTCCCTGTCCCCTCCCACGTGGGAGGTAGGGCGGTGACGGCAACCTAAAGGGGGCACCCCACCCATGGCCCTCACCCCAGCGCTTCCCTTGGCTCCCTGCGCTCAGTCCCCAGGGAAAGAGCAGGGATCGGCCCGCTCTTAGCGCCGGAGGCCGGACGTCCTTCAGGGTGTCCCTTGGGCCGGCTCCTTCTGATTGTTCCAGGCGGCTCTCGCGGCTCCGGAGGCTGCCTGGCGCGCAGACACGGCCCTCTTCTCTGTCCAGATGTCCCTTCTTACCAGGATCAGGGGCCCACCCCACCCCAGTGAGACGTCCTCTAAACCAATTCCATCTGCAAGGACCCTGAATCCACACGGGTCACATTCCGCGGGCCTGGGAGCCAGAACTCCAACCAAAGACGTTGGGGAGCTGCAGCTCCCCCCAGAACACTCCCTCCCTTCCGGTTCGCTGTGACCCCGTCGGAAGGAACAGGGAACATGGTTAACATCATCAGGTGGCAAGTGCCAGCCTTCAGAAGCGTCAAGGGAGGGTAGGGGGGCCGGGGCCGGTCAGGCGGGCCTGGGCGGGCAGTAGTCTTGGGGCGTGTGGGGAGGCGCAGCGGGAGGGGAAGCAACAAGAGTCCTTAAAACCACTGCCTCTAACGGGCTAGCGGGACGGGCACCTGTCCCAGGGATCTGGACAGAATCGGCGGGAGAGGAGAGGGACCCGAAGGACCGCTCCCGCCCCCTGCAGGGGCCCCGGGGCCGGAGGTCATATGCTGTCCTCGTCCAGCATCCGGGCAAGGCCCTCGCAGATCCGGCGCAGGTGCGAGCGGTAGGGCTCGCTGGGGCCGTAGAGCGCGGCCAGGAAGTCACAGTCGGCCAAGTGGCCGAAGACGTGGTTGATGCGGCCGTGGGACTTGGCGGTCAGGTGCGCGCCCACGGCCTGGTGCAGCAGGTCCCGGCACTCGAGCAGGCCGGCGGCCAGCACGCGCCGGTCGAAGGTGAAGTCCACCTGGTGGAAGCTGACGGCCGTCATGGCGAGGCGGCGCGCCCCCTGGCGGAAGCGCTGCAGCAGCGCCAGCTCCTCGCCGCCCAGCTGGCCGCCGCGGAGCAGGACGGCCAGCTTCACGGCCACCTTGACCAGGTTCTTGGCCATCCGCTGGGCCTCCTTGCGGCTGCGCGTGAACTCCTTGGTGGCGCGGTACAGCTCGTCCAGCACCTCGCTGCTCGTGTCGTCGATGAGCACGGCCGCCGTGGCCTTGGACGCCACCTTGCTCAGCAGCTTCCTCTGCGCCTGCAGGGCCAGGCTCTTGGTGCTGAAGCCGTCCATCCGCCCTGGCGGGAGGAGAGGCGGAGGGAGGTCAGAGGCCGCGGCCCCCGGAGCCCGTGAACTCCTACTCATCCCCCAAAGCCCTGGCCCCTGAGCCCTGGCTCTTCTCAAAGGTACATCCCTCAGCTCAGCTTGGATACTGTCTCCCCTAGGAAGCCATCCCTGAACAACCACACTGAAGGTAAGGCGCGTCCTCTGGGCCCCACGGGGCCCCTGGCGCTGCTCCACCCCTGCCCCGGGCTTCACAGGGGAGGGAGGGGTCCTTGGAGCTGCCGGAAAAGTGAATGAGGGGAGCCTGAGACCCACCCCCGGCCCTCACCCACTGCCCTCTGCGCTGGTGGAAGCCACCCCCATCCCAGCCCCAGGCCGGCCGGACCAGGAATGCCACACGGGTGCCCACTCAGCCCGGAGGGCCCCCACAAAGGCCGTCTCTGTGCGAGCTCAGAGCGAGAGAAGTCCCCTCCTCCTGTGCCGCCCTCAGAGGTCAGGGTGGCCACGGGATGACTGGAGAGCTTCCCCTGCCCCCAACACCAGTCACCAGCGCCCAGGGCTCTGCGGGCCTGGGCCAGAGCAGGGGTGCACCTGACTCAGCCCCACGTGGCAGGCCCTGTGCCGGCAGCCTGGGACCGGCTCATCATATCCGCCACGCGTTAGGCTGGCCGTAGGTCTGTTGAAGAAATCACATGGGCTCAGAGGAGCTGAGCCACTTTCCCGAGGCCACACAGCAATACATGCGGCCGCCTGCCTCTGTGCGCTTAACTCCCTCCACCTTCCCCGCTTGGCGCCTGCAAGTCACCCTGAGTGTTGGGGGCCGGGAGCTGTTTCAGTGACAAATCCAGCCCCGGGTTTAGGGCCTGCTCCTGGGCCTGACCACTCCGCCAAGCAACATAACCGCCTCGTGCCTCAGTTTGCCCACCTGTAAAATGGGGAAGAGATAGAACCAGCTCTGCCCTAGGGCAGAAGTTTGGGGCCCGTCCCAAGCTCTCCCCCTCGCCCCCACCCAGGCTGCGGGCTTCCCTTGGGCAAGATGCTGGATGCCACGGCCTAGAATTCTGCCACTCAAGCTCCCCCAACGCACAGACCCACTTCTCTATGAGACTCTCGAAAAAGAGCAGCAACCTGAAGCTCACTGCTTGGCACAAGGGGTGCCTGTGCCTTCCAGATGCCTTCCCACCAGTTTCTCTAGAATGTTCCATCCTGTTCCCTCTGTCAGAGCCCCTCCTCTCCCTATTACTCATCCTGTAAACTACTCATCCAAATCTCTGTCACTGTTGCCTCCTCCTGGAAGGCTTCCTGGATGTCCCAGGCTGGGCCAGGTGCCTGGCGGGTCCCGGGGCCATGCCAGCGGGCTCCACTTTGGCCTTGCACACTTTGGTTTCACTGCTCCTGTCCCTGGCCTGACTGTGCTGGCAGGGACGGGGCACTCAGCCTGGGGCCCCGTGTTTGTTGAATGCATGAGGGAAAGGATGTCCACGAACAAACAAGAAGGAACCCCAAGGTCCTGGGTCTGGTCTCCCCAGCTTAGAGATGGACAAACTGAGGCTCGGAGAGGACAGGGCCGTCCCCTAAGTCCAGGCATGAGGCCCAGGTACCAGGACCCTAAATGCCCTGGAGCCCTGGTCTTGCGGCCTATCTCGGTTGCTGTGTGACCCTTGGGAGGGACCCTCTGTCCCTGGTCCTGGCTTTCCGATCTGCCAGGTCCTGAGGTGGAATGTGCTGGTTCAGGAGGGGAGCTGGGCCCCCAGCAGGGCCGCCCTCATAAGCCCAGAAGGAAAAGGGAGCCCTGGCTGACAGTCCCCAGACCTGCTGACACCTGGGCCAGCCCGGCTGCGCGGCAGCCGCCTCCCCGACCCATTGTTCTGCCAGGAACCCCCCATCCAAGCAGCCAGACAGGGAGAGGACTGCCGTCCCGGGGGACTGGCCACAGACGAAAATAAACCCGGCCTTCCTTCCTTCCTGTGCACTCCCCAGGTCTGGTGGGGGGCAAGCCAGGAGGGGGCCTGGCTGTGCCCTGGCAGCCTTTCTGGGGCGGCACCTTCCCAGCGGCTGCCGAGGCGCTTGGGGACCAGAGGGTCAGTGTCCCTGACCAAATGCCAGAATACCTCGCTGTCCTCAGAGCTGAAAAAGCCCCTGCTAGAGGATCAAGGGCGTGGCTGGAACCTTCACGCAGTCACACTATGAGCATTTATGCAGCACCAACTGTGTCCCAGACACTGGGGATCCTAGAAGGACCAAAAGAGATCCCGTCCTTGCCTTCTAGAGCCAGGCCACCTCGACATTAGCAAAATAATGTGGGGGGCACCCGGCTGGCTCAGTCGGTAGAGCATGCGACTCTTGATCGTGGGGTCGTGAGTTCAAGCCCAACTTTAGATGTTGAAATTACTTAATAAAATTTTTTTAATGTTTATTTCTGAGAGCGGGGGGAGAGAGAGACACACAGCGGGAGCAGGGAAGGGGCAGAGAGAGGAGACACAGAATCCTAAGAAGGTTCCAAGTTCTGAGCTGTCAGCACAGAGCCCGATGCGGAACTCAACCTCACGAGCTGTGAGATCATGACCTGAGCCGCTCAGAGGCTCAACCGACTGAGCCCCCCAGGCTCCCCAGTAAAATATTTTTAAACAAAATATATGGAGTAGATGGTGATAAAGGTGGTATGGAGGCAGGCTGATCGGGGAAGCGGCCTGGAACCCCATGTTTTGTAGAAGATGTTCAGACAAATGTAAAAAGCCGTCAAGATTCCTGGATGCACGGCTCTGATTATGCTAAACCCCAGCAAACTGCACTCTGAAAGGGTACGTTTTATCGCGTGTGAATCGTATCTCGATTACACACGTGCGCACACACGCACACACCCTCCTCTAACCTCTCTCCAAAGATCCATAAATGGTCAATGAGCTCAACACCATTGGCTGCAAGGAAAACCATAACGACGCCCCCCCAACCCCCGCCCCCACCCCCACCCCCCTGCTGGCAGGGCTGCTGTCAGAGCCGCGGACAACCAGACAACCGCAAGGGTCAGCAAGGGTGTGGCGACACCGCAGCCCCAGGACACGGCTGGTGGGAGTGGGAAATGGGGCACCGGGTGTTGGCAGTTCCGCAAACACGCACAGACTTACACGTGACCCAGCGATTCCGCTCCCAGGCGTCTGCCGAAGGACATGAGAACACACGTCTTGCACGCACCTGTGCACAGCAGCGCAGCTCACGTGGCCAAAGAGTGGAGTCCACCCAAGTGTCCATCAGCGGGTAAAGGGACAAAGCGCATCCACAGATGACCATGCCCACCGCGCACGCCCACGTCCCTCCGCTCGCGCAGGAGCGAGGCGCCCAAACCCGCCGCCCCCCGGACGGACCCTGGACACATGACGCTCCGGGAGGGAACCGGACACGGGAGGCCCCGCGGGGTGGGAGTCCACGTGCGGGACCGTGCAGAACAGGTTCATCCAGGCTGGGAAGGGTCCCTTGTGGGGGCCCGGGGAGGAGGTGGGGGGTGATGGCTGATGGAGACGGGGCTTCATTTTGGCGAGAGGGAATATTCTGGAAGGTGAACATTTTATTGTTTTATTTATTTATTTTTGATACAGAGAGAGACAGAGCATGAGAGGGGGAGGGGCAGAGAGAGAGGGAGACACAGAACCAGAAGCAGGTTCCAGGCTCTGAGCTGTCAGCACAGAGCCTGGCGCGGGGCTCGAACCCACGAACATGAGATCTGACCTGAGCCGAAGCCAGAGGCTTAACCGACTGAGCCGCCCAGGCGCCCCAAGGTGAACATTTTAAAGTAGTGAGTTTTATATGTGGGTTATGTCTCAAGCCACACACTCAGTGTATGTACATATGAAGTGTACATATTATATACCTCTGCCCCTTCCTATGTACATTTTATGCCTCGTTTTTTAAATGGTAAATACATTTATCAGGATTAAAACTCCTGGCCCGTGTGGTGGTACAGACAAAAATAAAAGGGTTGCCCAAGTTGAGGTCTGTAAGTCACATCCGGGCGCCCAGTGATACATGGTTGATCAGAAAGAATTCCGTCCTTGAGGGGTGCCTAGCGCACTCCGCCAGTGAGGCGACCGGCTTCCACCTAGGATCTCACGTTCGTGGGTTCGAGCCCCGCGTCAGGCTCTGTGCTGACCGCTAGCTCAGAGCCTGGAGCCTGCTTCCGGTTCTGTCTCCTTCTCTCTCTGCCCCTCCCCCTCTCATGCTCTGTCTCTCTCTGTATCAAAAATAAATAAAACATGAAAAAAAAATTTTTTTTAATAAAATAAAATAAAAAATAAAACTGCAAAACCCCACTCAACGATTTATATTTTAGGCAGAACATTAGGAGGTTGTGGGGCCCAGGGGCGGCCCCAGGCGCGTGGCTGGATGCCTCATGCCTCTGGTCCCTGCCCCCAGATGCCAGACATCCTGTTTTCATCAGAAGCAAAAAGCAAGCCTTCCAAATTTCCAAAATGGCCTCTAACTTTGCCGGAAGGATGGGACACCAGAAACCAGTGAACACAAAACAAACAGCATAATTTCAGAGAGAAATAAGGGCCAAGGGGGGTGGTGACAGCCACGGAGAGGTGACTTGGCCAGGGTGGTCAGGAAAGCCTCCCGAGGTTGGGTGGCCGGAGCTGGGACCTGGAAGGGCAAGGTCTGGGGAAAGGTGAGCTGGGCAGAGGAAACAGCTGGTGCAAAGGCCCTGGGGCAGGACTGTGCCTGGTGCGTTAGAGGACACTGAACGCCACTGTCCTCCCGCAGCCCAGACACCTCCCCACTGGGGCCGCAGACAGGCCCCGTGCCCTTGAGTGCGGCTTTCCTATCTATGAAATGGGTGTCCAGGTACAGGGTCCGTGGCTCTGCTGACTCCTGCCCTGCCCCCACACTTCCCCAGAAACCTAGAGCCCGGTCCTCCTCTGCCAGCCCCACTTTGTCATCTGGACTCCAAACTTTGTCCTCGTCCCCAGTTTGGACACTCCAAATGCCCTACAAGCTGGCAGCTGACTCTGACCTTGAACCTGCATCTGTTACCGGCAGAGGCAGAGGCCGGAGGCAGGGCTGTACCTGAGCCTCCCTGGACAGGCCAAGGGCACACACCAGCCCCCACAGTGGACCCCATTCTTGCTAATCCTCTCAGGTCCCACACTCAGGAGCCGGGCCAACCTCTGCCCCGGTACAGCCACGACCCCGTCCCCCAGTCTCTCTGTCGCTCAGCCGGCTCCCGCCTCACCCCCCTCCTCACTGTCCCCGCGTGTACGGGGGGGCCCCTGGGGCGGGGGAGGGGCATCCTCAGCAGAGAGGACCCCCTGCTCACAGAGGCTGGTCTCCCCCATCTCACCCGTTTATTCGTGACTGTTTGTCATACCGGCCTACTGACTCGTGCCCTAGGCTTCCTAGCGAGGCTCGGGGCCACCACAGCAGGACCCGTCCCGGTGGGGTCCACGGCACCCGGCCCCTGCATGCCAATGGATTCTCAACATATGGCTGTCGAATGACTAATCAACTACTGAACGTAACCCAAAGGTAGGTAATGCTCGCGGGAAATGATGCTGAAACGCTGTCCAGGCCCTGCTAGGTGGGGGCTCCGGGCAATGGGGGTGGGGGAACTCCTCCTGGCCCTCCCCCATCTGACCTGAGCTCAGTGTGGCCCACCCACACATCCCTGGGACACAGTCCCACTGCGGTGGCCCCTCAGCCCACACGTTTTCGGTTCTGCTCCCTGGGTATTGGGAGGACGGGAATCTCGAGGTGGGGGTGGGGGGGCAGGGATGTCCCAGGGCAGGAAATTCAACGTTCCAGGGTCCTCACTGCCCCAGAGGTGTTTCGTGAGTGTCACCTCCCATTAGACATGAGCTGAAAAATCCTTAACCACTAGCTTTCCAGAAAAAAAAAAAATGTAGGGCTGCCTGTGTGGCTCAGTCGGTGGAATGGCCAACTTCAGCTCAGGTCACGATCTCACAATTCGTGGGTTCGAGCCCCGCATCGGGCTCTGTGCTGACAGCTCAGAGCCTGGAGCTGCTTCCGATGCTATGTCTCCCTCTCTCTGACCCTCCCCTGCTCGCGCTGTCTTTCTCTCTCTCAAGAAAATAAATAAACATTAAAAAAATAAGAATAAAACTGTATATTTAACTGTAGGGTCACAGTCTGCATGTGTCATAACGGCTGTGTTTAACGATCCGACCGTAAATTCCTGCGGGCACCCCAAGTGGCCCCCGGGAGCTGGACGAGCCAGCTGCCGCCGGCCCCGGGTCCACGCAGCCTGGCCCCCTGCATGAATTCTTCATGTCCCTACACAAAGGGTGTCAATAATTGATGAACTAGCTCCACAGGGCCAGGCGCCACCCGCCCCCGCCCCCCCGGCCCCAGCCCTGGCCATGGTGGCCCGCGGTGGCCTCAGGGGCCCAGGCCTCCGTCCACAGCAGCGCATGCCCCCACCGACCCTGCTCCCGCACGATGGCGCCCACTGCGTCAGGCTGGCACCAGCCATTGCTCGGACCTCACACTTGGCGCCCGTTTTAAATGCAGCAAAAGGAAGAAGGGAATCTGCTTCTGAGGGTTCTGGGGCCCCCGTGGTTCTCAAACTGGGTTCTCCAGGGCCCTCGGGGGGCCTCCCCAAGGGCGGGCAGCAGTGGGAGCCACATTTCCGCAGGAGCAGAGCTTGGGCGCCACGCATGAGTGCTGGGAGACCACAGCCCCCTGTTTAGCAGCAAGTGGAGGCAACTTCAGGGTCTTGTGGCAGGAATGTGGCCTTGGCCGCAGACCTTCCTCCCCTCTCTGCAGTCTGAGCTGGTCCCTGGGGCCCAGGGCCCTTCCTCTCCAGAATCCTGCTCTCACAATTCCCCATCAGGTCTCCCTGCAGTAGCCACCAGGGGGCGCCCGTGCGCATCTGAGTCAGGACCCAGTCCTCTGCCAGGATAAAAACCCAAATTTCCCCCACTGCCCACTGGACGATTCGGGACCTGCCGCAGCCTCCATCCCCTCTCGGCCCTTCCTCCCTCTCTCCACCCCTCACTCACTCTGCTCCAGTCTCCTGGGCCTCCTCACTCTTCCTCCAAGACTCCAGGCCTGGGCCTGCCCCAGGGCCTTTGCATGGGTTGTGTCCTCTGACTGGAAAGCCCTTCCCACCAGGGCTCCACATGACTGCTTTCTTCTTGCCACTCAGGCCTCAGCTCAAAAGTCACCTCCTCAGGAGTCCTTCCCACACCCCCCACCTAAACTAATTTCCACACCCCATCCGTCTGTCTCTCCATCATCTTCGTGCAGCTACAACTAAGCATAAGGATATTTCTGGATGAACCTCCGGGTCCACCATGTCCCAGCTGAGAGCCAGCTGAGGGAGGGCGCCGGCTTGGCGCCAGCCTGTGGCTCACAGCAGGTGCTCAGAGCCTGTTCAATGCATGAATGACCTCCCAGCACCAGAGAGGCATAAAGTCCAAGAGCTCATACGAGGGCCTCACTGTTCAGCCAGGGAAACTGACGCCACAGAGAGATGGAGACAGCCCAAGGCCCCATAGTCGTGCAGCATGAGCCCCTCTAGAGGGGGGCTCCCCCAGGGAAATGCTCCCCAATTTCCACCAACCCATTGGACAGAAGTGGAAATCGAGGGCTGGACAATGGGGCCTCAGGAGATCCCAAGGGCAAGGCGCCTGGGTGGCTCAGTCGGTTAAGCGTCCAGCTTTGGCTCAAGTCATGATGATCTCACGGTTCGTGGGTTCGAGCCCTGCGTCGGGCTCAGTGCTGACAGCTCAGAGCCTGGAGCTGCTTCTGATTCTGTGTCTCCCTCTTTCTCTGACCCTCCCCTGCTTGCACTGTCTCTCAAAAATAAAAAACATTTAAAAAATATTAAAAAAAAAAAGATCCCAAGGGCTCAGCCAGTGGGACTCCCAGGAAGACTCAGGTGGGGGGGCCCAGGGGAGGTTCCCCTGTACTTGGCCCTGGCCTGTCCATCTCTAGGACCCCCACCTCTAAGTCTCTAATCCCTGGGGCTACACCAGGACACTCTTCAGTCATTATTCAGCATCTGCCTCTGCGCGGGGACATTCCGGCGTCAGCAGCTGGAGCTGTGTCCTCAGGCACCCTCTCCTGGCCCCCTGGGACAGGCAGGGGCGCTGGAGCCTTTGGAACCCACTGCATCGGATCACTGAGCAACTGAAAGGCTCCCTCCTCCCCAGACCTCAGATGAGGAAACAGGACCAGAGGGGCATCTAACCTGCCCAAGGCCACAGAGCGGGAGGGGACACCTCGGGGCCTCCAATCTGCACCTGCCTGACTCATCTATTGCTTACAGACCTCCCTCCTTCGTCAGAGCAGGGCTCAAGCCCCCCAGGAGCACTCCCCCACCCCCACCCCAGGGGTCTGGGCACTCACCCACCAGCAGCATTCCAGACCACCAGGCCTGGTCAAGCAGGGAGAAAAACGCAGCCCAGGTGTTTGTGTGGCTGGGGCTTTGTTCCGGTTTCCATAGGTACAGCGTCCCTGGGCCGGCCCCTCTCTGCTCCTCCCAGCCGCCCAGCCCTAGCCTGGCAGTCCCTTGGCCCAGCCCATCTAGGCAACTTGTTATGTTTTAAAGTTGGTGCCCACGGACCTGGCAAGGCAGCTGAAGGAGCAGCCCGGTCAGAGGCCCTGGGGCAGGACCACGTCTGGCGTGTTGGAGGAACGTGGAGGTTGGTATGGCTGGAGCAGAGCGAGTGAGCGAGGGGCAGAGAAGGAGGGCCAGGAGGGGACACCAAGACCCACGTTCCTGCCACTTAATCCTGGAAGCGGCCCTCTCCCCGCCGGAAATTATGGTCCTTCCCATTTCACAGAAAAGAAACTGAGGCTCCGAGAATCCAATCACTTGTTTCTGATCCCAAGGCCAGAGGCAGAGCAGGAACCTATCTGTCTAATTCCAAGGTCTAGACCCTACAACCACGAGGCTGAACTACCCTCACCCCGCCAAGCCCCTCGCCCCTCGCCCCCCCCCCCGCCTGCCCCCCAAGCTGGGCTCAGAGGCCTGTTTACAGCTGGGACTGTCAGTCCTCAGGAGAAAAGCCCCCAGGGCAGAGGAGGTGGTGGTGCTTGCAGATCTGGGTCAGGTCCCCTGCCAATTACCATGGCGGCTACCATCCCAGTTCACAGCTGACAAAACTGAGGCCAAAGCTTCAGGCCACAGAGGAGCTCCCAGGTGGCCAGTGTGGGTGGGCCTAGCCAAGACTCTTCTAGCTGCCTGGACCAGCCAGAAGCCACACTCATGCCCATCGTCACACCTTTGGCCAGGCTGCCCACCACCTGGAATGGCCTCCCAACTCTGGAATCTGGCCTGGGCCCCTGGCACCCTGCACTGGGAAAGGGGCAGAGTCCATCAGAGTCCCCCTGGGCGCGAGGGGACCCTGGACTCGGAGCACAGCCTCATGGTAGGCAGGGCAGTTCACCCGGTCTGCCTCCTCCGACCCCATCCAGCAAGAGGGTGACAGGGACACAGAGTAAAGGAAGAAACAGAGGCAGGAATACAGGCAGGAGGGGCAGGGGCATGGGGGCGAGACAAACAGGGCGTCCAGATGGCCCCCGAGGTGGGGAGCGCCCCGGCATCGCTCTCTCACTTACTCTCCGGGGCCTGTCCGTCAGTCCGACCGTCGAGGCTCCGTTCGGCCGCTTCCGAGAGGCAGTTGTGGCGGCCGCGGGACTCGCGCGGGAGGACTGAGAAGGGACTGGACGGGCGGGGCGGGGCGGGAAGCTCGGCCCCGCCCCCATAGCCCCGCCCCGCCCCCGCCCCCGCGGAAAGGCCGGGAGAGGGGCCGGCGGTGAGGGCGGGCCAAGGACGTAAATTCAGCCAATGGAAGAGAGGGCAACGTATGAAGAGACCAATGGGAGCAACTCATCCAGAGGGGCGGGGTCTGGGGCGGGACCAAACAGCTGCGGGGAGATTCCTCCGGAATCGTGAAAATGGGCCGGATGCGGAGTGGGGCGGGGGCGAGTGAGCCAAAGAAAGGAGAGGAAGGAGATCCTGAGTCAAAAACACTGAGAGACCCGGTGGGGAGGGGACGGAGAGGCTGAGAGCCGAAAAAGAAAAGCAGACCAGCTCTGGCTCTGGGCAAGCCCCTTCCTTCCTCTGGGACTCACTTTACTCACCTGGGTAATTGGAATTTGGGCCGAAGCACGTTTCTTACAGTACGTCCCCGAGGACGCCTTTATATCAGAATCACCTGGGCCGTCTGGGTGGCTCAATGGGTTGAGCGTCCTACTTCGGCTCAGGTCATGATCTCCCAATTCATGGGTTCGAGCCCCGCGTCGGGCTCTGTGCTGACAGCTCAGAGCCTAGAGCCTGCTTCAGATTCTGTGTCTCCCTCTCTCTCGGACCCTCCCTTGTTCTCACTCTGTCTAGCTCTGTCTCAAAAATAAGTGAACATTAAAAATAAGATAAAATAAAATAAATGTAGATTCTTGTAGCCCCAGATAGGCTGAATCTGACCCAAGGTTGAAGATAACTCTTCCTGGGCTCCGGTGAGGTTTGGGCCAGTGGCTGGGTGGACAGAGCCTGGAAACCCCACCAGGGGGCTCCTAGCTCCAGCCTCGATTTCCGTGGGAATGAGCCGGCAGAGCGCACAGGAGCCTGGGCCACCAGCGGATAACGCGGCCGGGCCAGCTGGGGCCCCCGCAGGAGGATGCAGCTGTGAGTCCTGGGAACTGGGCCCAGAGGCGGCTCCCAGCTCCCCTGCTGCGCGGTTTCCTCTGCGCATCCCAACTCTGGGTCCCAGTCCCAGCGAGGGCCAGGGGAGGCCAGACAACACATGTCTGTGACATGCCCGCCGTGACCACACGGGACACACAGAGCCCTGGCGCAGAAAGAGGCAAAAATAAATGAAATGGCGTCTTATCCCATTTTGGAGAGGGAAAATTGAGGCCCATCGAGGGACAGCGACTTGCCTGACGACACAGACGCAGGTGGCTAGATCGGGATTCAAACCCAGGAATGCTGGTCCCACCCCCTCTTGCCCTCAGGCAGGCCCTGCTCTAGCCCAATCCAGGGTTGTTTCTCTGCACTATTGACTCTCAGGTCCTGCATTCCTGCCGGGGGGGGGGGGCGGGGGGGCGTGTCCTGGGCACTGTGGGGGCTGAGGAGCATCCCTGGCCCGACCCACTGGTCCCCAGGAGCCCCCTGTCCCACCTCCAGATACTGACAATTAAAAATGCCACCGTGGCAATTAAAAAATCAGCCAATCAATTAAAAATACCAAGTGGCCCCTAGAGGGCAGAATTGCTCCAGCCGAGACCCACCGCCGGAGCCCCCGCTCTTCAAGCCCAGGCCCCAAACGGTGGAGACCCCTTCTTTCATCAGAGCGGCTCATGAGACCACAGAGGCAGATCCAAGAACAGCAGCAAACCGTGTCCGTGAGTCCGGGGTGGGCATGGGTGGAGTGTGACCAAGGCAGGTGCAAACTCGGCTTTTTCACAGTCTGCCTGTACGAGTTGACCCCTCAGGGCATTGTTTTTCCCAATCCGGGATGTGGGAGTAAGAAGGGCTCCAGGCCCTTCAATGAGCACCAAGAAAACGTGGCCACAGGGACGTGAAGGAATTAGACCATTCCTACATTGTGGGCGGGAATGTAAGAATGGTGCAGACGCAGTGGAGAAGTCTGGTGGGTCCTCACGGAGCGAAATTACCATCTGATCCAGGAGACCCCCTCCTAGGTGTCTCCCCAACGAAGTGGAAAGCAGGGGCTCAAACAGAGAATCACACGAATGTTCCGAGCAGCGCTATTCACAATAGCCAAAAGGTGGAAACAACCCAGATGTCCATCAGCGGATTAACAGGTAAACAAAACATGGTCCAAACACACCCTGGAATACTAGTCAGCCATAAAAGGAAGGAAGTTCTGATTCACACACAACACGAATGAACCTTAAACAGAAGTTTAAGATGCTAGGTATAGGACTTCAGTATTGTATGACCTCTTTTTTTTATCTGAAAAAAAATTTTTATTAAATATTTTTTAAGGTTTATTTTTGAGAGAGAGAGAGAGACAGAGTGTAAGCGAGGCAGGAGCAGAGAGAGAGGGAGACACAGGATCCAAAGCAGGGTCCAGGCTCTGAGCTGTCAGCACAGAGCCTGACGTGGGGCTCGAACCCATGAACTGTAAGATCATGACCTGAGCCGAAGTCGGAGGCTTAACTGCCTGAACCACCCAGATGCCTCTGCTTAAAATTTTTTTAATGTGAATTTATTTTGAGAGAGAGGCAGGAGCATGAGCAGGGGATGGGCACAGAGGGGGAGACAGAAAGGATCCCAGGCAGACTCCAGGGTGTCAGCACGGAGCCCCATATGGCGTTCGAACTCAGGAACTGTGAGATCATGACCTGAGCCGACTGAGCCACCCAGAGGCCTCTTTATGCCACTTTCTTGAGGGACCTAGAATAGGCGAATCCGTAGAGACGGAGAGTGGAGCTGAGCTGAGGAGGAGAATGGGGAGAAGAGAATGGTCAGTGTTTAATGCACACAGAGCGTGTTGGGGGTATTGGGGAAGCCTGAAGACGGTGGTTAGATGGCCGCTACAACAGTGTTCGTGCACTTAATGCCCTTGAGCTATACACATACAAATGGTTATAATCATACACTTTATAACATATATAGTATATAATATATTTATTTACCACAATTTTAAAAAACGAATAATATACCAAAACCAGTGAATTGGATATTTTATTTTAATTTTTTAATGTTGATTTAGAGAGACAGAGACAGAGTGTGAGCAGAAGAGGGGCAGAGAGAGAGGGAAATAGAATCTGAAGCAGGCTCCAGGTTCCCAGCCGAAGCGGGGCTTGAACTCATAAGCCTTGAGATCATGACGTGAGGCAAAGTCAGACACTTAGCGGACTGAGCCACCAGGGCGCCCCTCACACTAGTTTTTGTTGAACACCTATTATGTGCTAGTCACTGATTGGCTTAAAGTTCATCGCTGGACATAGATTAACTCACCAAAACTTCAAAGCAACCCTGCGTTGGGTTGCAAACGTCCCATTTCACAGATCGATGACAGGGAGGCTCAGAGGAAGCAAGTGACCCATCCCAGATCGTGACCAAAGTCGGATCAAAACTTGGGGCAGTACGATTCTCTGTAACGTGTACAGATCCTCCGGGTGGCCCCCATATCACTGGTCTCCCCAACTTGGGAGGGGGGTATCTGCACACAGTAAAAGACCAGGGGCTGTACCCGGGGTCAGGGACTCAATTCGGAACGGGGGCTCAGCCCGGGATAAAGGGCTCTATCAGGGCCGGGCTCTGCTGGGGTCAGGGGGCACTCAGCGGGTGTCGGAGCTCAGCCCAGAGCTCGGGGCTCCAGCGGGAGCGCGGGCTCAGCGGGGACAGGGACGCGGGCTCAGCGGGAACAGGGGCTCTGTCCCGCGCGCCTGGGTCGTCGCTGCGCGGATTCTGGCCGCGTCCGGCAGGGGGCGCGTTCTGCGCGCAGCCCGAGCCTCGGTGCCCTCCCCTTCCCCAGACCCGGCGGCGGCCGGGGCGCGAGGGAACTGCGTGCAGGGGTAGGGTCCCCACGGCCAAGTCACCCTAGACGCCTCCAGCGTCGCCTGCACGCCGGAATCAGGCCTCACACCCCGCTGGGCCTGTGACCCAGAGCGAGGGCTCCGGACGTGGGGGACGAGCTGGGGAAGGCGGTGCTCCCAGAAGCACCCCCGAGCCCCTCCGCGCCCTCCCGGAGGCTCCCCTCATCGCCCGGGCGCTTTTTACACCGACTCGGGGGCCAGGGCACCCCCCAGCGCCCCAAGCCCGGGGGTAACTCCCGCGTGCCGCCACCCCTCAGTGCCCCAGCCCGCCCGCCTACCCGGAAAGACCCCTCCCAAGGCCCCTCCGGAGGGGAGGACAGTGGGCAGGCCCGGGGGCGCACGGGAGGAGGGGGCGAGCCTTGCTGCTGCCCCCATGGCAGCCGGGTCCGGGGTCTCAGGCACCTTTCCGCGCGCACTGAGCGCGGGGCGGGGGGCGGGGGGGCAGGCGGGGGCGCTGTCTTCACCCCGGGTCACGGGCGGGGTTGCCTCGGGTCAGGGTCACAGGGCGCTAACGGAAGGCAGAGGGAGGTGGGGCGGGAAGGTCCTCAAACCGGTTTCAGTTCCCAGCCTCCGCCGCCCCACTGCAGAGCCGTGGAGGACTTATTTACACAAGTGTCAGTCGCCTACGTGTGGGAAGCAGCCGTGTGCTGAGCCCAGCCGCGGGTGTAGACATGGATGCGGGTGGCTCAGAAGGGGACGCCCCCACCTGCTGCTGCGGGGCGTGAGGCTCCACCCACCCCCTCCCCATCACGCTCTGGAATAAACTGACTGCCTCCCCAAGAGGCCAGGCAGCAGCCCCTGGGCTGTGACGGGGACACACAGGCAGCCTGGGAGCCCAGACAGGAGATCCAGGAAGGCTTCCAGGGGGAGGTGACAAGTGAGCTGAGACTTTAAGGAAGAGCCGGAGTCAGCCATGGGAGGAGGCAGGAACGAGTGCCCCTTTTATTCTTGGCATGCGGACCATGGGCAAACCATAGGTCCTCCCTGAGCCTCTGCTTCCTCATCTGTAAATCAGGCCCCCGATATCCACCATTGGGCGCAGTGGCAGAGATTGGCAGGGGGGTGCAGGAAAGTGCTTACACCGCTGTGGGTGCCCAGCACGAGCTAGTCCTTGAGGCGGGTTTTTCCCGGGCCCAGAGCTCCCAGGCTGTGAGCAGGGGCACAGAGGCATTGTGGGAAGGGCTGAGGTGTTGCTGAAGGAAAGGCACTCCAGAAAAGGAGCAAGGGCACAGAGGGCGGGACGTCCTGGAGGCTGACAGGAGGCAGTGTGTCCTGATCAGACCACAGGGACCCTCGGGACATCAAAGGCTGGTATAAAATTCCAGACTTCACCGCGAGGGCGGTAGGGAGCCATGGAGGGTGTTAGAGCCCGAGAGAGATTAGGGCATGGGGAAACTCGTCTAGTCGCCAGCATGGGGCAGACAGCAGTGGGCAAGACGGGGGCTGGTAGCCAGGGAGGAGGAGGTACAGGGAAAGAGAGGGGGCGTCCCGTGATGCCCTGCCCGAACCGAGCCCCACAGGGTGGAGGGGGAGGCGCTGGGGTCCTGAGAAGAGAGGCCGCAGGCAGAGCCGGGCCGTGGTAGTGGGGGCAGAGGCAGCTGAGGAAGTCACTGGCAAGATGTGAAAACCAGCTGTCGGGGAGATGGCTGGCGTTGAGGACTAGGCGGGGGCAAAGAAGGGCCAAGGTCAGAGTCCGGACGCAGGTGTGAGGCAAACTTGGCTGTGACTTCCCCGCCTCCTTCCTCACCCCGGGCTCCGGGGATCCCACAGCCCTGTCTCTACAGGCGGGTCCCCTCGGCTCACCTGCTTCCCGGCAGGACGGTGTCCCCACGCCAGCTGGGCTCGATGGCCCTCCCTCGCTCAACTGTGGGTGATCAGGGACTGGCCGGGCCAAACAGCATGCACGTTACCACCCGCAGTGCAAGGTCACCGGTGTCCCGGGAACCCGGCCGAGAAGCCGCGGCGGCGGCCTCTCCCAGCCCGGGGGCCTCCTGACCGCGTGCTTCAGACCACGCGCCAGCCTGGGCGGCGGGGACCAGGGAACCAACACACGGAGCTCGCCACCTGCAGGGAGCTGCCTCTCCCAGGACCTCCCAGGACACAGGACACAGCAAGGGGGCGGTCACTTAAACACGGCAGCCACAGCTCGGGGGCCACGCACGATCCTGAGCTGGACCCCGGGACAGATACCAGGGCTTTTAGCGGGAGAACGGAGCGATCCCAGCGGGCCCCGGGCTGTGCTTGGGGACGCTGCCGACATCAGCGGGAGCCAGGCCCGGAGGACAGCTCTTTGCGCCATCGCTGTGACTTTCCTGTAAATGAAAATCAGGCCAAAAGAGTGAGAAAAGGCGAAGAACCAGGAACCGTGCGTGCCGTTGCCAGGGAGGCCGGCGGGGCTGGGGGCGCGCAGACAGGTGTTCAGGGACGGCGACCAAGCTGAGGTCCACGGGGCGCCTGAGTGGCTCGGTCAGTTAAGTGTCTGACTCTTGATTTCGGCTCAGGTCAAGATCTCACAGTTTGTGAGGTCGAACCCTGTGTGGGGCCCTGCGCTGACAGCACGGAGACTGCTTGCGATTCTCTCTCTCTCTCTCTCTCTCTCTCTCTCTCTCTCAAGCTAAATAAACATTAAAAAAACAAAAGCTGAGACTCATCAGATACGCGGGCTTCCGTGAGGCGAGGTGAAACAGGAGGAAAGGTCAGACAGAAAAGAGCATATGCAAAGGTCCTGTGGTGACACAGAGCAGGGTGCGTGCAAGGATCCAACGCAAGGAAGGCTGGTGTGGCCGGAGCGGTTGGCGTCCGGGTGGGGGTCTCCAGCCTCCTCAGGCCTGGCATTCCCCTGGGCCGAGGGACGGCGGCCTGGGCGACGGAGGCCAGAGCGGTGGAGGCGGGAGCACCTGGATGGGAGAGAAAACTTGTTCTTGAGGCTCAGGGAAAGGACGCTATTCTATCCCCACGGCCAACCCCACGAGGTCCCCCTGGCGCTCCTCTGGGACCCGCAGACCTCCCGCAGCCCCCGGTCTGGGCCGTTGATGCTGGGTCCTTTCTGTCGTTGACTGTCTCAGCCTCCTCTGCTGTGGCACGAGCATGAGGCCGGTGTGGCCACGGGGTCCCACGTGGGTGTGTCAGGTGCTGGCGGGCGTGGACCCGTGTCCACACTGTCCTGTGCTGGCTCTTGGTTGGGGACCTCAGTTCTTTGCCACGCGGTCTGTTTGAGTGTCCTTCCCACACGGTGGCCAGCTTGCCCCAGAAAGGGCGGTGAGGACGAGAGAGCAGAGGGAGCCACGTGCCTCCGGGTTCCAGCGCTGCCACCATGTTCCCTTAGAAGCAGGTCACTCAGCCCCGCCCACACGCAAAGGAGGGCGAGCCCGGAGGGGCGTCACAGAACTCGTGGGCGTATCTTAGAGCCGGCACAGCGGCGCCTGGGGGCTCAGTCGGGAAGCGTCTGATCTCCTGGTTCGTGGGTTCAAGCCCCGCATCGGGCTCTGTGCTGACAGCTCGGAGCCTGGAGCTGCTTCGGATTCTGTGTCTCCCTCTCTCTCTGCCCCTCCTCCACTCTCACTCTGTTTCTCTCTCAAAAATAAAGAAATAAGCATTAAAAACAGTTTAAACATGACCCCTGGGGAGCGAACAGACCTCCGGGCAAAGCGGTAAGGAAAAGGGGCGGGCGGGCAGGCCCCGCGCAGCCAGCGGTCTGGAGGTGACTGGAAAGGTGCGAGGGAAGTTCGGGGTGACGGGGTTCTGGAATGTTCTACCTGGAGAGAGCCTCGGATGCGACGGTACTCGGTCACCAGGCGGATTCATCAAGACAGCGGTGTCCCCATGTCTCAGCCGGGAGCTTGCCGCGGGCAGGGACCGTCCTCAGCTGCCCCGCCAGCCAGTGCAGGGCTGGCACACAGTAGGTGCTCAGCTTCCAGATGGCAACGTTGAGGTTCAGAGAGAGCTAGTGGTTGGTGTAGAGGCTCGCTGCCAGCCGAGCAGGGATTCAAAGCCAACTGGGAAAGTCTCGCTGAATGAAGAAGTGATTACGGATTCCTAGTAGGGGTCTACACCCACCAGAACTCCTATGTGGCTCCCTTTTGTGTTGGGATTAAGACTCGGGTCCTGATGTTCACAATCCCTGTGGACCCTGTAACTCAAAGTCTATCTCTTGCCAGCGGCCACCCCCCCCCCAACTGGCTCCAACCCACCCAGGCATTATGAGCTAACTGCTGTTTTCACACGTCCAAGCCTTAGCTTTTCCGTCTTCCTGAAACACTCTCCTTCCCCTTGCCGATCTGGTTTCTCCTGGAAAACTCCTATCCAGCCATCAAAACCCCACGCCCCACCTCCCCAAAGCTTCCTGGGACCCTCACAGATAAACTGCTCCCTGAGCTCTGGAACCTTCCTTGGCTGGCAGCATCTGTGTAGGGCTCTGTTTCCCCAAGGTCACGAGGCCCAGCTCTGGAGGACGAGGTCATGCTGGGTCCCTGATCTCGCAGCACGAAGCTGGACACTCCCAGGGCAGGGGCCATTAGGGCATGAAGATACACAGGGACTACGAGCGAGGCAGGTCCCAAGGTCCTGGAGCGAGGCAGCTTCCTTCCTGACTCACAGCCCCGCCTCCACACCGTCCGCAGGGGAAGGGCAGTGAGGGAGATGCCCTTGCCAGACGTCGGATTCCAGAGGCTGAAAGTCTGAGGGTTTCAGGCACAGTTTGATCAAAGAGCCTCAGGACTCACTCCCCGCCTGTGGCCCAGCTCTGCCGTCTGTCTCAGACTGGCCGTCGCTTCCCAGTCGGAGGACTTCTTTCCTCTGGGGTCCTCAGAGCCCCAGGCGCCCGTCCCCAAATCTATGACCCCCAGTACTCTCACAAACCCATGACAGGACCCTCTCCCCGCTCTGGCCTCGGAGGCCTGGCTCACGGCTGGTCCCTCCCTGGGGCTTACTGATGGTTGTTAGCACCTTAAGGAGACTTGAGTCTCCACTCTGTGGCTGAGGAAGTGGAGCCCAGAAAAGACTCGTCCGGGGACACAAAGCAGGTGAGAGAGAGTCTGAGCCGCAGTTCAGCCCCACGCCTGCCTGCCTTCCCGCCCCGCTCAGCACGCTCCCTCGCCGTCCGGCCACTGCCCTGCCCCTCGATCTTTCCCTCTCACGGCTGGTCTGGCCAGCCTCCCTGGGGTCCTCACTCTCGCTGAGATCCTCCCCCGGACTGCTTCCTGCAGAACCCCAAAGGGTCAAGGCAATCTGGGAGGGCTTCCTATAGGAGGGAGCTCCTGGGCCGCGGGGCGTGCTGGGGATCGCGGCTGACGCCAGCGAGATGTGACATCCCCACGGTCTGCTCCTCCTGCCTCTCCCGGAGCCGCAGGGCACAGGTGGCAAATCTATTTCCACAGCTGTCCCCGCACCTCCCCCCCTCCCCGCCCCCGACTCGGTGACTTCATCGGGGCCAGAGCTGAGGCGCGGCTGACCTCATCCTCCCACCTCGGGGAAGAGGTGTGAGCAGAATCCGGGCACCACAAAATAGGAACTCAGCAGCTCCCACGCCCGGCCGGCATCTGGGGCCACAGCGCTGTCCGAGCTCGGTCTCAGGGTTCCCGCCCTGGCGTCGGGAGGAAGGCGGCCTTAGGTCCTTCCTTACTGGATAAGAGAACTGAGCCCAGAGAGGGCATCCCCTTGCCGGGGACACACAGCGAGCGGGACAGAGCTGAGCCCGGTCTCGGCCCGGTCAGTGCGTTCTCCCAGCGGCCTCCAGGAGATGCCTGTGAACGCCCAGTCCGGTGACACCTCCTCCTCCAACCGGGGCCCTCCAGGGTTCCCGCCCCTCTGGGGGTAAAAGCCCAAGTTCTTCCTAGAGTCCCCAAGGCTCCGCACGACCTGCTCCGTCCCCTCCCCGCCCTCCCCCTGCTCACTCCGCTCCAGCCCCGTGGGCCTCCTCACTGTGCGACGCAGGTCCTGCCCCAGGGCCTTGGCACGAGCTGTGCCCTGTGCCCGGGAGGCTGTTGGTTGGAAATCATGATAGAGCTTCACCTCATGAGTGGAGGGCGAGGAGGTCGGGGGGGCCTCCTGCTCACAGACGGGGGGAGGGTGGAGATGATGAAATCCCTCTTCTCCCCTTCTCCCCTCCCCTCCCGGAGAAAGATCTTCAGCCCAGCAGTGGGTGGTGGTCACGGCAAGGCCTTCCCCTTTCCTGGGGGTCTGTGGCGCCACGTGTAAATCGGACAGGTCCCATTTCCGGGCCTG